>NC_139716.1:42643090-42820169 GCF_964188405.1 Protomyctophum parallelum
GTGCCCGTTCAGAATGGGATAAAACATTCAGCTCCCTCGGTTTTACTGATGCTGGATGAAAGGTATATAACTCTAAGCATAGTAAAAGTATGGCCTGGGGCTTATATTTGTCTCTTTTATCTCGCTTACCATGTTGTCATTAATTGGTTCTCATTTATTTCTCATTCTTCCTCCTCCCTTCCTTTGTCTGTATTTTTTTTTTTTTCTCGTTTGCCGAGTCATTTTGACGTCCAGTTTAGTTTGAGACCACAGGTGTTACACGGCCGTTCGTTCCCTTGCAACTTTGTGATGGGGAACGGAGACGAGAAATATTCTCTGGCTTAGCGGGATTACCACAGTCACCCCAGTGAAAAAAAAAAAAAGATGAAACTAATTCCTAGGCTCTAGCTGTAGGTGGGAGAACTACTCACTTCCTCACAGTCTTAAGATGAAGCGTTTGGTACACCCTCCAATCCTCCCTTCTATTTGAATACCACAGTCACCCAGTGAAAAAAAAAGATGAAACTAATTCCTAGGCTCTAGCTGTAGGTGGGAGAACTACTCACTTCCTCACAGTCTTAAGATGAAGCGTTGGTACACCCTCCAATCCTCCGTCTATTTGCAGCCATGGAATTAATTTGGCTCACAGAGGAAAGCATACGGAAAGCTTCCTCGCACGGTTTGCTTTGCCACGCTCATTCAGGGATGGCAAGAAAATATAAAAATACAGACTATACCCGAGGCTATACTTTAACCCATTCTGACTGGGCACCCATTTTGGTGTCGGCATCATGTTATGCTTTAGCTATTTAAAAATAGCAGATCTACAAGCTCATATCGCGCCACCGAGTGGCGCGATACGAGCTTGTAGGTCTGCTATTTTTGAAAAATTGAAGAACGACTGGCATTTTTAGAATCTGATCTCAGGTCAGAATGGGTTCATCAGACCAGTGTGTGTCCGGCGGAAACCTCGTATGAATCTGATCTCAGGTCAGAATGGGTTATGCAATAGCCGTTGTATCCGTTGTCTCTGTGTCCGTCTGTCCATCTGTATGTACAGTATCCCTTTGATACACATATTTGGATCTCGGCATCTGCATGTCCTTGTCCCCTTAACCCATTCTGACCTGAGATCAGATTCACACGAGGTTTCCGCTGGACACACACTGGTCTGATGAACCCATTCTGACTGAGATCAGATTCTAAAAAATGTCAGTCACTCTTCGATTGTTCAAAAAATAGCAGACCTACAAGCTCGTATCGCGCCACTCGGTGGCGCGATATGAGCTTGTAGATCTGCTATTTTTCAATAGCTAAAAGCATAACATGATGCCGACACCAAATGGGGTGCCCGGTCAGAATGGTGTAAATCTCCATAAGTCAATTGCCGTAAAAACTGATTTACTTGTATTTTGTACAGTCATCATTTTTGTACATGGCAGATTCATTCCTATTTGCATTCTGTAAATGGACCACACTAATTGCCACTTGCAGCGACATTTTCTGTCATTACATTTTCAATTTAATTTCCATTGGGCTGGTGTTTGTTAACTGGTAATGAAGAGGACTCAAGTCATTGTAGTTTGATCTGGCCTACATTGCATTAATCCTCATGTCCATTCCGCACATCGGCTCCAAAGGGAACCAGGAAGCTATAGTCTATAGTATTCAGTATTTAAGTCCGACGTCATTTTGTAGTGCTACGTTACGTCCGGGTCCAAGTGGCACCAGCTCCGTCCGCATCCCATTGTAAATAGAATATCTAAACGCGTGAATCTTTTTAAATTGACGTTATTTTTCAGAAAGGAAGCCATAGAGGGTTAAAATGGGTCTTAATGCTTCCAACTCGAGTGGAATTATTAATGTTTTGTACAAATATATCATATACAAATATATGATGTGGAGACAATAAAGACTATTATTACATTATTATTGAAGGTGGCAACAGTCCATTTGCTCGGTAAAATATTTCGGGGGATATTTAGAATGTGTGCAGGCTTGAGTATGTTGAATCTAGTTGGCATTAATGAGGATTTAGTTGACACAATGAAATAAAATGGCGATAGTATTCCATGTGGGGCAGACGGCCTGTCACAGCCAGATTTTGGAGAGCAGCGCAGCTTTGTTGTTGCGAGGAAAGCGGTAAAATAAGACCTTCGTGGTTGTTTTCGTCTCAGATTTAGTCCGACGGAGCGTCACAGTATAACTCCATGGGGACACAAAAGCGACACAAAAGTAGGACCCGGAAGTATCTCAGGAGGGGGCGCTCACGTCACAGCTAAAATACTGAATAGTCTTGAGTGAAAGATGGTTTGAAATTATCTGCATCTAAAAGAAAATGTGTATTGTTGAAAGCAAGAAGATATTTTTAGAGAGGAAAATCGAAAAATAGAGAGACAACTTTGCTTTAAATGCATTTAAATATGAAGACATTCAAGGTCTCCCTTGGACCTTTAAACAAGGACCTACTCCCTTCTCCCCTGCATGCTACTGTCTAATTACGAAGCCGAGTAAACCATGTCTTCTCCTGACCCCGTGTCTGGCCCTTAACCTTAACCTTACTGAAACACAGGGCAGCTGCCATGTCTCCAAAGCTTCAAGCATAATTGCCCAAAGTGTCAGACCATGGTAGATTTCCCCAGTGCTCTTATGTGATCTTACCCCGGCATCCATAATTCAGTCATTATTTCCGTGCCCCCGGTCAGTGTAGGGAGGTAGACTAGATTTGGGGCTACTGTGGGCTAGTGTAGAAATATGAAACCTAAAACAAAGTAAGCATGAAGATGCTTTTCATTGTTTTGTTTTTTTATTTGTTTGCTTTTTTTAGAAGTAAGATAACTTGACTGCGGAATTAATTAAATCGCAATACCCGGTGACTGCCTAGTTTTTCACTAGCCTTTGAAGAAGCACCGGCACCCATTTTGGTGTCAGCATCATGTTATGCTTTAGCTATTGAAAAATAGCAGATCTACAAGCTCATATCGCGCCACCGAGTGCGCGATACGAGCTTGTAGGTCTGCTATTTTTGAAAAATCGAAGAGCGACTGACATTTTTAGAATCTGATCTCAGGTCAGAATGGTTCATCAGACCAGTGTGTGTCCGGCGGAAACCTCGTATGAATCTGATCTCAGGTCAGAATGGGTTAAATGGTGTGATCATTCGTAATGGTGTGATAAAATGATACACTCCGCGACGACAACAAGCAGCAGGAAGAGGGAAGCACTCTATGAACTCCCATAGAGTCTCCCATAGAGTTTGCGTTGCGCCTCAGGTTCCCAGAAGCCCTAGCAAGCCATGTGACCGATTCTTTTTCACACTCTGTCCGATGGAAACCCCGCAAAGTCGTCTCGTGAAACTTGTGATTGGGAGGGAAGCTGTTCTACATCAATTAACTCGTGTAACTCGTGATCCATTTGGTCAGTGTGAGCCGAGGCGTGGTCAGGAGATGTCTATGAACTCTGCGTTGAAAGGCTTGAAGGTAAACTGCTGTTCCCACACCCAGGACAGCAGTGTGGAGAAAGGTCCTGTCCAATATGTGTGTATTGGAGGCTTGGGGGGGGGGGGGGGGGTGCATGAGCGAGAGCATGTTCTGGTGTGGCTGTGCATAGGCCAGTGGTTCCCAAACTCTTTCATGTCCAAGGACCCCCCAACTTGACACTAACTAGCCCCCCATTTGAAATGATATGCAGAAAATAGCAAAAATATCTGATCTACAAGCTCAAAACGCAGCGCACTGCGACGCGTTTTGAGCTTGTAGATTGGCTATTTTAGCTACGATAGTAATATGCACTGTGGCCCTCTGGAGTGAGTTTGGAACTATAGTGGCCCTCTGGAGTGAGTTTGGAACTATAGTGGCCCTCTGGAGTGAGTTTGGAACTATAGTGGCCCTCTGGAGTGAGTTTGGAACTATAGTGGCCCTCTGGAGTGAGTTTGGAACTATAGTGGCCCTCTGGAGTGAGTTTGGAACTATAGTGGCCCTCTGGAGTGAGTTTGGAACTATAGTGGCCCTCTGGAGTGAGTTTGGAACTATAGTGGCCCTCTGGAGTGAGTTTGGAACTATAGTGGCCCTCTGGAGTGAGTTTGGAACTATAGTGGCCCTCTGGAGTGAGTTTGGAACTATAGTGGCCCTCTCCATCGTCAAAAGTTACCCATCCCTGAGTAGCTAAGTAAAAATAAAAAAGATAAGATTAACGAATCATACTTCCGTGTAGCAGTATGTAGGCTTCATTCAAGAAGCGTTCAAAACGTAGCAACGTTCTCTATAAACATTCACTGGTCTTATTATTAAAACAAATGTTTCTATATGTGGATTTTTATTTTATTTTATCTATGTTGTTTCAGCCCGGATGGTTGATTATATCGGTGGTTGTTTCCTCATACCCTGTGCTGCCTGGTTGGTTGCACACATACTTTCTTCCTCGGCATCCTGGGCATAATCCCAAACTCTTTAATAGCCTAACGTTCAATAAATAGAAGGGGGCTTCTTCTGCGTTTGACCTGCCATGGCTAAATGCTTCCAAGGACACAAGAAAGCAGCTTATATAGCACAAGCTGCTTCGCCTCTACGCAAGCAGCAGCACCCACACCCAGCGCCTCCACATCAGGAGGGAGGAATGGGGGGGGGTGGGGGGTGGGGGACCGGGGAGGGGGGACGTGCTGAGGGTGAGGAGGCACAAGGCGGGCAGTCGGTGTAAAAAAAGGAAAAAGACGGAGAGGAAAAACTAAAATCATATGCTGGACAATTTCTACCCGAATTCAGACCCGCGGTGCTCCTCTCTCCTCTCCTAGGGCTGCCATTATTACGCTCTCTTTAGGTCCCAGTTGCTCATTGTCATCATACATCACATTCCGTTGCTCAGCCAATCAGCTGAGCACATTCCGTGCTCGGGAACCAGGCCCTATTATATTTGCAGTAGATCAAAAATACATGTGCTCAGTTTTGAAATGAAGGTTGTACACATCAGTGAAATTATAACCGCTGGGAGAATCCAAATGAGAGAGAGAGTAGGCCTAACAAGCACACCACCGCTCAGTGCATGAAATATAGGCTGCATGGCTAACAGGGGCTTACCATCTCTCTCCATATCGTTTGATCATAAAGGCTTATGAAAAAATGAAAATATACACTTCACAGAGTACAGACCACTTGGAATTATAACAGTCGGTTGCAGGATTGCCTGAGTATATATGGCACGAATGAATATAATATAGCCTAGATTTATTTTGGGGATGTGGAGGACTTTGAGTTGAACACACAACAGCACCCAACACCAGAGTGTGGTGATGGATTTAGAAATTAAACAAAGATTCGGGTGGTTCTTGCTTGCGGAATGTGTCACGCCTTTCCATAAAAAATAATTAGCCTACTCCCATTAACCCATTCTGACCGGGCACCCATTTTGGTGTTAGCATCATGTTATGCTTTAGCTATTGAAAAATAGCAGATCTACAAGCTCATAGCGCGCCACCGAGTGGCGCGCTATGAGCTTGTAGATCTGCTATTTCTGAAAAAAATCGAAGAACGACTGACATTTTTAGAATCTGATCTCAGGTCAGAATGGGTTAATCAGACCAGTGTGTGTCCAGTGGAAACCTCGTATGAATCTGATCTCAGGTCAGAAAGGGTTAATACAGTGCGCCATGTAATGGCTGTCGACAGCTTGTAGATCTGTTCTTTTGGCCGTGGTCGAAACAGCAGCAAAAAGATAACGCATGGAGTCATATTAGCCGAATTTTCCTAAATGGGCTGTCACGGGTTAATCAAAGAATTCTAAAAGATATATATAAAACATATGGCAGATGGCTGAAATTCTCTAGATGATGCTGAGATAAAAAATATTTATTTAATTACAACATTTTTATATTTAAAAAGGCTTTAGGAAAAACGGGCTTGCTTCTAAATTCATTCATGCAGGAGGCCTTATGACACGTAAGGCTGTGCTCTTATCTAGATATTCTATGTCTATGTTGTCGTGTTTGACGGTGTTTCCCCAAAAAAGGACATGGTGTCTGACTCACTGCCATGCAGCCAATAGAGCACCCGAAGTCCTGACGTAACTCGCTCATCCCTTCGATTCCCCTGGTTTGCGGAAGTAGTTTCTCTATGGAGAATAACATGGGGTGATCTTAATATCGTCTACTATAAGCGTTGTGGTCCAAAAATAAACAAGCTGTCTCGGCGTTATTGTCAGGGAGGTGTCTCTGTATCGTTTGCAACAGTCAGTCACTCATATATGATACAGTCTGCTTCTAGCGAAAATCTAACTAATTCAGCAGCAGTAACATTAGCGTTTTCTCTCAGTCAGTTGATTCTTCATATCCATATGAGTGAAGCGGCCGGGGTGACATGTTTATTTTTCAAACACAGTTCTTATATGAGGCGATCTCAATCGCCTCAATGGGGATTTCAATGCAACTAAACAAATACATGAACCTGGGGACTGACGCCCTCTACTGAAAGTGACGTCAGACTTCGGTGCTCTATTGGGCAGCACACAGGCTTCTGTGTGCTGCCACTATTGGGCAGCAGACAGGCTCTGTGTGCTGCCCACTATTCGTGCGACACAACACTTGTTTGGAAAACCGGCCCTATGGAATTATCTCAAATAATTGTGATTTAGGTGATCGTGTATCATCGTGACAGGACCACCCCAAAATCGGCCACAACGGCGGTCACGTCTCCTCCAGTGGTGTGTCCCTCTCAACAACAGCGCCAAATTAAATCAGCACGCCCCCCACACACACTCCACCCCCCCCCCCCCCCCCCCCCCCCCTCACACACACACACACACACACCCCGCCCCACATACACAGTCGCCCCGGCCTTGCAGCGAGTAGATCAGACTTATGTCTTCATTTAGCATTTAATTACAAAGCATCCTCTCAGTCAACCCCACCCTGAATGACCCCACCATCCAGAAACATCATTATATGGAGGGTGGGGGTCTAATTTCTCTTCGTTCCCTTCCGTTCCGATCCCAGTAACATGTGCCATGCGTGTGCCATGGAGCTGGCCTGCTTCACGCTAATCACAACAAATACAAAGTCCATTACGTCATGGCGTGGCGGCGCACCGTTTGCGGGAGTCAAGTGCGCTCCTAGGAAGTCGATTATAGCGACGCTGATAAACAGTGAATGATGTGCCGAGCGACAATATGCCACGATGGGGCCGACGTGATGGAAGATTATGAAGGCAGATGCGCGGCGGCCGAGTGGGAGTTTTGGCGAGGTGATACCGTTTGGCTCAGCGTTCTTGGTTAACCCATTCTGAGCGGGCACCCATTTTGGTGTCGGCATCATGTTATGCTTTAGCTATTTAAAAATAGCAGATCTACAAGCTCATATCGCGCCACCGAGTGGCGCGATACGAGCTTGTAGGTCTGCTATTTTTGAAAAATCGAATAACGACTGACATTTTTATAATCTGATCTCAGGTCAGAATGGGTTCATCAGACCAGTGTGTGTCCGGCGGAAACCTCGTATGAATCTGATCTCAGGTCAGAATGGGTTAATGACGTTAAAGCCAAGAGGGAGTGGAAACTCAGTTATGAAGAACAACGCTTGACAGCTAGTATAGCCTAGTCTTACTGCCATCTGAAACTCTGATTTACATTTTTTTTCTGTTCTGCATTGGTATAATCATTTTAACAACTTTATGCATTCACACGTTGGCTATTCACTGTGAGCTGTGAGTTTGTTACATCTGATATTTTTGAAAATCTCAAAAAAATGTTGAATAAGCTTATTTTTTTTATTTTTTTTACACAAATCTTATCATCGGGGGGGGGGGGGGGGGGGTCCCTGGCGCAAAACTGTTCAGATGGGGGCACGCCGCACGACATATTAACCCATTCTGACCGGGCAACCCATTTTGGTGTCAGCATCATGTCATGCTTTAGCTATTGAAAAATAGCAGATCTACAAGCTCATATCGCGCCACCGAGTGGCGCGATACGAGCTTGTAGGTCTGCTATTTTTTTTAAATCGAAGACACTTTTAGAACTGATGTCAGGTCAGAATGGGTTAATAATGAAACTGTCAGGATGAAATAGACAATTTTAGAATCTGATCTCAGGTCAGAATGGGTTAACTTATGGGTCGTTGACTTGACAAAGTTGGAGAACCACTGCTTTACTGTAGGCCTATACAGTATGTCCAGGCTCACAGCTAGCCTGTATGTACAGTATGTAGGACGTTAGGAACCAGTGATTGTCATCACTCGCAGTCGCCACAGCTACAGTACATCCAGCTGCTGCTCGCTGTTTCCCTGCAGGGCCATTACAATGGACAGGCCAGGAGCGGCATTTTTCTGAAAAACGTATGTTTCAGTGGTGCTCAACCTTTTTCATGTCAAGGACCCCCAGAATTATCTCTATTGGGCCACACGGACCCCCGTCTTAAAATATGTAGTTCCAGGGACCACCCCCCCCCAGAAGCCAATATTTTAGTAAAAATGTTTGCTCTGAAATATATATTCAATTAACATTGAATGCCATTGACAATGAATGGCCAGCTTTGAGTGTTTGTGCAAACACAAACATTGAAAATGAGGTGAGGCGAATTGTGATTGGCCGGAATGATGTATGGTGATAAGAGCTCCCCCTCACCACAAGTGAGGGGCGCTATAGCCCCTCCTATAAACAGCTATAGTGTATATTCTGTCTGAACACAAAACATTAAATGCATTGACACTGAATGGAGAATTGACGTCATGTTTAAGACAAATGTATGTCAGTGGCCACCCTTTGCCAATAAGGGACCACCCATTCTTGATGATTATGTACGATGATTAGAGCGCCCCTCACTTCACACATTGGACAATGATTAACCCATTCTGACCTGAGATCAGATTCTAGAAATGTCAGTCGCTCTTCGATTTTTCAAAAATAGCAGACCTACAAGCTCGTATCGCGCCACTCGGTGGCGCGATACGATGAGCTTGTAGATCTGCTATTTTTCAATAGCTAAAGCATAACATGATGCCAACACCAAAATGGGTGCCCGTTCAGAATGGGTTAAATGTTACTGAGATTGCTCGCTTTGTGCGCTTCCCTATTTATTCTCCGATTACAGAGGCAGTTCGCCAGATAATAGCCTGGTGTTCACATGGCAGCAAACTGCATGCGGAGAAGAATCCCCACCACTGGGGCGAGTGCAAGCTGCTCGTTAACTGCCTTTGGGCGCAGCTTAAAGCTCTCTCGGAACCACGCAGAGGTGGAAAAAAAAGTACTCGCATGTTGTACTTAAGTATCAATTCTGCAGTGTAGAAATACTCTTTTATAAGTGAAAGTCTCTAAAATATAGCTTATATATACTGTATAGTGCAGACAAAGGAACGCCCAGACAGTAAGCTTGTCAGATAGTATCCGTATACCGTATACTGAGCTGTTGTTTTCCAAGCAATTAAGTCTATTGAGCGCCTATTTATATGTATTTATTTATTCATAGGCTCAGCTGTCTGAACACAACAGTGTGTTATTATGGTACTGTCGGTTGATGATAATAAATTATCATCGGTTATGGTGGTTAATAGGGCCGCATCTACCCTCACTGTGTGTGTGTGTGTGTGTGTGTGTGTGTGTGTGTGTGTGTGTGTGTGTGGTGTGTGTGTGTGTGTGTGTTGTGTGTGTGTGTGCGTGTGCTTGTGTGTGTGTGTGTATCATGGTGAATGAGATAGAGACAGAGAGAGAGAGGGGGGGGAGAGAGAGAGAGAGGGGGGGGGAGAGAGAGAGAGAGAGAGGGAGAGAGAGGGGGGAGAGAGAGAGAGAGAGAACAGGGAGAGTGAGTGTTTTCAGAATGGTATAATCAGCTCCAGGGTGTGCTGTAGTCTTCATTAAACTCTGCGTGTGGCCTTCGCCACTGTGATGATCAAGTTGTAATCATGTACGTCCCATCCATGCAAATCAACCAATTACGTGCAAGTATTCTGTTCCGTTGGAGGGTCCGTTACGGCATCCTCTGCCCCCCCCCCCCCCCCCCCCCCCCCCCCCACCCTCACCTCAGTATTGCATGTCCTGCTGATGAATTGTGTACAACGGACAACACTGGAAACAAGCCCCTCTTCGGATTTCTTTGTGTCATCATCCTTTTAGCAGAGCTTTCTTGCCCGTGCTGCCGTACTGTTATCAAACATGTTAACCCATTCTGACCTGAGATCAGATTCATACGAGGTTTCCACTGGACACCCACTGTCTGATTAACCCATTCTGACCTGAGATCAGATTAAAAAAATGTCAGTCCTTCTTCGATTTTTCAAAAAATAGCAGACCTACAAGCTCATATCTTGTAGATCTGCTATTTTTCAATAGCTAAAGCATAACATGATGCCGACACCAAAATGGTTGCCCGTTCAGAATGGATTAATAAAGTATATGCAATCAATCAATCTGTTCTGTTCTGTACTGTACCGTCTGGTATTTGAGTGGATTAACCATGTGAACCCTACCTATTCTGCGAGGACAAACATTTAACGACAACAGCTGATCAACCTCGCAACGAGTTGCAATGTGACACGTTGCGAGCGTGAACATTGGCTATATTTTCAGCGAAGACATTTGGTGTCGAGTAGAGGGGAAAAGGGAGGGAGCGGGGGGCCTGGTAGGTATATAGCCCAGAGGGACTGTGTTTTAAGTGGTTAAATCCAGTGCTGAAGTGGATTTCTAGTTCTGTTGTGTGCCTGTGATGGGTGGTGACTCCCTGGAGTGAGCTGTAATAAGGTAGAGCTGGCAGGGGAGAGGCCATAGTGATTTGGCAACAGGGGAGAGCCATAGTGAATTGGCAACAGCATCGGGTGGATACCATGTATGTCCAAAACCCTTCCTTTTTTATTATTATTTTAAAAATAGTTAAAAAAAAAAGGATTTTACAGTCTCTTTCCTTGTAGATCATAATCACTTCTATGTGACCTTCTTTGCACGATGAATCAAGTAGGGCGTTAATTTATGGAAAAAATTAACGTGGAGAAGCTGTACGAGGTTTGGTACCCGACGGCGACCAACAGCGCGGACCCTGCTGTCTATTTCCTTCAAGCTCCGCTGCCCGCCAGAGGAGCTCGCTCCAAATGAGTTTATTCCCTCGCACGGTGACTGACTGGCGCATCCGCAGAGCGGCGCCCTGAACGCCCTGACAGCGCTGAAAGGGTGCTTCCCTTTGACAGGCCGGACAAAGCACTCCACCCCGCTGCTTGAGCCATAAGATGCTCCCGGTCAAATGTTACTCTGTGAAAGTTGCCCTTTCAAATGTAGTAGTTTTGTATAATTAATAAAATCACACCTGTGTAAAGTGAGGGGCGCTAATATACGAAAGTCTAACGCATGTCGATTAGGTGATGTAATGGTGATGTAAAACAAACGGTGCCAACACAAACATTAAACGCCATTAACAATAAAGAGACAATTTGACGTTCATTCAGTCAATGTCGTTTACAAAACAAACATTGAACTAAAGACAAACATTAAACCCTGTGTATAGGAAAAAAAAAGTCACACCTGTGTGAAGTGAGGGGCGCTCTAATCATCGTACATAATCATCAAGAATGGTGGTCCCTTATTGGCAAAGGGTGGCCACTGACATACATTTGCCGACACATGACGTCAATTCTCCATTCAGTGTCAATGGCATTTAATGTTTGTGTTCAGACAGAATATACACTATAGCCGTTTATAGGAGGGGCTATAGCGCCCCTCACTTGTGATGAGGGGGAGCTCTTATCACCATACATCATTCCGGCCAATCACAATTCGCCTCACCTCATTTTCAATGTTTGTGTTTGCACAAACACTCAAAGCTGGCCATTCATTGTCAATGGCATTCAATGTTAATTGAATATATATTTCAGAGCAAACATTTTTACTAAAATATTGGCTTGGGTCCCTGGAACTACATATTTTAAGACGGGGGTCCATGGCCCAATAGAGATAATTCTGGGGGTCCTTGACATGAAAAAGGTTGAGCACCACGGAAACATACGTTTTTCAGAAAGATGCGCTCACTGGCCTGATTGTAATGGACCTGCAGGGAAACAGCGAGCAGCAGCTGGATGTACTGTAGCTGTGGCGACTGCGAGTGATGACAATCACTGCTTCCTAACGTCCTACATACTGTACAGGCTATAGCTGTGAGCCTGGACATACTGTATAGGCCTACAGTAAAGCAGTGGTTCTCCAACTTTGTCAAGTCAAGGACCCATAAGTTAATATGTCGTGCGGCGTGCCCCCATCTGAACATGTTTTGCGCCAGGGACCCCCCCCCCCCCCCCCCCCGATGAGAAGATTTGTGTAAAAAAAAAAAGAAAAGCTTATTCAACATTTTTTGAGATTTTTCAAAAATATCAGATGTATTAACAAACTCACAGCTCACAGTGAATAGCCAACGATGTGAATGCATAAAGTTGTTAAAATGATTATACCAATGCAGAACAGAAAAAATGTAACTCAGAGTTTCAGACGGCAGTAAGACTAGGCTATATACTAGCTGTCAAGCGTTGTTCTTCATAACTGAGTTTCCACTCCCTCTTGGTTTTAACGTCATTAACCCAGAACGCTGAGCCAAACAGTATCACCTCGCCAAAGCTCCCACTCGGCCACGCATCTGCCTTCATAAGCTTCCATCATCGTTGGCATATTGTCGCTCGGCACATCAATCACTGTTTATCAGTGTCGCTGTAATCGACTTCCTAGGAGCGCACTTGACTCCCGCAACGGTGCGCTGCCACGCCATGACGTAATGGACTTTGTATTTGTTGTGATTAGCGTTGAAGCAGGCCAGCTCCATGGCACGCATGGCACATGTTACTGGGGATCGGAACGGAAGGGGATGAAGAGAAATTAGACCCCCACCCTCCATATAATGAGGTTTCCACAGTGGTTTCTGGATGGTGGGGTCAGTCAGGGTGGGGTTGACTGAGAGGATGCTTTGTAATTAAATGCTAAATGAAGACATAGGCCTAAGAGTCTGATCTACTCGCTGCAAGGCCGGGCGACTGTGTATGTGGGGCGGGGTGTGTGTGTGTGTGTGTGTGTGTGTGTGTGTGAGAGGGGGGGGGGGGGGGGGCGGAGTGTGTGGGGGGCGTGCTGATTTAATTTGGCGCTGTTGTTGAGAGGGACACACCACTGGAGGAGACGTGACTGCCGTGTGGCTGATTTTGGGGTGGGCCTGTCACGATGAATACACGATCGCCTAAATCACAATTATTTGAGATAATTCCATAGGCCGGGTTTTCCAAACAAGTGTTGTGTCGCACGAATAGTGGGCAGCACACAGAAGCCTGTCTGCTTGGAAGGTGGAATGGAAGGTGGGGCTTTTCAGGGCAACTTAGTAAAATCTGCCTCATCTGCTTGGCACTCCAGCGCTTTTATTCTGAAAAATTCCCCGCCAGTTCCTTAGAGCTCCCTGGAGGCCCTTAACCCCTGGCCTACCGTTCCCGGAAAAAACGGATTATTGCTAAAAATACAAACCTCCCGTTCACGGAATTAACGGAATGTCAATCAATGTCAGTTATCGGGGGTTCAATGGAGCAAAAATGAGCATTTTTTCGCTAAGTTTATTTGAGGTTAATTTGACTTAGTTATGAAAAATATAGCATTAGCTTAGCAATCCGGACCAGCCAAGCTAGTGACTAGGGTCAAAATAATACCGGATGTTGTCGATCGTTGAACCGGAAGTGACTTAGGAAGATCCGTCTATTTTGGCCAAAATCAGCATAATGGTGCGTTCCCGCCATCTGGTGGCAATTCGAGAGAATACACTAGCAATGAAAAAAATAAAAAAAAACATCTGTTCAAACCACCAGATCTTTCTATTAATGTTAAAACGATGAATTAAAAATATGCCAATTTGTTACCCAAACAAAAAAATTGGGATTGGTAGTCCAAGGGTTAAAGATTGCCATCCAGAGATAATGGCCATTTTTTGTCCACAAAGCAAAAGACTCCTTTTTACATGTATTTACATGACAGTCACTTTTTGAGTTTGCAATAATCTGTGGACTAGTAAAGACACAATAGCCTCTCTTACAGTATGGTAAATGGTGCATTTATATAGCGCCTTTATCCAAGGCGCTTTACAGAGATTGTGCATTACATTCACCCATTCACACACACATTCACACACCTTTACAGAGATTGTGCATTACATTCACCCATTCACACACACATTCATACACCATTCCGGAGGGGGAGGTAGATTTGGAGACCAGGATTATACTGCATGTTTTTTGCGAGGCTACCTACCCTATGGGGACACGGGGAGAATATGCAAACTCCACAATCCACACAGAAAGGCCCTTTCGCCAACCCCGCCTCGGGTATGGGCACTGATGATGCAGAAGAGAGAACATGCCCACAGCGGGAATTTAACCGAGGACCTTCTAGCTGTGAGGCGACAGCACTACCGACTGTGCCACCGTGTCCCCCGTCATTTGTATTGTTGACCCATTTCTACCATATAGTGCTTTAACTTTCGTAAATTCTTGTCCCCTCTGTCACACGGAACTATGTTTTTTTGCGCTAATATTTTAGAAATAGGTCAACAATCCAATTTTCTCTAGTTTTGTGGATGAATTTAATTTTAATGCCCCCCACAAAATGACCGGAACTAATATTCACCAAAACCAGAGCAGAACTCCCACCACGGGAGTCGGGCAATCAATTAATACAGTTGCAACCACTATATCTAACCACTAAATGGCAAGTATTTCATACAACTTTAAGTAAAAAGAATGGTGAACTATCCCTTTAACAAACAGCCCACGCAGTGTGTTCAGCGAGCGGATCACACATTGCTCCAAGTGCTGCGTTGTGTTGTGATGAGACGAAGCCGCGCGCATGAAACATGCCAAGAGCAGCATATTGGAAATACAAGGCTGCATAAAAATGGACGGAATACAAATCTGCTGTTGTTGCAAAAGGCAAAAGAAAAGCCTGGCAACAAAAGCCACAGTGAATGACGCAAGCTATTCAAAGCAAATTGGTGTTTCCCCGGTTGACAGACGTGGATGCTTTGATGGGAGGCCATTGCTGTTGTTGACCAATCAATGTGTTCAGCGCACAAATCGTGGTCAAATTGTTGTAATAAAATCTTATGACTGGATTCCGAACATTGCTTCCGAACATTGTTTTCTAATTATGTTGTGATGGGAATGAGGATACGTGGTTAAATAAAAAAATGTGGGTTTTCATATAGCCTACCAAAACACCTCATCTTACACAGTAACAGTAATTGCGCCATGCACACAAGTAGGCCATAAATGGCCTACCTGTGCGCAAGCAGCGCGCGCAAATACTGCCGACTTCTACAGACGTACTCTCAGCCCCTCCATAAAAGTAAACGAAAACAACAAACAAACTTTTAAAGAAATCCGACATTAATACAAAATACAATTATTTTGCTACAACAACCCACCCACCCAACATTGAAACATATGTTAATTACGTCAGGCCTACGTACGAACATACCATACATACGCAGCCGACCACAGTAATTGCGCGCTCTGCTTGCGCAAGTAATATGTGGAAAAAGTACTCAAAGAATGTGTGTGTGTGTGTGTGTGTGTGTGTGTGTGTGTGTGTGTGTGTGTGTGTGTGTGTGTGTGTGACCACACAGAAACACTGTCACATATTCTTAATGGCTGCTATGTATATAAGGGAATGTACATTGCTAGGCACGACAGAATTGTTGACCTATTAGCTATAAGGACATAAGTTCATATGTTTCATCATCTGCCAAAATGTATAAGCACTCACGTGTTTCAACTGCCACGTTCATGCACAATAATGAAAATTATGCCTTTTCAGATGTCACTCACAGCTAATACACCAGATATTGTTGTTGTTGATGAGGACAGTATAGAGAAGTGACCATTTTGTAAGTGGCATCATGTACATTTGCCCACAGTCTGGAAGAGGCATTCCTTACCACAGTGCTCAAGTACCAGCGTCTTAAGGATGCTATTATACAGCTTGGCTACAGATGTAAACTACTTGTGTTCATAATTTGGAAGGCTCGGTAATGTCCATAAATCAGTGGTGAGGGGCCTGCAGATTGCAGGCATGCCCAATAAGCCCAGAGCTGATCAGGCATCGGCAACATTCTGTTCAGTGTCTGCAATAATTGGCAGTAGTCGCCATATATGGAGAAGGCGATGCTTTCTGTACCCGTGATCTGTATCCTGAAGCACTTGTTGTAGAGTTTTTTTCAAGTTTGCGCATCCACTATTGTTTGTGTTCAAGAACTTTCTTGTAAAATGTGAATGCAAATGTGTGTGTGTGTGTGTGTGTGTGTGTGTGTGTGTGTGTGTGTGTGTGTGTGTGTGTGTGTGTGTGTGTGTGTGTGTGTGCAGGTGGTGGACCTGTACTGGGGAATAGATCCAGAGGAGTGGGACAGTCCGGAGCTCCAGCGTCTCAGGATGAAGCTTCTGGAAGAATGTCTGAAGACTTCAGCTGGGCCATGCTTTGTTGTAGGTACAACGCACGCACACACGCACACACACACGCACACACACACAGAAGTTGCAAATGCATCCACTCACTCATCCACATTAACGATGGTAGTTACAATGGGGCCATTTAACGTCATGGACAGGATCGCACACACACACACACCAATGTTATATCCATATCATTAACGATGGTAGTTACAACGGGGCCATTTAACGTCATGGCCAGGAGCACGCACACACACACACACACACACACACACACACACACACACACACACACACACACACACACACACACACACACACACACACACACACACACACACACACACACACACACACACACACAATATGATATTAGACTGGATATTGTCTTGTCTGTGATTTGGGATATTGTACTATTGTGATGTGGCATAAACGTGTTCTATATTATAAATCTAAATATCAGATCGGGAAACATCGTTATCGGCAGATGCTCAAAATAACATGATCGGGACATCCCTAGTTGTGACGTGTTGAAGACATTCAGCACAGGCTGCATTCTGTGTGTTGATCACGGCTACGGACAGCGACGACGACGCGGGTTGTCCGACATTACGTCTTGCTCAAGGGCACAGTGACTCAGGGGGAGCTGGGCATCGAACAGGCAACCAGCCCATTCCCAAGCGGCCTCTCTGCCTCTATATGATGATGCTTGGGGCTTGTCATGCACCATCCTGCACTTTGGGTGCAATTATAGTAGTTGGGTTCAGTGTCTTTGCTCAAGGACACTTCGACACCATCTCTGGGGGAGCCCGGGATCGAACTGGGCACCTCCCGGTTGCCATCCGGCCACTCTGCCGGTCACTCTACTCAAGAGCCCACTGCCGCCCCATGTGTGTGTGCATGTGTGTGTGCGCGTGTCTGGGTATGTGTCGGTATTCTCCTCTGTCGCATGATGCCTTTAGGATGTTAGCATCCTGGGGAGAGTTCAGGTTTGCACAGATCACTTTTAGACCTTCACCCTAGACAGAGAGGTTGATTGTTAATTTGTTATATTTTATTACGGTGACTTTGACTGAGCCGTTTATAGATTATTCCAATCCTTGGTGGTACTGAGGGGGGAGAGAGAGAGAGAGAGAGAGAGAGAGAGAGAGCGAGAGAGAGCGAGAAGATGAGAGATTGATGGCAAATAATTCAGATGGAACAGAACTGTTTCTAGGGATTGTAATTGAGGTGAGAGATCACCAATGCATTGGTGCCGTGAATTCTCAAAGTGGGGTCTGGGGACCCCCCGGGGGTCCTTGAAGTGGATCCAAGGGGGGTCACGAGCTAAATGATTGCTATAACCAAATGGCCCCTTACAGATCTGTGCGCATGCACGCACATACGAACACACTCACACACACCTATACTTTATTTTTCTAACAGCAACTACTAGTACTTTTCAGTGTGGAGCTCATGAATGATGACATACAGAGTAAACTGCTGCTTTCAACCAAGAAAGATGATACGCACTGTATTTGTGAGGACATAGACTAATAGAGAGAGGACTTCCGCACACCCGGTAGGTCATTTGGAGCAGGTGCGATGATGACGAGGCATATATACAATGTGGAAAGGAGAGACAGCCGCACACCGCCACTGCCGCTGGGTTCAGAGCATTTATTGAAGCAACGTTTCGGTCTTGCTCAAGCCTGAGGAAGGTCGCAAGACAGAAACGCTGAGGACATAAACTGAAGTTTTGTGATTGGCCCTGCATGTGAAGACATGGCAAATTGTCCTCAGTTTCTCCAATTGCTCTGCCCCTCTCTGCCCTCTCAAGTCTAGAAATACACGTGTCTGTCCTTGTGCTCTGTGTGTATGTGTTCCAGCGCCCCGCTGGCTGATGGGATGGCTGTCTGCCAACGGTGTCTGCTATAGGCTGACCCCAGCAGAGCCGGGGCTAAATTGAACTTATCAGTGCTAAAGTCAACTTGGCCAGGGCTGAACACATAGTCGAACCTGTAGGGTGAACTAAAGCAGCGCGCTTTCATCAACCTTTTCTGGATCATTCAGGGCCCAGTTGAAGATCTGTGTTAAGTGGGTCAGATGGGTGGGCCACGTTCCGCTTTCAGAGCACGTTTAAGTTTCCACGATCGGTCAAGTCGATCGTGTTTTGCGAACTGACACGAAATGAAAGACACGGTAAATCATGTTAAAACCAGCAGAGCTACAGACAGGCTCACATACGGCGCCACGTTGCAACGCGTAGTGAGCTTGTCAATCTAAGGGAATAAGCGAGCGTTGCAGCAGGCAGCCCTAGATTTCACTCTGTGTAACGGCATCCAGGCATGCTAGGCAACAGCGTCTTAAACCATTCTGACCTGAGATCAGATTCATACGAGGGTTTCCGCCGGGCACACACTGGTCCTGATGAACCCATTCTGACCTGAGATCAGATTCTAAAAAATGTCAGTCGTTCTTCGATTTTTCAAAAATAGCAGACCTACAAGCTCGTATCGCGCCACTCGGTGGCGCGATATGAGCTTGTAGATCTGCTATTTTTAAATAGCTAAAGCATAACATGATGCCGACACCAAAATGGGTGCCCGTTCAGAATGGGTTTTAAACTGTGTAATAGGACGATTTGAGCATTGTAAAAAAAAGAGGGGGGAGGGGGAGAAGTGGGCTCTTGAGTATAGAGTGGCCGGCAGAGTGGCCGGATGGCAACCGGGAGGTGCCCAGTTCGATCCCGGGCTCCCCCAGAGATGGTGTCGAAGTGTCCTTGAGCAAAGACACTGAACCTAACTACTATAATTGCACCCAAAGTGCAGGCTGGTGCATGACACGCCCAAGACACGCCCAAGACACGCCCATGACACGCCCATGACACGCCCATGACACGCCCAAGCATCATCATATAGAGGGGGGAGGGGGGAGGGGTAGAAGGGGGGGAAAAAAAGAAAGATTAACTTGTTGTGACTGAATCGCCTGTCTGCCTGTATTTGACCTGTAAAAAGGAATAAAACAAAACAAAGTAAAAAAAAAAGAAAGAATCCTGCAATATCCTCAACCCAGCTGAATGGAGGAGGCTATGGCTCACGGAGCTGGCTTTCCTCTGTGTGCGTGTGTGTGTGTGTATGTGTGTTCCGATGGTTTCATTCATTCCCTTCATTCATTTCCCTCGCCGATGCAATTTCACCGCCTTAACCTTAACCAACCTCAGCCTCCACACACTGTACAGGTTGAAGGGAGACACACACACACACACACACACACACACACACACACACACACACACACACACACACACACACACACACACACACACACACACACACACACACACACACACACACACACACACACACACACACACACACACACACACACACACACACACACACACACACACACACACACACACACACACACAGCCCAATAGAGAGACAGATGTGTATTCACACACAAGTCTGGAGCACATACAGTACCAAGCCATGCCTTATCCCATTCTGACCTGAGATCAGATTCATACGAGGTTTCCACTGGACACACACTGGTCTGATTAATGGGCAGCTGCTGCTGCGGTGCAGTTTGTACCTGAACACATTTTATCATAAAACTAACGCAATAACTGAAACTAGAATTGGACAAAGATTTCAGTTACTACCAAAAAATAAAAAGGAGGTTTTACAACTAATGAAAACGAATAGTTTTCAGATCTGAAAGCAAACAACTTGACGCAATGCGTTGGGAGCTTGTGGATCTGTTGTTTTTTTTTTTTGGGGGGGGGGGCAATTTCTCTGACCTTCTCACCCCTGACTGACTAATACAAGATAATTCTGCCTATGCGGGCTGGTTTCCAATGGGAACGGATCGGCTTGTTGCCATTCGAGGATTTCCGCAATAGAGTATCCAGGTGATGATAGTCAGCTCCATATATGGAGATCCATGTGTTGTACCAACTTGGGTCATTTGACTCGCGTCCCCAACCCTGAGTCTCTGACCAGCGATGTGATTATTTTGTCAATGCTGAGCAAATACTAATCCAAAAATTATAATCAATGAATGAACTCTACAAAGAAAACTCAGTACAAACTTCTACTAAAGTGCCACCACTGACAACCTAAAACTTCCCCTAAGCCTGTATATTTGCGCATTACGGAGATGGAAAGGCCAGCTACATCGTTTGATGTGTCACTTTGTTTGTTAAGAGCTGGAAGCAATCTCACACAGGGCTTTAGCTTGACAGGACACGGACGAATGCAAGGCAGGTGGCAGTGCAGGGTTACTTAACCAACACACTCATGAGTCATGTCACCGTGCAAGAGGAGAGAAACACTCACATGCTCACAGGTTGCTGTCGGTGCGGAAAACCTTGTATCTGCACATATTTCAGCTCTGTGCGTTTGTATTGTAAATGAATGCCCTATAATTCGTTGTAAAGCAAAGTAGTGGGGAGGAAAAGGGTGATCTACAAGATATTTTCGCTCTTTTTGAAACATTTGGAAAGTGGTTAAAGTGTGTTTAACCCATTCTGAACGGGCACCCATTTCGGTGTAAGCATCATGTTATGCTTTAGCTATTGAAAAATAGCAGATCTACAAGCTCGTATCGCGCCACCGAGTGGCGCGATACGAGCTTGTAGGTCTGCTATTTTTGAAAGAATCGAAGAACGACTGACATTTCTACAATCTGATCTCAGGTCAGAATGGGTTAATCAGACCAGTGTGTGTCCACTGTCCAGTGGAAACCTCGTATGAATCTGATCTCAGGTCAGAATGGGTTTTAAAGTGCGTTTTATAAATACTTGGACTGAGTGAAACAAAATACCTACACAGTGTGGATGGATCCAGTGTGGATACATTTTCTGAAAATAATTAATAATAATAATAATAATAATAATAACAGATTTAGACATACATGGTTTCCACCTGACAGCGACGACAAATACCACACCTGTGGGGGGAGGGGGGGGGGGGGGGCTGGGGGGGGTTAGTAGATCTCTAACCTGTCAGCTGCAGTAATAAAAGCCGGTTTCCATGACGATAGCGAGGGTTGGCATGGCAATGGTGTCATTGACCTGGAGATTAAGAATGACAATGAGCCGCGGCTGTCCCCACTCCAACCCCCCCCACCCCCGCCCCCCCCCCCCCCCAACCCATCCTCCCCCCCCGCTCCTCTCAAAACAGTCTCAATTTCGTGTCATGCTAAACCGCGCGGCTCTCGCCGCCGCAACGCCTCAAGGACGCCATGCTTATTGTTGCTACAGACACAGACCTCAGCCACCACACATTCCAGCTTGACTTCTTTGTTTCTCTTCTTCTCACTGTGTTTGTTTTGCCCCCCGGAAAAAAATGATAGGGAGTCGTTGAGTGTAAGAGGATAGTTTGACACACAGTATTGTTGGAGATATAGTGTTGGCTAAACTGTAGCTATTTGCAACTCTAGATTTTTTTTATAATGGGATGAATCTATAGCCCCTCTCGGAACCCTACATAAAGCTTTTCTGAAATTTTGATGTTTTATGTAGGGTCCCTGTTCATGACTATATTTTCGTATGGGAATTCTGGAACGCGGATGATAAACATGCTCTCTATAAGATCGAATCTGCGGCGTTTGACGGCCTTTTTTTGTTTGCGTTATTCTGAATTTGGGAACTTTATAAGTACCTATACATCCCGCTGCGAATATCTCCTGTGGCGCGGAAGCCGTTAAGTATTTTTAATCTTTGTTTGACCGATTTGGTCGCTTTATTTCTTCTTGTTTGTTTACCGTTTATTGTACCGCCTCCCGGTGTGCGGTTGGCTTGTGCGGCTACGTCCCTGCCTCTGATCTGCTCTGTCATAGCTATAGCGCCACTAGCTAGCCAGATAGGCGGTACAATGAGGTGTCAATAAACAAGGAAGGAAGAGAAGAATCAAAGCGACCAAATCGGTCAAACAAAGTTTGACAAAAAAATTAAAAATACTTAACGGCTTCCGCGCCACAGGAGATTTTCGCAGCGGCATGTATGGGTACTTATACTTCACATATTCAGAAACCCTCACACGAAAAAATGTCGTCAAAGAGCGCAGACAGGCGTTATCCACGTTGTTTATGTTTTATGTATGTCCGCGTACCAGGTGGCATGGTAGTGATGCAACAGGACCCAATGCACTGGGTCTAACAAATGTAAGAAACTTCAGTACCATTGGGTTCTGCTTGGAGGGCTAGGATGAATCTAGAGTTGCAATACCCTCCATTGACTCCCCATTCATCCAATTTGCTTTTGCGATCTGCTTGTATTAAACAACGTTAAACTCACCAAATGCAATTTCCGTGCTCAGACACAGGTAGCCAGCCAGCCAGGCAGGCAACCAGCCAGGCAGGCACACGCAAAGCTACTTAAAGGACAACTTTAGTTTTTTTCAACCAAGGTTCATGTTTTAGGTTGTTATTAGAGAAAGTTAAAGATGAGTGTTATTTTTTTTTCATTTGCTGCTTTCTTTCGTTTTAGGGATTTTAGCTGTTTTTGACAGGGGGGCGGGGGCATACGAACAAGGGGCTAAATATGTATTTTTTAAAGCAATTTTATGGTGATTTCTTTTTTTATGGTTTACTATAGTCCTAATAAACGCCAGGAAAATACATCTGGCCACAGAACATGCAGGATCTACTGAATGTGAAGGTAGCCTACTGAGGGAAGGCTTATATACTGTGTGTATAGGCTCAATATGTCAGTTTGTCACATTCAGTAGATCCTGTGATCTTCTGTGGCCAGATGTAATTTCCTGGCGTTTATTAGGACTATAGTAAACCATAAAAAAATAAATCACCATACAATTGTGTTAAAAAATACATATTTAGCCCCATGCTCGAATGCCCCCGCCCCCCTGTCAAAAACTGCTAAAATCCCTAAAACGAAAGAAATTTAACACTCACCTTTTAGTTTCTCTAATAACAACCTAAAACATGAACCTTGGTTCAAAAAACCTCAAACCTCAAAGTTGTCCTTTAAGGAAGTGGTTGCACCACTTATAAATCCACATGTTATGAGCTACTTTCTGTCAAGAAATTCTGTGCATGTCATTCTTTTTCCAAGTGTTGGAGTTTGGAAGCACTTGTCGAAGTCACTGAACAGCCCTGCGTACCACCTGTTTGACCTGAAGTCACTGAACAGCCCTGCGTACCACCTGTTTGACCTGAAGTCACTGAACAGCCCTGCGTACCACCTGTTTGACTAGCCGCAATTTGCAACTCTAGATTTTTTTACAATCTGTTGAATCTAGAGTTGCAACACCCTCCATCCACTTCCTATTCATGATTTTCGGTTTCTGATCTGCTGGTCTTAAATGACGTTAAACTCACCAACATTGCAGCTGTAGTCCAAGCTTGAATTATCCTCTTTCAATCTGCCGAGCTTGTTTTTCATAAAAATCCCCCGTAGACATGTTATGAGTTACTTTCTGTCCAAAATATTCCAAGAGTGACATTTCCGAGCCGCCATTTGTATTTTTGCAACGTGCCGTAAAACAAGATGTGAGGGGGAGCGCTTGTTTAATAGAATCTTACCTGCGCAGGTAAGACAGTAAGACACCCAAAGAAGAGGCATGACACAGTGCGACGCCCCATCACACACAGCCTTCTATTAAACAAGCGCTCCCCCTCACATCTTGTTTTACGGCACGTTGCAAAAATACAAATGGCGGCTCGGAAATGTCACTCTTGGAATATTTTGGACAGAAAGTAACTCATAACATGTCTACGGGGGATTTTTATGAAAAACAAGCTCGGCAGATTGAAAGAGGATAATTCAAGCTTGGACTACAGCTGCAATGTTCGTGAGTTTAACGTCATTTAAGACCAGCAGATCAGAAACCGAAAATCATGAATAGGAAGTGGATGGAGGGTGTTGCAACTCTAGATTCAACAGATTGTAAAAAAATCTAGAGTTGCAAATTGCGGCTACTGTTTGACCTGAAGTCACTGAACAGCCCTGCGTACCACCTGTTTTAAGTCACTGAACAGCCCTGCGTACCACCTGTTTGACCTGAAGTCACTGAACAGCCCTGCGTACCACCTGTTTGACTAGCCGCAATTTGCAACTCTAGATTTTTTTACAATCTGTTGAATCTAGAGTTGCAATACCCTCCATCCACTTCCTATTCATGATTTTCGGTTTCTGATCTGCTGGTCTTAAATGACGTTAAACTCACCAACATTGCAGCTGTAGTCCAAGCTTGAATTATTATTTTTGCAACGTGCCGTAAAACAAGATGTGAGGGGGAGCGCTTGTTTAATAGAAGGCTGTGTGTGATGGGGCGTCGCACTGCGTCGGCCTCTTCTTTGGGTGTCTTACCTGCGCAGGTAAGATTCTATTAAACAAGCGCTCCCCCTCACATCTTGTTTTACGGCACGTTGCAAAAATACAAATGGCGGCTCGGAAATGTCACTCTTGGAATATTTTGGACAGAAAGTAACTCATAACATGTCTACGGGGGATTTTTATGAAAAACAAGCTCGGCAGATTGAAAGAGGATAATTCAAGCTTGGACTACAGCTGCAATGTTGGTGAGTTTAACGTCATTTAAGACCAGCAGATCAGAAACCGAAAATCATGAATAGGAAGTGGATGGAGGGTATTGCAACTCTAGATTCAACAGATTGTAAAAAAATCTAGAGTTGCAAATTGCGGCTACTGTTTGACCTGAAGTCACTGAACAGCCCTGCGTACCACCTGTTTGACCTGAAGTCACTGAACAGCCCTGCGTACCACCTGTTTGACCTGAAGTCACTGAACAGCCCTGCGTACCACCTGTTTGACCTGAAGTCACTGAACAGCCCTGCGTACCACCTGTTTCCAATTTCCACATAATGCAGCAGTGCGACCCGTTAATAATGAGGACAAAGAGGAAAGTATCAAAAAAGTAATCCCACAAGTAATCAAACCCAAAATTGTATATATTCCATTTTCAGAAAATCAAGTAATCCATATAAAGTCAGCAAATAAAAACACAATGCAATGCTCTTAAAGGGAAAGAATAAATTCCTCACCCAACCTTCAAGTCCGGAGTCCACAGCAGGTTGCTTTGTCCAATAGCTCCTAATTGATTCAGAGCTTAAACTGTCGACCAAAAATGTTCGACCAAACTTCCTTTCTTCCCCTTCACAAAGTTATTTTCTTCCCCTTCACAAAGTTCTTCGGTCAAACTACTGAGTGGTTCTGATTATGGTTTAGTATTTGGCTATTGTCCTTAAAATAGTCTCTTTGACAAACCACCACCAAAACACTCTTTTTACTACCTAAAATGGAACCCACTAACTGTACTTTTATAGCTTTTCCTGGTACCTCACTTCCTGGAACTATATTGCCAACATACTTTTTGCCCACAGCGCCCCCTATGAGCAAACCTTGTCAACAGATGAAATGAATGACCATATTCAGGCCTGAAACAACAGAGCTTCGATGTCAGATCGACATATGGAGACAGCTATATATGGAGTGTGTCATGAGGCGTGATGTGACCATATTCAACTAGACATCAATATTCCATAATGTATTTGAACCCATTCATGACGGAAACCCCTTTTGGTGTTTTAAGCATTATGTTATACTTGAGCTGTTGAAAAATAGCAGATCTACAAGCACATAGCGCGTGTCACGAATCTTTGAATATATATTCTTTCACAGTAACGTTTTTAACTCATATCTTTGCTTCTGGGGGGGGAGGGGGGGGTCCCTGGAACAACATATTTTCAGATGGGGGTCGGCGGCCAATTACATAATAATTCTGGGGGTCACTGACATAGAAACAGGTTTTTCAGAAAACTGTCATGATTTAGAAGACATTTGTAGAATCTGGTCTCAGTCCTAAAGGGGTTAACCAAGATATTGCCTTGTTATCACCCTGTAGTGTATGTTATGTTTCATTTTATTTTAATACTCATACCAGGAAAAGACTCGCTCACTGTATAAAAAATGAAGGAAAACCCCTCAGACCGAGACTTTATTTTATCATGCTCAAGGGCTCTGTGCTCAAAGTGCAATTAAAAAGCAAACGTTTCGGTCCCAAGACCGTCATCAGTGCAGTGAAGGAGTTTTCATCATTCTGTTTACGGTGAGCGAGTCTTTTTCTGTCAAGTTTTGTTTGTTTTTGAGACCACCGCTCCTGTAGTCAAGTTTGAAAAAAAGGAGGAAGAAAAGGCGCAAAGGTTTTCTCAGTGCTTCAATACTCATACCAGGAAAGGAAATGCAGTTCTCCACACAGTAGAGCAGGGGTCTGCAACCTTTTTGACATGAAGTGCCGTGTCTTTATTTTCTTGATAGTCAGCGTGCCATATCGACATTACGTTTAATTATGACACCACATTCAAATTATATATTTCCATCCCATTTTGATTGTTCATACACACATAGCAACCTTACATTTTCTCCTTCTTTAATTTTTTTTCTTTCACATCAGCATGTATGATTTTTAGACTAAATTTGTATCTGTACCACTGTCTCCCCAGTCAGAGTTCAATGAATGTGAGTTTAAATGAATATATAATTATGTGCAGGATGTAATTTGTATACAGATGTGAGTGGACTTAATTTAACTTTAAACCTTTTTATATACATTTAAATTTAAAAGAAAAATCATCTCTCTCACACTTGTGCCAGTGTGCCAGTGACCACCCTCTGCTGTGCCAATGTTGGCACCCGTGCCTAAGGTTGCCTACCCCTGCAGTAGAGTATGAGGAAGTGTCACAACTCCCAACCAAACACATCACTGCTCCGTTATCTGCAATGTATTATTCATGGGGTTCTGGTTTGAAATGGCTACTGAAAAACATTAACCACTTTAACGCTGGCATGTCATAAGTTGGCATGTCATAATAGGTGAACAATATCCAAACAAATATAAACAAAATGTCAAAACATTTCAAGTATAGTGAAAAAATATCAGATCTACAGGCTCGTACTGCGGATCATATCATGAAAATAGTGGCTAACCATCACATTGTAGACTGGACAGAGTTTGACTGCCACTTTCTTTAGCTGAAAGTAAAACGTTGATACTTTTTTTCCCTTCAGGACCACAGATTTGGGGCTCACTTCAGCCTCCTTTCGCAGTGCCAGCGCTTACGCAACCACCTTAAACTGCTTTGTGTGTGTGTTGCATAGATTGACTGACTGGGCGAGTGATTGATTTGTTGATTCATAGCCGGGGTCCAATATCTCAATCACCTTTCCCCGTCTCTCGCACCCTGAGTCATCAGACAAAGTGCACTTACGCAGAGTATAAAATCCCTTCCAGCGATGAAAAGTGCGGCGGGAGGGCAACGTTTGTGTGTGTGTGTGTGTGTGTGTGTGTGTGTGTGTGTGTGTGTGCGTCCGTGCGTGCGTGCGTGTGTGTGGCTGAAACTGGAATTTGCAGTGTATGAGTGTATGGATGGAGAGTATGTGATGGAAGTGACAGGAGGTTATCCGTAACACAGGAGAGCTGACTGGTTGTGTGTGTGTCTGTGTGTGTGTGTGTGTGTGTGTGTGTGTGTGTGTGCGTGCGTGCGTGTGTGCGTGCGTGTGTGCGTGTCTGTGTGTGTGTGTGTGTGTGTGTGTGTGCGCGTGCATGCGTGCAATCCGTGCATGCGCCTGCTTGCATCTCTACGTGTGTGCACACACAACAGAGTTTTTTTGCAAGATTCGCTACATCACTAAGATGCCCATCTTACCAAAATACTTCCTTAATGTCAACAAAGTCCACGATAACAACACCAGAGGGAGTTCAACAAACCACCTTCAACCCAGATTCGGCTCAAACAATGGGGTTAAATAAATGTTGCTCCTATGCCACTACAATGTGGAACACACTACCAACAGCCGTAGAAATGTGAATCCCCTCACTGAGACTTTTTCCACAGTTAGTATTGCGTGCACTCTCTCTCGGTGCAGGGAGGATTCAGATTTTTTTTACAGAGGCCAGTTGCGAATTGCAGCCATCCGTAGGTGCCCTTTGAGAGCGGTTTTGAAGGAGTCAAGGGATTTGCATGTCCTAATGACTGTTGGTAGGGCGTTCCACATTTTGGTGGCATAGGAGCGAAAATAATTTAGTCCCTTGTTTGTGCCAAATCTGGGCTCTCTACTGCCAAATCTCTCTCTCTCTACTGATTGAGATGCCAACACACCAACACTTTCCCTTCTGATTATTCCCCTTTCAACTCGTTTTCCATCTGCGCTGCCGAGTCCAACCGAGAAGCCAATAGATTAGAGACGGTCAGCTCGCCCCCAGGGACTCAGCCACATGCTCTCATGTGATTTCTGATTGGATGCTGCTGGGTGTTTTTTTTTTGGTTTCCTTCTTGCCGTGACCCCCCCCCCCCCCCCCCCCCCCTGCTGTGAGCAACGCAGGCGAACAAGGGGTCCAACGTGGATCATGAAGTGTCGTCGCCCTGGGCGAGGCAGCAGCACGGTGTTCCTCGCTTGGCGGGGTCTTACAGTCATCTGGCATGTGATTGTCCCCTCCCCCTCGTCAAGGGAAAGCTGCAAAAGTGTGTGTGTGTGTGTGTGTGTGTGTGTGTGTGTGTGTGTGTGTGTGTGTGTGTGTGTGTGGAAGAGTTACTATGTGTGACGAACGGATCAGCTGGCCTTCTTTCGTCGGCACATTTTCCAAGCGATGCTCTGCCCTCATTTCTCTCCCTTCGCACGCACACACACACACACGCACACACACACACACACACAAACGTGCCTGATTGTGCACATCGCGGAAGCGCGCTGGTAATTGGCCCTGATGAGTTGCGGCGCTGATGAATTGGCCGTCACTCGCAGGCACAGATGTGTGCCGGAGCGGCGGGGGGGGGGGGGGGGGGGGGAAGGAAGCGAGGTTTTTCCGCCCGCGAGGCCATATTATCCCATTCTGACCTGAGATCAGATTCATACGAGTTTTCCATTGGACACACACTGGTCTGATGAACCCATTCTGACCTGAGATCAGATTCTAAAAAAATGTCAGTCGTTCTTCGATTTTTCAAAAAAATAGCAGACCTACAAGCTCGTATCGCGCCACTCGGTGGCGCGATATGAGCTTGTAGATCTGCTATTTTTCAATAGCTAAAGCATAACATGATGCCGACACCAAAATGGGTGCCCGGACAGAATGGGTTATACACAATATGTATAGCGGGGAGATAATGGACGGATGAAAAGGCTTCCGGTCCAATTGTGCGCCGTGCCTATAATTACCAGGCCGACGGGATGAGTGTGCATGCGCTCACTGTGCTGACGAAGATCATTGGAGGAGATTACAGACGGTTATCGGGGCTTTGATCAGCTTTGATAGTGATTGCAGAGATGGTGATGCTGATGACTAAGCGCGTTATGTGCCGGTTCGACGGAATGGTGTGAGTGAGCTTGTAGGTCGGCTTGCATATCAAATTTTAAATTAGGCTTAAAAAGGGCCATGGGACAAGAAACACTTTGCTGGGGTTCTTATGTGGGCAATGTGTGCTTTTAGATATTTCAGTATTTCAAAGTGTCCATGGGCTCCATGATGTCATGGACACTGAGCTCACTTACTTCCTGGACTACATGTTGTCTCAGTAAGACAGCCATCCCTCTATCCACAAGGAGGATCATTGGACCAAAGCATTATGGGAATTGTAGTCCAGGAAGGACAACTATGCGATGTATTTTTTTAGTTACAGTGTCGTGTGGCCCTCTGGAGTGAGTGTGGAAATATAGTGGCCCTCTCCATCGTCATAGTTGCGCCCACCCCTGCGTTATATGATCAGCCATTTGAAAATAGCCACAGACACACACACACATACACGGATGGTTGCTTCACGTCTTCACAGTTTGTCATTCAGTATTTTAGCTGTGACGTGAGCGCCCCCTCCTGAGATACTTCCGGGTCCTACTTTTGTGTCCCCATGGAGTTATACTGTGACGCTCCGTCGGACTAAATCTGAGACGAAAACAACCACGAAAGTCTCATTTTACCGCTTTCCTCGCAACAACAAAGCTGCGCTGCTCTCCAAAATCTGATAGTGACAGGCCGTCTGCCCCACATGGAATACTATCGCCATTTTATTTTATTGTGTCAAATAAATCCTCATAATGCAAACTAGATTCAACATACTCAAGCCTGCACACATTCTAAATATACCCCAGAAATATTTTACCGATCAAATGGACTGTTGCCACCTTCAATAATAATGATAATAATAGTCTTTATTGTCTCCACATCATATATTTTTGTTGTCATGGACACTTGTACAAAACATTAATAATTCTACTCGAGTTGGAAGCATTAAGACCCATTTTAACCCTCTATGGCTTCCTTTCTGAAAAATAATGTCAATTTAAAAAGATTCACGCGTCTAGATATTCTATTTACAATGGGATCGGGAGCTGGTGCCACTTGGACCCGGACGTAACGTAGCACTACAAAATGACCTCGGACTTAAATACTGAATTTTGGCAGAAGAATCCGGGCAAAGACAATACGCCCTTCGGGCTTGGTCCCTTAATAATCAATAGGTGTAGCCCTACCTATCACGTTTCTTCTAAGGATAAGGTGAATAGACTTATTTTCTGCCCTTTCTCTTGTGTGCCCCCCTCCCCTAACCCCCCTAACCCCCCTCTCCCACCCTTTAGGGTCTGGTGGGAGAGAAGTACGGCAGCATCCGCGTGCCGGGGGAGGTGGAGTCGGCGGAGTTCGAGATGATCCTGGACGCGGCGGTGGAGGCGGGCCTGGACACGCACGTCCTGGAGGAGTGGTACTGCCGGGACGAGAACTCGGTGCCGCCGGCGTACTATCTGAAACCCAAAGAACAGATGCTCAAGAACTACCAGAACTCCAACAACCAGGTCAGGGGCTTATAAAGATTCTACTAAATGAACTCTGTGCCGCCCGCATACTATCTCAAACCCAAAGAACAGATGCTCAAGAACTACCAGAACTCCAACAACCAGGTCAGGGCTTTAATATAAGATTCTACTAAATTAACTCTGTGCCGCCCGCATACTATCTCAAACCCAAAGAACAGATGCTCAAGAACTACCAGAACTCCAACAACCAGGTCAGGGCTTATAAGATTCTACTTAAAGGTATATTCAGTGATTTCACTCAAAAAACCTTAGGTTTCGTTTTTGGCTGTGGGACCCAGCCTTTCGTCCAATCAGGATAGAGAGTCAAAAACGAAACCTAAGGTTTTTTGACCCCCAGGGGTTAACTGGGGACAGGGAGGAACTCCTTATATGGTCAGCACACTCTAATAGTAGGGAGGATTATCACAACAAAACAAAAAAAATAAGTGATATTTGAATTAAGTGAAATCACTGAATATACCTTTAAATGAAAAGTTCAAAAATAGCAAATGTACAATAAGCTCGCAGTCGCAGCACGGCACAAAGTGAGAAAAAGACCCAACGTAGCGAAGCAGGCTGGATTCCAGGCTAGGGTACGGGTACAGTATGCAGAGGACAACTTTCACATTTTGTGCAAATATACAGTGACAAAAACAAATACCCTAAAGTATGGGGAAAGAATATAGTATTATTATTTATTAAATATAGGCCAACTTGGCCAAGTGTACTCATTGGGTTGTGTTCTGGATCTGATCTGTACAAACCATAGACTGTAAAAAATATGGACAAAGCGTTCCCCGGGTCTAACATGAACGTAAAATTAAGCCTGAAATCCCTTGCATTCTAATGCACTGTAAGTCGCCATCTTTCAAGATCCGTTTTGGCCCAGCTGGCCATTGGCTGGCCCAGACAACGAGGCGGGACTTCCCCCCTTCTTCTCCGTTGGTTTTTATTTTGACTCGAGTGGGAGGAGAAGACTCTTGAGTGGGAGGGGAATCCCGATCATAGACGGTAACGGTAGCCACGCCCCTCAGAACATACGCGACTTTATGGTCATTATTTTAATTAATGGGACCATAATTTTCCAAAAAGAATATTATGACATTAGAAATGAGACTTTAAACTAGTGACTGGAAGCAGAAAGTATTCATGACCATGTTTATTAAGGTAATACAGTCTAGGTGAAGTTGGGCCCAAATACATGGGCCTCTATGGAGCTATGGGGCTTTTTGGGTCCAGTCCAGCGCCACAACAGGCCATTATATGAACTACCGATTTCAAATGAAGGTCATTACACACTGGCGAATTAGCGACGCGATGCGAATAAGCGATCTGAAAATGCGAAATATTGCATGTTGCAGTTCGCCTGCGAATCTCTGCAAAATACGACACCAGAGCGAACAAATAAAAGCGAAAACGGTCGCATTTTCGCACATTCGCACATTCGCCACTGATGTGGAAGCTTGCATGGACTTCAATTGGTTTTTTTTTAATGCGAATTATTCGCACGAATATATCGCGTCGCTAATTCGCCAGTGTGTAATGACCTTGAGGCTTCACGAAATATCTGGCTGACTGCCCCCCTGGTACAAACACATACATGTACATATAGGCTGTACACATAGGCTACATACACAAGGCAAACCAAAACATGCTTTGCCTGTAGTTTGTGTGGAGCTTTATCCCGTCAGCGACAGCTACAGTATTCCACCTACAATGCTGTCTTCACGCCAAGAACATGTTTAACCCATTCTGACCTGAGATCAGATTCATAACGAGGTTTCCGCCGGACACACACTGGTCTGACGAACCCATTCTGACCTGAGATCAGATTCTAAAAAATGTCAGTCGTTCTTCGATTTTTCAAAAAATAGCAGACCTACAAGCTCGTATCGCGCCACTCGGTGGCGCGATACGAGCTTGTAGATCTGCTATTTTTAAATAGCTAAAGCATGACATGATGCTGACACCAAAATGGGTGCACGGTCAGAATGGGTTAATGCACTTGTAAACTATCTAGTAAATGTCACACTTGGTCTGTCTGCACAGTACTTTTGTTGGTATCTAAGTGCTGTGTATGTCTGGAGCTTCTTCACTTTCTTTTCCTGTCAGGGTTTATGGAGCAGATAAAAAGCATGCAGCCCCCTGCTTTGTCCTGTGAAAGCTACATGGCAGTCCCGCTGTGCTGCAGTTCCACTTGAGCTGCATGGGCAGCGTGTCATTATAGCTGTCAGCGAAGTCTCCACACAGCTATAGCCCCTTCAACCAGTGGTGTAAAGTAACTAAGTACATTTAACTTAACCCATTCTGACCTGAGATCAGATTCTATAAACGTCTTCTACATCCTGACAGTTTTCTGAAAAAGCTATGTTTCTATGTCAGTCGTTCTTCGATTTTTCAAAAATAGCAGACCTACAAGCTCATATCGCGCCACTCGGTGGCGCGATATGAGCTTGTAGATCTGCTATTTTTCAATAGCTAAAGCATAACACGATGCTAACACCAAAATGGGTGCCCGGTCAGAATGGGTACTGTACTTAATTATTTCTATGCCTTGGACATGTATACACGTCTTTAGATTTAAAAAAAAAAAAAAAATTGGTTGGCCTCTCCTTCTGCAGTGTACTCCTTGTGGTTTCGTGCATGCTTACTGCCGTTCACTTCCTCCAAAAGAATGGCTCACAACTCCTAATCTAGGGAACTCTCCATGGTTTTGACCAAAAGGACAATGTTCCGTCTGGAATATTAACGCTTCTAGAGAGACTTTAGCGTGAGCAGCGTGAGGTAAGAACGAAAGACAGATTATGCCTCCCGGTTTTGGGGGGCGAACGGAAGGGAGGGGCTTTTCAGAGTCAAATCTACCATATGGCCTGGGCCGTGGCTCAGCGGTCCATACTCATAATACAGCGTCACACAATAGCATTATGCGGCACGTTTCGAGCTTGTACTTTTCTATTTTTGAATTTAAATCCTGAAAAGTTAGTGTTAGATGACGTTTGCACCCAACAGAGACGATTTTAATGTAATAACATAACATACAATATTATATATTTGAGAAAAACAACAACAATTCACTCCAGTACAGTACAGTTCCATTTGTACAGCATTATCATCGTGTACAGTCTAGCTGGTGGTGACACAGTGCCGTTATAAAAGCCAGGCTGTGCCGTCGTCTGTACTGTACTCCACAGATGGAGTCAAGCAGTGCAGCCAAGACCAAGAGCGACAAGGCCTGGAGGAACGTGTCGGAGGAGATCAAGAGGATTCTGCGTACGGCCGTGCTGCAGCTCCAGGAGAAAGGCACCATGCAGAGCCCTCAGGCCAAGAAGTTCCTCTGCTCTGGTTTGTTCCAAAGGCTATGGCCTTAGCTACACACACACCACCTCTCACTGCATTCAAGGCTATTGGCCGATTCATACTCCTATTTTATCGCTGTTTCGGCGCTGTAGTGCCGAAATGATTTCGGCTCGTCAGAAATTTTCAGTAGCACCGAAGAGCCGACTTTAGGACGGTACCCGCCACCCCGAACCTCAAATGACGTCAAATTGTAGGCTCTACAGCGCCGAACCGACTTTTATTCTGCTCTAAAATAGGAGTATGATTCGGCCCTTTGGCCCAGCTACACACCACCTCTCAGGCTATGGCCCAGCTACACACCACCTCTCACTTCATTCCTTTGCTGCTGCTTGCCTCCGTCCACCATGTTCCTCTTGTATTTCACAAAGTTTTATTAAGTTTTTGCAATTTCTGTTCAGTTTGTGTTCATTTAAAAAAACAATGTGTTCACTAGCTCAGTTAGGCTTAGCCTACATCAGAGTTTTGATTTGGTTTTGTGTTAGTATTAGATGTGTTAATTGTAATCGATTAGTTGTGGTGAGATTCAGCAAGGTCAGAAAATAGCAAAAAATAGCAGATCTACAAGCTCACCATGCGTGGTACATTATGAGCTTGTAGATCTGCTATTTTTTAAAGACGTTTGACAGATTAAAGCCAATGTCATTTTTACAGTTTTGTTATTTATTTTTCATAAAGCCTCGTTTTCAGTCAGCTAAAATGCTTTTCCAATTCCAGTTGTAGTCATTTTATTTTCGCTTTGGTTAACTATAATAACAGTGGTAGCTTTGTCATATAGACACACTAATCATGCTTTGTTCTATTGGGTGGACAATGCTTGACTTTTCAATATCTTCAATTATTCCACTGTGATTTCACACGATGTATTGCTACATGAATCATTTACACGCCTATTTATCATTCGGATTATTCAGAAATACTGCAGTACATGTGCACATGGACGAATGGTATCACAATTACATTAATTATGCAATTATATAGCTTCATTTGAACGCCTGTTTTCCCCCTCTATTCATCATCATCACTCGTTCTCTTTAATATCACACTCATCATTAAGCAGTAGAGCTATTGACAGATGGAAGCAGTTTAATGAGCCACACCAGGGTTATAAAGAACACTAGAAAAATGCTAATTAGCTTTCCTCAAAGTTGTCCATTTGAGTCGTGAAGAATGTGTTGAAAAGTACTTCAAAGTGTTAATTCTAATTCTTTATTTTTCTTAATTTTTCCCCCAAACGTTTTGATATCTTAAAGAGGGCTGCCTGGGGCGCGAGCAGGCATGATTAACCCATTCTGACCTGAGATCAGATTCATACGAGGTTTCCGCCGGACACACACTGGTCTGATGAACCCATTCTGACCTGAGATCAGATTCTAAAAAAATGTCAGTCGTTCTTAGATTTTTCAAAAAAAATAGCAGATCTACAAGCTCATATCGCGCCACTCGGTGGCGCGATATGAGCTTGTAGATCTGCTATTTTTAAATAGCTAAAGCATAACATGATGCTAACACCAAAATGGGTGCCCGTTCAGAATGGGTTAATATCACACTCATCATTAAGCAGTAGAGCTATTGACAGATGGAAGCAGTTTAATGAGCCACACCAGGGTTATAAAGAACTGCTAATGCTAATTAGCTTTCCTCAAAGTTGTCCATTTGAGTCGTGAAAAATGTGTTGAAAAGTACTTCAAAGTGTTAATTATAATTCTTTATTTTTCTTAATTTTTTCCCCAAACGTTTTGATGCTTAACCCATTCTGATCTGAGATCAGATTCATGCGAGGTTTCCACTAGGACACACACTGGTCTGATTAACCCATTCTGACCTGAGATCAGATTCTAGAAATGTCAGTCGCTCTTCGATTTTTCAAAAATAGCAGACCTACAAGCTCGTATCGCGCCACTCGGTGGCGCGATATGAGCTTGTAGATCTGCTATTTTTCAATAGCTAAAGCATGACATGATGCTGACACCAAAATGGGTGCCCGGTCAGAATGGGTTAAAGGGGGCTGCCTGGGGCGCGAGCAGGCATGATTAAGACCCAAGGCACAGACATTCAAAAACAAATTATCTAAAAAGAAACACAAGCCTGCTTATGAATTATGCAACAATTCTAAGGATATTTAGAACATTTAAATTAATTGTAATTGTTATTTTTCTTCAAAGAACACTGTAAGACAATGGGGGTCCCCCTGGCTATACCTAATCCCACCCCCCCCCCCACCCCCAGGGACAAATTAGCCATTGGGCCATTGGGGCCGTGGCCCAGGGGCCCTTGGCTCTCAGGGGCCCTTCTGGGAAATTGGACCGCGCAGCACTAGGTTTGACGCCCTGAAAAGGGCTCCTGGGGCCCTTCATTGGCCATTGATTTAGTTAAATTTAGGTCAAAAACGTAATGAAAACATGGAAAAACATAAAAATGTTGCGCGCGCTATGGGGGCCCTGCAAACATGACCGGCCCAGGGGCCCTCATGGGGGTTAATCCGTCCCTGCCCCCCCCCCCCCCACCCACCCTAAATATCCAATCTATGACCCAGAATAGGGACGCCAGGGTTCATGTGGATAACTTGATTGATTGATTATTTTATTAGACAAAAGAAAAATGCAAACAGCACAAGGTACAGTCAGGCATTTTGGTCCAAAAGGATTTCCGAAGGAAGGCCTTGCGGTCCTGTTTCCATTCGGGTCCCATGCACTCTCACATATATAGTCAATATGAACAAGAATCTAACCGAGTCTTGAACTTTGATGAAATCCCGGCAATGCCGGCATATGTGATTTTATCAAACGTGTTTGTGCTTTAACAAGTCTCAAGAGGATCTAATCTATCTAATTACGGGCTAAAGTCGTACAGTATAGACACAGTTTAATCTACACTCTACAGTATATGTGAGAGATGGCTTTGGAAGCAGTGCATCATCACCACCCCATCAAGCTGCTTAACCCCAAAATGATATGTATTTGGCCGCGAAGCCATAAGATTATTATAAAAGAAATTGTGTGTGCGTGTGTGTGTGTCAGGTCTCCTGACCCCACGACAAGGTGGTTTTTGCGTGAAAGTTTTAATTTTGTGTTTTCAGCCCTGGAGGACGAACTCGACTTCGCCCTGGGCAAACAGACCCCTGCCTTCCTCAAGAAGTGCGTGTGCTACATCCGTAAGATCTCCAACTTCGACCGCTTCGCCAAGCTCCCCGAGATGGCCCGCTACATGGACATCGTGGTCAGCGATGTTGCGATCCTGCGCAACCAGGAGGCCTACGAGCGCCTCCTGAAGGTGCGCGACGAGTTCATCCCCACCGTGGTGGCGGCGTCCAACCTGCGCGTCTACTCCTCGGTCACACACTGCGACATGAAGCTGGGCTACTCCCAGGTAAGGGACGGAGAACTACTTTGAGAACCACTATGACCCCTTTTCCACCGGTTGGTTCCCAGTGGGAACCGGTTCAGTTCTTTTCCACCGGTTGGTTCCCAATGGGAACCGGTTCAGTTCTTTTTGGTTTTTAGTCCATGAGCCAGAGCTCCAAAATTGGTGGGCAAACTATACCCTATATTAAATTGTTTATAGGATCAATACAAGTAAATTAATACATGATAACCCTTCCACAGTAGTAGCTTTTTCATGTTTTTGATTATTTTGCATATTTTCCTACATAATTCCTCATTTGCATATTTAAAAATGTAAAATTTGTAATACAATAAATCATTGTCTTCGTGTAAGTACTCAATTGGGAGAGTTTAACCCATTCTGACCTGAGATCAGATTCATACGAGGTTTTCCACTGGACACACACTGGTCTGATTAACCCATTCTGACCTGAGATCAGATTCTAGAAATGTCAGTCGCTCTTCGATTTTTCAAAAAATAGCAGACCTACAAGCTTGTATCGCGCCACTCGGTGGCGCGATATGAGCTTGTAGATCTGCTATTTTTCAATAGCTAAAGCATAACATGATGCTGACACCAAAATGGGTGCCCGTTCAGAATGGGTTAATGGTGATAACAATCTAATATAGGTATGGTTTTGCCCACTCAATTCATAATTCACGTTTCAATTTTGGAGCTCTGGCTCATGGACTAAAAACCAAAAAAGAACTGAACCGGTTCCCACTGGGAACCAACCGGTGGAAAAGGGGCCTTTGAGAACCACCCACGTACAGTACAGTACAGTACAGTACAGTACAGTGCATGTATATTCCCGCTAACGCCCTCCGGTCCCACGCAGGAGGTGGAGAGCCACTACGTGGAGGGCCTGTGCAAGCAGTTCTACGAGGACATGGTGGACATCATCCAGGCCACCGTGCAGCAGAACTTCGACACGGAGACGGACCCGCTGTACGACGAGGTGGTGCAGCACCTGTCGCTGTGCAAGACCTTCGCCGCGTCCTACGCCTACGCCAGCGACACGCTGGACCACGTCCGCGACTACCTGCTGCTGCCGTCCGCCAAGGGGAGCCCCCGCATGAGCCCCCTGGTGGTGTTCGGAGGACCCTGCACTGGGAAGACGCTGCTGCTGGCCGAGGTGGCCAAACAGGTGAGGGTTGTTTTTTAACCCATTCTGACCTGAGATCAGATTCATACGAGGTTTACGCCGGACACACACTGGTCCTGATGAACCCATTCTGACCTGAGATCAGATTCTAAAAATGTCAGTCGCTCTTCGATTTTTCAAAAATAGCAGACCTACAAGCTCATATCGCGCCACCGAGTGGCGCGATACGAGCTTGTAGATCTGCTATTTTTAAATAGCTAAAGCATAACATGATGCTGACACCAAAATGGGTGCCCGGTCAGAATGGGTTAATGTAGATCGTGCTATTTGAGCGGTGCCCCCGCTCCATTTACACAGCTGTGTGTCCCGTCCGTCCGTCCGTCCGTCCGTCCGTCTGTCTGTCTGTCTGTCCGAGCACAGAAAGCTGCAACACGGTAACTCTGTCATTTCTCGACCGTTTCGGACGCAGGAAGGTGTCTGGGAATTTTGTCTAAATTAGTTAATTAAAAAGGCCAAACAGCCAACATGTTTCGACCATAACTGGTCTTCATCAGGGTGATAATGAAGAACAAACTCATTATATAGCACAAAGGCAATTAAAAGGTGCCAAATGCACGTGGGTGCCAATCAGTTAATACACAGGTAATTATGTGTATTAACCCATTCTGAACGGGCACCCATTTTGGTGTCAGCATCATGTCATGCTTTAGCTATTTAAAAATAGCAGATCTACAAGCTCATATCGCGCCACCGAGTGGCGCGATACGAGCTTGTAGGTCTGCTATTTTTGAAAAATCGAAGAGCGACTGACATTTTTAGAATCTGATCTCAGGTCAGAATGGGTTCATCAGACCAGTGTGTGTTCGGCGGAAACCTCCTATGAATCTGATCTCAGGTCAGAATGGGTTAATGTTGTATTATTGGCGCCCGCTGGCCAGGTGGTCCAGGCGCATGCTATAGGCTTTGGCCTGACGGCGCGTTGAGTATGAAGTTCATGACGACTTTTGCTGCGTGTCTCTCCCCTTCTCTCTCTCTCCCTCTTTCCTGTCTATCTTCACTTGATACTATCAATAAAGGCAGAAAAGCCAAAAACAAATCTTTAAAAAAAAAACGTACATTTGACACCTTTAAATCCTTTCTTTATTTAACCTTTATATATTCAGGGAAGTCAGTGGAGAGCAGGCTCTCTTTTCCAATAACGCCCTGATTACAGTACACATGACATACAATATAAACACAAATACATTACAGGATAAGAAACAATTCAGACTGAACAAGTACAGCTAGATCTCAGATGGATCTTTAAGTATTTTAAAACGTTCAAGTGAGATCAAGTTATTCAGTTTTAAGATTGATTGTAGACAGTTCCACAAGGTTCAAGGTTCAAAGGTTCAAGGTCTTTATTAGTGTCCCAGAAGGGCAATTAGGTTTACAGCAAGAGAAGTGGTTTAACCCATTCTGACCGGGCACCCATTTTGGTGTCAGCATCATGTCATGCTTTAGCTATTTAAAAATAGCAGATCTACAAGCTCATATCGCGCCACCGAGTGGCGCGATACGAGCTTGTAGGTCTGCTATTTTTGAAAGCGACTGACATTTTTAGAATCTTATCTCAGGTCAGAATGGGTTCATCAGACCAGTGTGTGTCCGGCGGAAACCTCGTATGAATCTGATCTCAGGTCAGAAGTGGTTTAAAACATACAAACAATACAGGACAACAACGGATATGAGACACCATAGCATAAACAGAGGTCTGGGCAGAGCATCTAGTGCAGGTACAGAGTAAAAGATAAATAAAAAAGGCTACATTCAGAAAAAGTGCTAGGATATAAAGCGCCGACATAAAGAGCTTGTTTCAACATCGTCATCATCAGCAACACAGCATCATTTACGTGTTACTGGCAGCGCTGACTGCAGTAACACGTAAACTATGTTGATATGTTGTGAGGTGCATATAGTAATGAAAGGCTGTTTTACCCAATTTCTAAAATACGGTAGTTTTGGGAGCGGGTATGTTGGCCAGTTTTGGGATGTAATAGGCTGCTAGGATATGTAGGCATTTCTTTAAGTAAGGCTTTGTAGATAAAAAACAATGCAGTGCTGTTCTCGTCTCTTGGCCAGTGAAGGCCATTCAAGGCCAATGAAGGCTATTCCTCCTTTTATCTTTGAGGGCCTGGATCACGGAACATCTCTCGTTTTTCTATTACCATGTGTTGTTCCTATGCTTACTGTAAATCGCTCTGGATTAAGAGCGTCTGCTAAATGCCTAAATTGTAAATTGTAATAAACAAAAATAGCTCACTTTAGTAAGTGCTTTCCAATATAAATCTTATAGCATTATTCACTCTACTATGCATAATATAATAATGTAATATCATTATGATGACTCTAGCCTCAGGGAAGACCAACAGAAGGGGAGAGCTGCTGTGTGACAACTGTTAGCGCTCCATGCACAAACATGTGTAATTGGTTTAGTGCACAGTTAGGCTATTCATGATGGCTGCCATCCTCATCAGCTGTTAAGCACTCGAACCCCAGCAGCTATTATTCTGGGGAGAACATTAGCTAAAACAAATGAGCAGATCCACAAGCTCACAACGTGTTGCGACACGTGAGCTTGTAGATTGGATATACTTAGCAAAGAGATTTGGTGTAGTACAGACTAGAGAAGTCTTGAGGGTTTTAGTGGTTAATTAGAGATACTAGTCCTTACCCGTTCTGAATATATGAACAGCAAATTATGTTCAGTGTGGGGAATTGTTTACATATGGTCTTGGGAAGTTGGGTTGGGCACAAAAGTAGGCTAATAGAGATGGATGCATGGATATGTTGTTGGGTGTCCAAGCGATAACCCTGAACGTGTGTGTATATACTGTATATATACACCGGTGTATATATATATATATATATATATATATATATATATATATATATAGTAAATATATATAGTATATATAATATATATAATATATATATATATATATATATATAGAATATTAGTGGTCCATGACATGAAAATGTTTGAGAACCACTGCTCTAAAACAACATTAGACAATGATGTTTGACAGTCAGCAATATTGTTTCTTATTCTAGATTTATTTTCTGACTTTTTAGGATTTTCTGACTTGATCTGGCCTGTTAACATTTTCATAGACCTGGTTGCTTGTTTCCCTCTCAGTCAATGTGGCAACCCTGGTCAAAGCCGTGTTGACTGTTGTGGTTCCGTATGATAATTTAGCTTAGCACACAACAGCTAGGAGGATGCAGCAGGCTGCTGCCGTCATGTTTAACAGTATTTTGCGCAATTTATGTCCCCGAATTTATGGATATGGACTTATGGCTCCATCGCTGCCTCTTTCTTTAGTAGAAGTAGAAATTGAACGTGTTGCTGACTGTTTATCGTCCCTCTCACACGCGCGCACACACACACACACACACACACACACACACACACACACACACACACACACACACACAATATCCCGGTCACTGTGAAGGCCGTAGTACTGTAAATATGACATGAATATGAATGCAAAGTAGTGGTTGATGTGTGGACAGGATAGCTGTTGCTGTTGTGCATGGTGAGATGTGTGCAAACGGTGTAGTTTAATAGGAGAAGATGGCCAAAGGATGCAACACATACACACAGTCAGCGGCGCCAAATTGTATAGGGCACTCTTTGTTGTGTTGCGGCGGTAGCTAGAGGAAGCATGCCAGTGGGGTAACGGTGAGAACGGTGGCCTGTGATGCAGGTGTCGCTAAGGGGCGGAGGTGTGTGAGGGTGCGAGGTTAATTCACTAATAAATTCATTATTAATCATTAATGTGTCAAAAAAAAAAAAAGGGCTTCGTTAAGACCTCCATATTCATATGGTCTATGCCTGTGTGAAAAGTGGGAGTGATTGGTGCAGGAAATGAGGATATACGGCGGTGTTTCTGACATTCAGACATTCAGACATTGACTGAATTATAGTATGATATTGAGAATAGGGGATAGGGCTTTTGCTGACACTTAACTTAATGGTTTGGTTGATAATGCATTAGAATCACATTTATAATGCATTCATATAATGTTTATGAGCATATAATATGACAACTTATAACAACATTTATAATGTATTATAAGTGCTGGTCATAAATGCATTATAAGTTTCTTTGTTATAAGTTGGTATGCATTTCTTAATTTCTCCGTGACCTCGTGAGTTTCCCAGATTCAGAGCTTTGTAGCGATTGTTGACCTTTTCAGGAGCCAAAAACATATATTTTATTAAAGTGGACTGAGAATATTGGCAACCACTCATGACTGCTGGGTACTAGTATATTTGATTTGTAAATGGGTTAGTAGTAGATGTCTCTCTATGGAGCACCGAAGTCTGACGTCACTTTCAGTAGAGGGCGTCAGTCCCCAGGTTCATGTATTTTTTTAGTTGCATTGAAATCGCCATAGGAGGATTTTTAGATTGCTTCATATAAGAACTGTGTTTGAAAAATAAACATGTCACCCCGGCCGCTTCACTCATATGGATATGAAGAACCAACTGACTGAGAGAAAACGCTAATGTTACTGCTGCTGAATTAGTTAGATTTTCGCTAGAAGCAGACTGTATCATATATGAGTGACTGACTGTTGCAAACGATACAGAGACACCTCCCTGACAATAACGCCGAGACAGCTTGTTTATTTTTGGACCACAACGCTTATAGTAGACGATATTAAGATCACCCCATGTTATCCTCCATAGAGAAATTACTTCCGCGAACCAGGGGAATCGAAGGGATGAGCGAGTTACGTCAGGACTTCGGTGCTCTATGGATAAGATCATGGCCAGACCCCGAGTCTGTGCGTGTAACCCCTGAGCCCCGAGACCATCTCATGGCCCCACGAACGATAAACACATTCCGGCACAACAGCCAGAGCCAACAGCACATCCAATGTGTACACAATCTACTGTATACACAACGGCTCTTAAAAAACACTGATCATTTTGAAAATGTTCATCATTCTGTTTTGCCTTCCAGTTTCCCTTTGAAGCAGAGCATTATTTCAATGGCAAGTTGAAAGGGTCAGTGTTTGTTTGTTACAGAAAATTAAAAATAATAGTTATTATTCCGTCACAAGCTCTTGTTAATACAGTACTTCTCATTAGTTAAAACCCCAACACACACTTAACACATTGACATTGACCACGTATTAATTAATAGTTATTTTCCGGCACCGCCAGTGTTTTTCAATGTTTTTTCCTACTGTCGACCCACAGGAGGATGTAAACAAAGGCTGTCTGGAGGGGCGGAGAAACCTTTTTTTTCTTCCACCCGGAAAATAATATATAGCACACATTTCCGCCAGGAATACCTATATTCCATCTTATACCTCCCTCCATCGTTGTCTCTGTTTGGTGCATGTGTGCACATTGTTTTGGTGTTGGTGCACATGTACTGTATGAAAAGGCACAGGGCGATGGGGGGGGGGGGGAAGGCTATAATTATGCCTTATGTCACTTATGTTTGTATAGGGGCGGACAGGAAACACAAATGAGGGTGGGAGTGTAAATGACAGCGGCCCCCATATCTGTCATTGCAATAAAAAATAATAAAGTAGTTTGCAGGCAGCCGAAGGGTGGCAAGCAGCCGATCAGTCGGAAATACAAAGTAGGCAATTTTGAGAAATTGCAGAGTGGTAGTTGCCCCGACGGGGATGACTGGTCTTATTTTATTTAATTTTTGTATTATTATTATTTGAAATATAGGCCAAAGAGTGAAGTGGACTATAAAGATTGCAGGGATTGAGTTGTGCACAAGAAATAATAATGCTGTTGGGTAGAGTAGTATGCGAGATTAGCCACACAGACCGACAGACCCACAAGCACATACAGCAGCAAATGCAACAAGACCCCCAGTCCCGGCTTTCAGCCTAGCAGAGATAATGAAATAATATGTGTTCTAACATGATCTGTCACTCTTGCTCAATCTCTGACTCTCTCTCTCTCTCTCTCTGAGCAAGATTCATCAAGGCTGCCCTAAAAATGTCAAATAGCGTTTAACACCTCCCAAACTCTCAACAGGGGCCATCATGAATTCATGAAATTACAAATGTAATGACGCCAGAAGAAATATGAATTTAGACTCGTTCGTGAATTATTTTACATGATACGAAAATATATTAATATATACAATGAAATATAAATATGAATGCCATTGAGAATGTTATTTTACTCATTACAAAGTTGTATTAACCCATTCTGACCGGGCACCCATTTTGGTGTCAGCATCATGTTATGCTTTAGCTATTGAAAAATAGCAGATCTACAAGCTCATAGCGCGCCACCGAGTGGCGCGCTACGAGCTTGTAGGTCTGCTATTTTTGAAAAATCGAAGAGCGACTGACATTTTTTAGAATCTGATCTCAGGTCAGAATGGGTTCATCAGACCAGTGTGTGTCCAGTTGGAAACCTCGTATGAATCTGATCTCGGGTCAGAATGGGTTAATTAGTCATTGGTATATCTTAAGAGTTGACTTTGGCCATCTTGTTTGATTGAAGTAGTCTAGATTGAAGTAGACTACAGCATTTTAAACTCTCCTCAGTGTTTTTTCCCTCTGGATGTGAAAATGTTGTGTTGTGTTGTGTTCTACTGACTGTAACCAAACCATCTCTCTGTGTTTTGTTTTCCAGGCCTACTCATGGCTCCAGAAAGAGATGGGCCCAGAGACGGATCCAGTGGTCATTGTCCGTTTCATCGGCTCCACCCAGCACTCCAGTGACCTTCGCACTCTCTTGCAGAGCATCTGCGAACAGATTGCCATCAACTACCGCTGCCTAATCCACTTTCTGCCTACCAAGATCGAGGAGATGAGGGAGCTCCTGATCAACCTGCTCGGGGAGTCGTCCTTCCACAGGCCCCTTGTCATCGTCCTCGATTCCCTAGAGCAACTCTCGGAGACGGACGAAGCCCGCAAGCTGTGGTGGCTCCCTGGCCACCTGCCTCGGACAGTACGCATTGTGGTGTCAACCCTGCCCAACAAACACGGAATCCTCCAGAAACTAAGAAACCTCATCCACGATGAGGGACGCTACGTGGAACTAATACAGAGGGACCGCAAGATCTGCAGTCAGACTCTCAAGCAACAGCTGTTGAGCGTGAAGAGGAAGGTCACCTCTGGACAGCAGATCTACGTCAACGAGGCACTGGCCAAATGTACGCTGCCCATGTTCATCAACCTCATCTACAGAGAGGTGGTGCACTGGAGGTCCCACAAGGACGTGGACGACAGGTCCCTCTGCTCCACGGTGCACGAGAGCATCGAGCAGCTCTTCTACTCGGTGGAAAACAAACTGGGCCAGAGATTTGTGGTCAGGGCGCTGGGCTACGTCACCATGGCCAAGGCCGGCTTAACGGAAGTGGAGCTGGAGGACATTCTGTCCCTGGACAACATTGTCCTCGGTGACGTCATCGTGGCCTCGTACCTTAAGAACCCGTTGAGGATCTCTTACGACTTGGTGGCCAGGCTTAAAGAGGAGCTGGAGGGTTATCTGGTGGAGCGGCAGGTCCATAACATCACCCTGATGGTCTGGGCCAACAGGCACCTGCACCTCATTGCCCAGAAGTTGTATCTCAGCAACGAGGAGGACGTCCACCAGATGCACAGCCTCCTGGCCGAGTACTTTCTCGGCGCGTGGTCGGGAGGCAGGAAGAAGATCTTCACCTACGACAACAACCACTTCACTTCCCTCAACATATCGCACCATAAAAACCCCCACCAGCAGCAGTCCCACGAAAAAACGTCCTCTGACAAGTACTCCTATGACAGGCAGACTCCCGAGCAGCCGTGGGTGTTCCAGTGCAACCTCCTGGAGCCGGACATCTTCTTTGTCAACCACAGGAAGATGACGGAGCTGGTCTACCACCTGACGAGGAGTGGCCGCACCGATGACCTCATGTTCGGGGTCATCATGAACTTCAGCTGGCTCTATACTATGATCAAGATTGGGCAGTTTGAAAAGGCCCTGACGGACATTGACCTCGCCTACAGCTATTCCCAGGAAAAGGAGCTGAAGTTTCTGGCCACTACTCTTCGTAGCATCAAGATGAAGGTGATGAAGAACCCAGCGTCGTTGTCGGCAGAACTGCAGCAGAGGCTGCTGCCGGTTGTCATCTCCCTCCCCAAGCTCAGGCACCTCCTCCTGGAGTGTGACAAGGACGGCCCAAAGTACTGCTCCATCGTGCCTCTCCACTCCTCCATGGACGTCACCTACAGTCCAGAAAGACTTCCTCTCTGCTCAAGCTACATGCAGATTGTGGAGATCCTGCCGACACTCGCACCAAACATCGTCATAGTAGCCCTAGAAGATGGATCCGTCAGCACCTGGGATGTAGAGGGCAGACAACTCCTAAGACAGATCGACACGGCCAGGTCTGTCGTGCTGGGCATTAGGCTAACTTCTGATGAGAAGTATCTGGTAGTGGCCACGACCAAAAACACACTGCTCATCTATGATAACCACAAGTCCTGCTTGCTGTCCGAGGTTGAAATCAAGGGGTCCAAGCATGGTAGCATTGCCGGAGGAGTGGCATTCATCAATGGTTTTACCTTGTCCAGTCACCATGCCTTGGCTTGGCTTGAGGCCAGTAAAGACGTCAACGTCATCGATCTCCTCTACGGTTGGCCTCTCTACCAGTTCCACTGCTGGTACGAGGTGACCTGTGTGCAATGCTCTCCTGATGGAATGTATGCATTCTGTGGCCAGTACCTTAACACTGCGACCATCTTCCATCTAGGAAACGGGGATAAGTTGGCCACGGTAACGTCTGAGTTCTCTGGGGGCTTCGTCAAGTCCATCCTTGTGCTGGACACCATTAACCAAATGGTGATGGTTGATAATGAAGGCAGTTTGTCAGTGTGGAACACCAAAGAGATCACCAACCCAAAGCTGATGGAGGATTACGACTGTCGAGGTGATGACAGCGAAGTGGTTGGTATTGAGTTATCCGAAGACCAGCGCTCCATCCTCATTTGCAAAGCCACGAGTATTGAGGTCCTGGACACCAAAGTGTGGAAGATGGTGGAGAAGTTTAAAGCCAAACGCGCCGAGCGATTTGTGGCTGCCGTCCTCTCCAAGAATGGGCAAAGCATCGTGGCGTCCATGGAGAACACCTCCTCCATTTTTGTCTGGAGGAGGGACAGCGGACAATGCATGGCCAGCCTGATTGAGATCTCAGGCGCTATTGTGAAACTCATCAAGTCCACCCACCACAATCTGCTCCTGTCCGTGGCCAGTAGTGGAGTGCTGTCTGTGTGGGACATTGACATCATCACTGCCATGTCCAACATCGATAAAACAGGCAAGAAGATCCAGACCTTACTGTTGTCTGGACGAGAGGACTATCTTTTCACAATGGACGGTTCAGAGTCTATCCACAAGTGGAACTTCAGCACTGGCTTTATTGAGACCATCTTCAAACACGAGGGCTTGGTGGAGAACTGTGTCCTTACCTCCTCTGGGGATATCATGGTAACGTCAGATGACAAGTGTAGTCAGTACATATGGCAGACTAGCACTGGGGAAAACATCTTCCGCATCAACGGCCAGAAGATATCACAGCTCCTGATCACACACAACGATCAGTTTGTAGTGTCCCTCTGTGAGCAGAATGCCTCCAGGGTCTGGAGGCTTAACACTGGGCACAAAGTGTGCAACATTCTGGTCACCCTGCAGAATGCCCTCATCACCACCGCAAACACCTTCCTTGTCGGCGTCTCCAAAAACAAACTCCTGGCCGTTAGCCTGTGGTCAGGCAGCGTGTCCAAGAAGTTTGTCTGCGACGAGGGCATTAGCATTGTCAACTTTAAACTCATTCCTGACTGCCCAGACTGTGCCGCGTTCATCACATCCACGGAGACGGTTTTCATCTGGAGCGTGGCAGATGAGTCCGTCTGTAGGCGAGTGCAGCTGCCAGACAACTTCCTCAAAAACATGGACGACTTCCAGATCTCGCCCAATGGGAAGCTAGGAATTGTCTCTAAGGGCGATGAAAACATCAATGTCTTGGACCTCCACAGTGGGAAGCTAAGGCTCGTCCATGCCGCCGGTATCATTTGGCGGCAGAAATTGTCAAGGGATGGCCGTTACCTGGTGTACATCTGCTTCGGGAACTGTGATGAAGATGATGAGGCTGGCGTCGTGTCCAATCTGATTGTGATGCGCCTGGCAGACGGAAAGAGCATCGGCACATGCTCGCTCTACAAGACACCCACTTTCCTCTGCCTTTGTCAGCGAGCACTGAACATCATCATCGGCTTTGAGGACGGCAGCATTGGCACATACACTGTGGTGGACCGCGTGGATGCTGCCCTCAAGATTAAGATTGCCACCTCGAATAGTCGACAGATTGTCAACAACGCCTCGCAGAAGGTACGGCCTAAGTGCGGAAACCATTCCTTTAAGTCCATCGCCGACTGCGTGTGGAGGGAGTCGACCGAAGTCTTCTCCAGGGATAGCCCAATCAACGTCTCTGAATCTGGAGAAGCCGAGACCACCACCACCCCGACAAAAAAGAGCGAACTGCTGCAATGAAACTGCATGGGGTGACGTGGATGGAATGGCGGGGATAAGCAGGGGCAGTTGATTCGTGTTTACAGCCACCTGATTCAGCTGCGGACATCGGTTTATGGGCCGACCACTACAACGCTGCACTCAAGTCATGTGTTACTTACTTCCAACCTATTGTTTCTGTGTTACACAGGGAAACTGTTATACGACAGGCTAGTTTTTTATCCTCGAAGGCAAAAATAAAGTGGGAGATACATTAGTATTAGAGGTAATAGTTTGCCATTATGTGTCCTTCTGCATTTGAAGAACGGTTATTATTCAAGTGTCTATGTTGAACATTTCCAAAGCCATTCCAGTGAGCTTAACCACTCTTACTTGTAGATTATATTTATTTACATTGTGCACTTCAAGCCATATTGTTATTATTTATTTATTTTAAACTATATATATATATATATATATATATATATATATATATATATATATATATATATATGTATTTCATCAATTGGTACTGTACAGAAAGGAAGAACTATGAATATGTGTACATATCTTTTTGGCTGCTGCAATTTGTGCAACTCCTTAAAAATGTTTCCGTTGTGCTTAATGCAATCAAAATGAGTGCCTGGAATTTAAGATGTTCTTTAATGTGCAGATTACAAGATTTATGAAGATGCAGGGAATTTGTAAAAACACAATAATACGTACAGTATAGTTACACAATACTTGCATTCATGTCAAAATCTTAACGATCAATGAAGGCCAGTCAAAAAACACGAGTGACAAATGACATTGTTCATTGTTACTTTACAATAAGTTGAAAAATAGTTTATATCATTGAACTGTTTGAATACACTTGATGTTAATTTACCTGCAGTTCCATGAATCTCTGTCATGTTTTGTGGGGGTTTGGGGAAGTGCCACTATGGAGCATACAGTGTAGCATATTATCATACGCATTCACGCCTTAAACTGTGTTGTTGCTTTAGGTTGAGTGGAGTTGAATTTGTTCTGTTTAGACGTTACAATAGAAAAGGACAGGGTGATTAGTCCGTTTTTCCATTGAAACAACTTGGCCGTGTGGGTAGATAGATAGCAGTTTAAACTGTAAGTGGAAGCACTTTATGAGTGATTTGTGAGGAGGATTCCTTCATACAGTAAAGCATATAAACAAATTGCCATACTTGTTTTAATTGTTATAGTGTATGTATACACTTAACATGGGTGTTGTTTTAGCCTATGGATACACACAGGATTTCCAGGTGCATGCTGGGTACTGCTCATTCACTGGCAATGCAAGCAGACAGTCTCGTTTGTCTATTAGCATTACAAAGTTACCGTCTATTGGCAACCTGAAGTACAGTATGGTTGACATGGCAGCCTTGGCAGGCCAGCACCATCGACAGGCCAACTAAAACACAAAATTAATTTGACGCTTAGCTGTGGTTCACTGACAATCTAAAAAAATGTGTGATTGACAATAGTGTATTCTTTCTATTATATATTTTTTGGTTTATTTGCGCTTAGCCCCTGCCTCTCTGTGTGTATCTATGTTTTTTTTATTAATATATATTTTTTATCCCACGATTTTTGTAACCCATTTTTCACCCCTGTGTCAATCATCTAATGTGATCCTGGGCTCTAACACACCCTCCACCAACCTAGTCCCCATATATGGGGGACAAGGGGAGACCAACCTAGTCCCCATATATGGGGGACAAGGGGAGAGCAACCTAGTCCCCATATATGGGGGACAAGGGGAGACCAACCTAGTCCCCATATATGGGGGACAAGGGGAGAGCAACGGACTTGAACTCATGCTTCCTTCATGCCTGAGTGTCCAAGTTGCTCCTTTACACCTGACAGGGGGGGGGGGCGTTTCCCTGGTTGGACGTATAGCGCGTGGAAGGAACACGTTATTCCAACCAGTTCCTAACCAGTGTGTATCTATGGTTAACCTCAACTCCCAGTTGAATTGTAGATTTTTAAGTTGTGATGGACAAATCATTTGTGAGGATTGATACCCACACACTTACACTACACACATTCTCTTCGACGTATACTTTTTAAAGGGCTATACTCTTGTCTACTTGTATGTTTACTTTGTTTTTTAGCTGTTTAAGATGATGGCCCTCAGATAATTTCAGACCAGTAGCTGCATTAAGCTTTAAATTGTTTAATTTTCCCCCCAACTTAAAGCGTTTCTGCATATTGAGAAATATCCCCCACCATGTAATTGCCAAAGTTCCAATCTTAGTTTGGTGTTATGTTAAACATTGATTTGTTTTTTTTAGGCTTGTAATTGTAATGACATTGTTACCAAATTTCTTCAGTGTTATTCCGTGATTATGTTTTAAACATGATAGAGAAGATGTACTATCTTTACCAAGACATTTAAATGAGTCCACTTATGATATATTGGAATGCCAGTTCAAGAGTATATTTGAATGTGTCATTATGGAAAGCCAGTACATGGTATTATTATATGTTATGTAACTTGAATGACTTTTAATAACTTACACGTTTGCAACTTATAGTTGACATACTGGTAATGAATGTTTCTATGGTAGTCTTTGTATGGTCAGGACTTACTTACCTGTTTAGAGATTTATATTTTCATAAATGTTGTACTTACATTTTGTTACAGAGTTGTTTAACTGGAATTCTAACAGAAAAAAAAAAATGTCTGAAGCAATATGAAGTAGTGTGTATGCATTGTTTGTATGGAACATTTTAATGTAATAAAATGGTTCGCTTTTTGCCTCCAACGGTATGCCTCAGGTACGTCATTCCGTGTCTGCAAAGTCACAACTCTGACAACGAGACGCTGCTATTTTGTTTTTCCGCTTTTAGACATGGTATTTACCGTACTGTTTTTGGCTTCTGCCTGAGTGAGTGTGTGAGCATGTATACCAGAGGTAGGGAGGAATGTAAGTTGATGGCATCTCTTATGCCATTCTGACCGGGCACCCATTTTGGTGTTGGCATCATGTTATGCTTTAGCTATTGAAAAATAGCAGATCTACAAGCTCATATCGCGCCACCGAGTGGCGCGATACGAGCTTGTAGGTCTGCTATTTTTGAAAGAAATCGAAGAACGACTGACATTTTTAGAACCTGATCTCAGGTCAGAATGGGTTCGTCAGACCAGCGTGTGTCCAGTGGAAACCTCGTATGAATCTGATCTCAGGTCAGAATGGGTTATGCAGTTCAGTGGTGAAAAAAGTAAAAAAAATCAACTGCAGTGTAGATATAGAGAGGGTATGCGCATGACATCATCATCAAACCAGGAAGTTATGCAGGAATGCCTGCTGAGTGGCTGAAAACTACTTTCTGGCCTTGACAGCCCAGACATCCACACAGAAAAGTCATCTAATTGCATTAAACAACATTAAACAATGTTAAACTCACTTTGCCACTCGATTTGTTCACTTTATGCATGCGCATACCCTCTACTATTTTACAAGTAAAAGTCAGGTAATCAAAATTTATTTGAATAAAAGTGCAAGAGTATTGGCATGCAAATGTAGTTAAAGTAATAACAGTATTCATTATTATGCAGAAGGTCCCATTTCACAAGTACAGTATACATGTACTTTATGTGCGTGCGTGTGTCAGTTGAATGGTGTTACTTCCCTTACAGGACACTTCACCCTTTTTGCAAAAAAATATATGTTAATGACGTTTAGAAGCTTTAGATCACTTTACTGGGGGTATTTATGTGTGTAATATGTGGTTTTAGTTATTTTAGATTGTAGCAGTGAGCCTGTTGTCTCTGATGTCATGGACACTGGTCTCACTACCTTCCTGGACTACAATTCCCATAATTCTTTGGTGCACTGCTCCTCCTTGTGGAAAGGGGGAGAGCTGTCTTACTGAGACAACATGTAGTCCAGGAAGGAAGTGAGACCAGTGTCCATGACATCAGAGACAACAGGCTCACTGCTACAATCTAATATATCTAAAACCACATATTACACACATAAAGATCTCCAGGAAAGTGTTCTAAAGCTTCTAAATGTCATTAACATATATTTTTTTGCAAAAAGGGTGAAGTGTCCCTTTAAATGTATTGCTCAAATTAGTGTCATTCCAGTGAGTTAACCCGACTAAGGCTATTTTCAAGGAATAAAATAAAAAGAAGAAAGTATAAGAAAGGCAAATGTTCTACCCATGACGTGAGCCATTATCCACCTGGGACGCAAACTGGAGTTGGATGTTTGACAGCTCATGAACAAACATTATTATTTTAAAGGACAACTTTAGTTTTTTTCAACCAAGGTTCATGTTTTAGGTTGCTATTAGAGAAAGTAAAAGATGAGTGTTACATTTTTTTCATTTGCTGCTTTCTTTCGTTTTAGGGATTTTAGCTCTTTTTGACAGGGGGGCGGGGGCATTCGAGCATGGGGCTAAATATGTATTTTTTACAAAATGTTATGGTGATTTATTTTTGTATTATTTACTATAGTCCTAATAAACCCCAGGAAATTACATCTGGCCACAGAAGATCACAGGATCTATTGAATGTGAAGGTAGCCTACTGGGGGAAGGCTTATACTGTGTGTATAGGCTCAATATGTCAGTTTGTCACATTCAATAGATCCTGTGATCTTTTGTGGTCAGATGTAATTTCTTGGGGTTTATTAGGACTATAGTAAATAATACAAAAATAAATCGCCATAATATTTTGTAAAGAAATACATATTTATCCCCATGCTCGAATGCCCCCGCCCCCCTGTCAAAAACTGCTAAAATCCCCAAAACAAAAAAAGCAGCAAATGAAAGAAAATTAACACTCACCTTGTAGTTTCTCTAATAACCTAAAACATGAACCTTAGTTGAAAAAAACTAAAGTTGTCCTTTAAGGATTGATCGCAACCTTTGCCAGAGGAAATATCAGTTGAGGAAAATAAAAGAAGACATTATGCTTGTTTTCTGAACTAGTGTTTTTCGGTGTGCAGTGTGCACACTATATAAGGTAATCGAGGTATCCACGCAGCACAGAGTATCGGCTATCATCGTGGGAATTGGTTGACAGGCTGTCAATAATTGACAGTGACAGTGTATACTTAGTGCACAGTCAGAAATGTATGCTATGCTTTTAAGATACCTCATTAAAATTATATAGAGTGTAAAACAAGACAATAGGAATTTATGGTATGTTTTCTTTTGTTTTCCTGCACCAATATTTTACACAGGACCCAATCATTCAAAAAAGTGTTTATTAATGAATTGAATTGCATTTTTATAGCGCTTTTCCGAGTGCTCAAAGCGCTTTACAATGGTTCATTCATTCATACATTGGGAGGTGAAGCAGCGAACAGTCGACGCCAGCGTCCTCACTTCTCACATTCACACACCAATGGTGGCAAGCTCACACCGACCAACTCATTGGAGGCAATGTAGGGTTCAGTGTCTTGCCCAAGGACACTTCCACATGTGGGCAGGAGGAGCTGGGATTCGAACCGCCGACCCAGGGATCATTGGACGACCTGCTCTACCTCCTGAGCCTCAGCCGCCCTTATGCGTTTCATTTTGTCTGCCAGTTGGAATAGGCTCTATGCACAGCATCCATATTGGAAATGGGCCTCTTCCTTACTTCCTTCAAAGGTGTTACCGATGATACTAATGCAGACTGCATTTAAAGCGTTTTAATTTCGATTGCCTGCATGGTCCCCGCTGGCCATGATTAGCCTTTTAGTACGGATGGCACCGATTCACATTGCACCGATCCATATCAGAGTGTACACTTCAATCAGTGCCGAGATTACCTCCCCATGCGGTCCCTGTGAACGGTACGCAGCATTCACACCATCACAACATACATGTGATTCTGCCCTCAGAGTTACACAGCCATAACTTAGCCCCTAAGTGGCCATGTGGAAGGAACCATGATGGTCCATAGCTGGACTGTGGCCATGTGGAAGGAACCATGATGGTCCATAGCTGGACTGTGGCCATGTGGAAGGAACCATGATGGTCCATAGCTGGACTGTGGCCATGTGGAAGGAACCATGATGGTCCATAGCTGGACTGTGGCCATGTGGAAGGAACCATGATGGTCCATAGCTGGACTGTGGCCATGTGGAAGGAACCATGATGGTCCATATAGCCGGCCTGCAATTTGAGACCCATTGGTGTAGCAGAGTCTTTCCAGTGAGCCAGCATTGCACAATAATCAGCACACTGACTCGGCTGTTTGACCAGAATGGAACGGCACCTTCATTAGTATCATTGTGTGTTCATTTATTCAGTGCACTCTGTTGCGGGTCTGTTTCCATGATATATTTCAAATACCGATAGATGTTGATAACCTCTGTTGACCTCAGGTACACACACACACACACACACACACACACACACACGCACACACACACACCTCTATCTCCATTTAACCGAAAACACAGATGTAAAAATGATTCGACGGGCCGGTAATTGCTCTTTCCGTGCCTGACACTGAACCAGACAAGCGTGCCAAATATTTTCCCTACACCGGCTGACTTTGTCATTATAATTAGGCAAGGCGTGCACAGAACACCTGGATTGTCAAACTGTCACTTGCACTGCACACATACACGTTCACACACACACACACACACACACACACACACACACACACAAGGGCGCATCATGTCAGGTATAATACCCATCTGGGAAGGGAGGCAGCAGTGATTGGCCAATCAAGCCCTGTTGCTTCGGGAAACCCTTTTTAATTTCCCTATGGATTCTGTCCAAGCTCGTGCGTGCAGCGTGCGTGCGTGTGCATGTGTGCGCGTGTGTGTGTGTGTGTGTGTGTGTGTGTGTTGTCTCCATGGCAACCACAGCAGTTCCAGAGTGGTTAGCAGGCATAGCCACGCCCTTCATTGTAACGATGGTGAGCTCATGTCTGTTGGCTGGTAACGCTGCCTCGGTCCTTGTGACAACAAAGGCCATGCAGCCCAGCACACATTCCTGCTGCAGCCCCAGCCAGCACGCAGCAGCCATGGCCATTTTACTGCACCGCATGAATATACTGTCCCTATAAACCGGGGGGCAAAACATGGGGGCAAACCCTATATAACATCACGCAGGGTTCGTGTATAGTTTTATTTGTATTATAATAATCCCCATAGGGGGATCTTATGATCGTATAGATCATAGAGGAACTGTGTTTGAGAAATAAACAAATCATCCCGGCGGTTTCACTCATAATCATAGTCATAATACTTTAGAATTATGGATATGAAGAATCAAGAAAACGCTAATGTTACTGCGCTGACGAATAGTTACACTTTCGCTAGAAACATACTGTATCAAATATGAGTGACGAAGCGTGACCATATAGAGACATATATGGAGGCGTGCGTGACTAACTAACGGACGGACGGACGGGAGATCCAGGTTTTCATAGTAAATGCGACCTACAGACGCAATTAATCACAGCACATGGATCCTACTGTCCCTATAGTGGCCATGGTTGTGGAAAAAGTATAGGTTACTCAAACGTTTTACTTAAGTAAAAGTATCAATACTGCAATGTAGAAATACTCCGTTACAAGTAAAAGTCCGGAATTCAAAATGTATTTGAGTAAAAGTACTACATGTATTGGCATCAAAATAGCCGATCTAGACGATCTACAAGCTTGCGATGCGTTGCATTGCGATGCAGTGTGAACTTGTATCTCGGTTATTTTCAAATGGTCAAACTGTATATATAAGTGGTTAATGTATGTTTTGTAATAATAGTCACTACAAAGTAACTAAAGTTTTCAAATAAATATAGTGGAGTAAAAGTACAATATTTTCCTCTGAGATTTAGTGGAGTAGAAGTAAAAGTATTGGAAATTGGAAACACTCAAGTACCAATACCAACATTGTACTTAAGTACAGTACAGTACTCCATAACAGGTGGGGGCGGACGTTGTGAGCTATTTTCCATGAAGAAGTAGTAGTTGTTTTTTTACTACTTTGAAAAATATTTTTTGAATAGTAATAGCCTACTAGCTGATCTACATCGACACATTGTGAGCTTGTAGATTGGCTATTTTAACTATGCGAAAATGTTTTTCAAAAAAAGTAGTTTAGGGATAAGGGGTTTAGCAATGGACGAAAATAGAGCCATAATTATGTGTACAGTGAAAATAGGAGGGGGCCTAGTATGGCAATACAGTAGGCCTATACATTAAAGTGGTAAACAGTAGGACTCGTTTGACTACTGTGTGTGTACAGTAGCCTGCCCTGCACACACACATTGTACAGTATAATGACATCTTCTTTCTTTGCCTCTTATTTGCTCATAACTTAAAATAACCACTTACCTCATTGTTATCTCTATGCATTTTACAACCTGTATTATCAGCAGCAGGATAGGCTTTGAGTCTGTCTGTCTGTCTGTCTGTCTGTCTGTCTGTCTGTCTGTCTGTCTGTCTGTCTGTCTGTCTGTCTGTCTGTCTGTCTGTCTGACCGGGCACCCATTTTGGTGTTGGCATCATGTTATGCTTTAGCTATTTAAAAATAGCAGATCTACAAGTTCATATCGCGCCACCGAGTGGCGCGATACGAGCTTGTAGGTCTGCTATTTTTGAAAAATCGAAGAGCGACTGACATTTCTAGAATCTGATCTCAGGTCAGAATGGGTTCATCAGGACCAGTGTGTGTCCGGCGGAAACCTCGTATGAATCTGATCTCAGGTCAGAATGGATTAAGGCAAACACATTAATCTTGCAGGCAGGTGAAGTTTTAATGGAAGCACTGCCCTATACCTATACCTGAGAAAGAAATGCAATCCCCCCCCCACACACATCGTTGTTGATACCAGCAGTTGATACCAACTGTCTCACAAACACCTGCGTTTTTTACCATGTGCACGCACACACACACACACACACACACACACACACACACACACACACACACACACACACACACACACACACACACACACACACACACACACACACAACACACCCCCCTTGCCTTTGTTTGATTATGTAAAAGCCCTGACGGAACGTGGAATGTTTACAAAGGGCATTGACACCAATTCTGAGCTCCACCAAGACAAAGCTAACATTCTTACAAGCTGATCTACTCCCAGGCATGTGACGACTGCCTGCCTGTGAAGAATTGGGGAGACATCAAGTTGCCAGTTAGTACAAGCGTACAAATCTATATAGCGCTGTGTCGAGGCTGTGCTGTGCATGCAGTCTGTAAAACGCAAACATTTGGGATAATTAGCACAGGCCATTTGGACGGCATGCAGTGTCGTTCCTCTCCACAGGTCGCCAGCTGCCCCATGCAGAACATAGGCCCAGTTGGGAGACTTATAGCTTGCTTCAGGCCTCGGCCTAATTCACCCCAAAGGCGTGCGGCGTGCGTGTGTGTGTGATTGATTGATTGATTCTTTATTGCAGACTCAGGGGAATCCATATCACAGTACAGTACAACAACACAATAGATAAAAAGAATAATACAAAGTAGAAAGAAATATACAATAAAAAGAGTTCAATCATATTCAGTTTCGAACATACAGACAAGTTCGCCAATGGTTCCATAGTCTGGAGGAGAACCTGACAGAACTACGTATTGTGTTAGTGATGACATTAATGATGTCATTTACCCTACACATGAATTTGTACATAAGATTTCGTAGTACAGCAGAGCAGGTGGGAACCCCAACACTGACAAACATTTGGCTTGCACTGGAGCTTCTTGGAGCTCTCAGAAGCAGCCTCATACAGTCATTGTAGGCCACTGTCAATCGTCTTATACTGGCCTGCTTGTAGCGGCACCACAGGTGGGCGGTGTACAGGGGTGTACAGAAGGATTTAAAAAGTGAGGTCTTCACTGGTACTGAACACATGCTAAATTTTCTACACAGCATGTTTCCTTGTGCATACAGCATCCGGCGCTGTCTAAATATATCCTTGTCATCAGAGAGGTCATCCGAGATGATGTGGCCCAAATATTTAATCTCACTGCAGACACTAAGGATAGAGCCAGAGAGATAAACGTCAGGAAAGGTTAAATGTCTGTCTTCCCTGCTACGGACGGGACAATCATAATCTTGCTCTTTTTTGCATTTTTTTGCACACTTGTGTGTGCGTGCGTGTGCGTGCGTGTGCGTATATGTCTAGCCTAAGCCATCTGTGGATCTATTGCTCTATCTATGTTGATGTGGAGTGAGCTGTATGGAAATGTAGAAGAAGCGCGTGTTCAAAGAGATTACAGCCACCACTGTGCTCTGCTGCCTTGACACGTCTGGGGCTCTGGCACTCGCGGCACTCCAGCCAAATGGGCAGCGCGACTGGGGCCAAGAACACGATGGAGGGGGGATTAGAATGTAGTATATATAGTGACAGAAACGTGTTACAGGAGAATGGACAGTGGCGTGCACATATAGACACTAGGGGGTGCTAGAGCACCCCCTGCCCTTTTGGCAATGTGCTCTTAAAATTCTTAATGTGTAGTGTGTGGACCATGCGGTGACATTGATCAAATCTTGATAAAAAAACACTTCTACTATATTATTTAGGCCCCCACAATCTAAAAGCTATGTTTATATGTCAGTGGTTCTTCGATAAAAATAAATAAATAGCAGACCTACAAGCTCGTAGCGCGCCACTCGGTGGCGCGCTATGAGCTTGTAGATCTGCTATTTTTCAATAGCTAAAGCATATACCATAATGCTAACACCAAAATGGGTTCCCGCCCCAAAATGGGTTAAGGCAACCAGCCGGTTCCACGCGCTGCACAAGGTGCCCTTTTTTTCACTTGAGCACCTGCCCCTCTAAATGTCTGTGCACGCCACTGAGAATGGAAGATGTTTCTTCCAAGGTGCCATACATTATCTGCTGTCATTATGGGTGAAGAATGAAGATTTTCAGACTTTGCAAAAAACAAATGCAAGCCTATCACTGCTTAATTATTCATATTATTTTATTAACAATTAAAACTGACGCTGGCTATATTTTGTTCAAGTTGAATACAAGAGCTAATGAATTTCATCACTTTTTTTGGGGTGCTATATGATATCAAAACATTATAATTATAGAACATTCACACTCCAATATATTATATTATTTATTATGTATTATAAGAGCCTTTTACGGGAGGAGGAGGAGGAGGCAGCTGAGGTGCCAACGGCGGCAGACTCTTTGAAGGCGCCTGGAAGGATAAGGGGCCTGTTTAGCATCTCACGTGTCTCATTGTTGATGCCTTGTGTCTGCATGTGCCAAGTGGATGAGCGCCATCCCTGGACCAACCGCCGCTGAGTGGAAAAAACATCTCGGGTGTCATGAGAAGAAAATCTGATATTCTTGTTTCTGCATGTCGTTCCACACACACACACACACACACACACACACACACACACACACACACTGTCTGAACACACATGACTATACAGCGCACAGTATTATACCAACAGTAACACATGGGCACAGTTCCAGACACAAAAACACCCACTTCTTATGAATGTGAGAATAATGCGCGCGCACGCACGCACGCACGCACGCACGCACGCACGCACGCACGCACGCACGCACGCACGCAACGCACGCACGCTACAATAATAAGTAATACAGTCCAGGGCAGTCCAATAAGACCGCAGATGAACCAGAAGAAATGTGGTGATGTCATCAAAAGGCATAACTGTAATACATTTTGAATCGTCTGTCTGAGTGACGGTCTGAGCGCAGTCTTCTAATCTGTTGACAAACAGATTAGTAAATATTTATTCTATATTCCTATTCCTTATAGTTGTTCTCTCTGCTCTCATACATACAGTATGTATATCTGCCCTGTCTCAGTCTGTGTTGTTGTTGTTGTTGTTGTTGTTAGTTTTTATGCCTACTGTGTTATAGCTATGCTATGACACCTGAATTTCCCATACAGATCAAAAACATGTATTATTGATTCAAATGTATTCTGTGTGAATTCATGTCAACTGAGCAACTTTCCTTCATTCTTGCCCTGATGAAGACCTGTTAGGTCGAAACATGTTGGCAGTTAGTTGCCTTTTAATTCAATAAAGGCGTTCCTCATTTTTTAACTTTGTGTGCCCAGATCCTTTTTATCCTTTATCCTTTTTTATCATGTATTGATCCCGTTTTTTTGATCCGTGTGAGCAGCTTTTTATCATGATCACATCCTGCTACCTCCATTGAGCACCTGGTTAGTTCCTCTTTTTATCATGATCACATCCTGCTACCTCCATTGAGCACCTGGTTAGTTAGTTCCTCTTTTTTCTCTTAGCAACTTTCCTTGTTCATTTTCCTTGTCCATATCCTGATGACATCACAGTCTCAGGTCAGAGGTCAGATCATTGGTTCTGCCTTCGGAAGAGAACATGGCGACATTTCGGCATGCTGTGACTATTATTGACTAATGGGTGTACCTTTAACCCATTCTGACCTGAGATCAGATTCTAAAAGTGTCTTCGATTTTTCAAAAATAGCAGACCTACAAGCTCGTATCGCGCCACTCGGTGGCGCGATATGAGCTTGTAGATCTGCTATTTTTAAATAGCTAAAGCACAACATGATGTGCCCGGTCAGAATGGGTTAAACTGAAAACTGATACCGAGTCTAATACTGTCCTATACAGTAAGTTTACAGAGTAGTAATTGAATAAAACAAGCTTGAAGTGCATCTTCCATTCATTTCAGTCCTATAAGCACAGGGCTATAGATCGAACCAAATTTGATATACTGTAGGTGAATAACAGTTTAAGGATACAACATAAACTGGCTGGTTATGTAAACAGTAGCCTACAACAACTTGCCCACAGACTGTCATCTCTTCCGTAGTCATTTGTCTATCTGATCGTGCCTGCATGACTGCAACCATACAATAAAGTTCCCTTTACATCTTGCCTATGTAAATATAGGAACCGTGTCATTTTATTTTTATTGTGTGTGTGTGTGTGTGTGTGTGTGTGTGTGTGTGTGTGTGTGTGTGTGTGTGTGTGTGTGTGTGTGTGTGTGTGTGTGTGTGTGTGTGTGTGTACAGTATACACACACACACACACACACACACACACACACACACACACACACACACACACACACCTGAAGTCTGACGTCACTTTCAGTAGAGGGTGCCAGTACACAGGTTCATGTATTTTTTTATTTGCATTGAAATCCCATTTTAGGTCGCTTTGCATATAAGAAATGTGTTTGAAAAATAAACCCATCATCCCGGCCTTTCTGTCAGGGGGGTGGCTGTGCGTCGTTAATGATGTCCATTCATATTTGATACAGCCAGTTTGAACAGCTACATATGAAAGCAATGTCGCTGCTAATATACGTCACGCCCAGCTGTCAACACATTGCGTTCCTGAGATTCTTCGTTGATGTAAGCTCAGCTGGCGGTGACTCGACTCATACTAACCACAAAATATTAAATATCAATACAAAATAAATAAATAATTAACATTGTGCAACGCCAACGGGCAGCTGCAGCCACCCCCCGCCTACCCGGAAATGTAGTGTAGTCTCTGGGTTGTTTGACTCGTTTCTAGCGCTTATTGTGTTACTCTTTGGGTATATTTGTACATTTCCACCTTCAGTCGATGCTTCATATCCATATGAGTGAAAAGGCCGGGATGATCGGTTTATTTTTCAAACGCAGTTCTTATTCATATAAGAACTGCGTTTGAAAAATAAACCGATGAGAGATCTAAAATCCCTCAAATCTAAAATGGGGATTTCAATGCAAATAAAAAGTACACAAACCTGTGGACTGGCGCCCTCTACTGACAGTGACGTCAGGACTTCGGCGCTCTATAGTAGCATTTTAGCTATAGATCTTTTTGAGTGGTGCAACCACTCCAAGGAACAGCAATGTCCGTGTTCACCTATGTGACTATGTGACTATGTCCGTGTTAACCTGAGCACCACTATGACTATGAGTACCAGTAGGGGCGCTGTTGTGCCAGAAACAGAGAGAGAGAGAGAGAGAGAGAGAGAGATAGTGCTGCACTGTTGCCTGCAATTTGGACCTCAGTTGAGTCAGTTGGCACTTTCCAAGACCGCTCAGTAGAACACTAAATCCAACACTTACACTTAACCAAGGCGCTTTACATAGATTCACCCATTCATACACCGATGGGCGGAGGAAACCATGCATTCATAGTCTATCTTGCTCAAGGACAGTTTGACACTAAGGCCTCTTTTAGACGGCGACCATCTCCATATAACACGTCAAAGTCCCGTTGCGTTCTCATTTTTTTGGACCATTTACATGAGAACGCACACTTGAATGAACACGCTACAAAGTGCATGCATATATATGCCAGGTCGCTAGGTGGCGCGTGTCCTTGTGGGGTCCGTGTGACGCAGCGCTTATATAAACCATAGACATAAGTCACGCATGCGTAGAACTACTTCCGTTCTTCTTCTACACAAAGTAAACAAACGTCACGTCCTCATCACACCTCCAGCAAACCGGACTATCCGACATGGTTGTTGTTGTTCGTTTCCCCTAGCAACTGACGCATGCCTATGACACCATGTAAAAACGTAGGACACGGGGCGAGCCGACCAGAGCTGAAGTAAGCCATGATGTCACAAGTTTTGCGGATCCACCGTTTTGCCTGTTTATATGGAGACCATAGGAAACGGCGTTCTAAAAGATTTCCACTCTGGGAGGTGGTTTCACTTCGTTGCGTTTTCACCTCCTGTGAACACGGTTCTCGTCTAAATGACAGCAGCAAACTATACTTTATTTTGCCGTTTTTTATGAACACCATCCTCGTGTAAATAGCACCTAACTCTGTCTCTGAGGGAGCCAGGGATCGAACTGTGAATCTCACAGTTTTCCCATCCGGCCACTCTACCCCCTGAGACTCTGCGGATCAGGGGGAATTCATTGATCATAATAATGATCATAGGCCTACATCACACAAAAACATAAAATAAAAAAAAACAGATCCTGCTTTCAGTTTATCGATCTGCTACTTTTGCCAGATTGGATTTGAAGACTCAAGATAACATTTTTGGATTTTGGACATATTGAGGTTTGCAAAGCAAGAGTAAGCAATCAATAAAACAATAGATCAATAGTAAACAATAAAAAAAAAAAGCAAAGCAAAAGTAAACAATCAATAGAACAATAGATCAATAGTAAACAATCAACTCACTCTGTCTAACTGGAAGCAGAGGCAGGCCAACTAAAACTATATGTTTACAAAGGTTGAGTCTTAATCCCATAGTCTGGCATGACAGTCACACATGATTGGCTGATCTGCACACAGTCCACTCCTAATCTAATTTGTTCACTTTAATAATTCTGGGAGGGGCTATTTGCGACCGCAGATCGCATTTATTCTGGGAGGGGCTATTTGGGGCCATTTACTATGGAATCTTGCATTTCCTGTCAGTGTAAGGTCACACCAGGCAAGCCCCCAGGTCATCGTGACATCAGACACCATATATGGTGCACAGGTCATCATGACACCAGTGACATCAGCTCCCATATTATGGTGCCCGGCCCGCCTATAGATCATCGTGACATCATCAGGGATGGATATCTCTGATGTCATAGTAAATGGGCACTGCTGTCACAGTTAAGCCCATATATGGAGAACCCCTGATGTCATCAATATTGGCCGGCAACTCTACATCTGACCTCAGACCTCCATATATGGATATATGTCAGAACCTGTTCGGACAGTATGTATGTAAGTTTTATAGGCTACAGGTATATATATATATATAAATATATATAAATTGCAATTAAAATACAGAGAGAGGTGTGTGTGTGTGTGTGTGTGTGTGTGTGTGTGTGTGTGTGTGTGTGTGTGTGTGTGTGTGTGTGTGTGTGTGTGTGTGTATGTCAGTGGCGTCAACTCCGGGGGTGCACAGGAGCAGAAGAACCCACTGGCAAAATAATAACACAACACAACAGCTCTTTTAAGAGCTAATAGCAGCCAGCCGCAGCGCAAATATGCGTGACTGCACCCACTGCCGTTATAGGAACCTTCCGCCACTGATGTATGTATGTATGTATTTGGTTAAAATGGGTAGGGTTTAAAAAAAAAGGCAAGAGTGTGCTCTGGTGCACTGGCCTAAAAGTGGGTCCTTAAAAACTGCTAAAACTTCTGAAATGTATGTATGTAGGTATGTATGTGTGTGTGTATTTTAAAAGGGGGGGCTTTTTGGTAAAAACCCCTGCCCGCAATACCTTCATATATTTAAAATGAGTCCAAAATAGGGTTACCAGTGAAGGGCCAACTGCCTATTCACTGGGGACTATATGCAAGGCAGAGGCGTCCACCCCCCTGAGTCCAAGTTTAAGCTAGACCGCATACCAAAATGTATGTATGTATGTATGTATGTATGTATGTATGTATGTGTGTGTGTGTGTGTGTGTGTGTGTGTGTGTGTGTGTGTGTGTGTGTGTGTGTGTGTGTGTGTGTGTGTGTGTGTGTGTGCGTGCGTGCGTGCAACCAGAGTTGACTTTCAGCGGCGACACCGGCCCGTCCCTCCGGGCTATGGGGTGTTGTTGTGGAGGTATAGCCTTTGCATCCTCCATCAGACGGTCGGCTCTTGGGACTTCAGTCCGCAGAGAGTGTGAGTCACGGGGGGGGGAAGTGGAACTATAGTGGAACTAACTAGACTACTACTAACGGCTGAGCTCAGCCAACTACACACACACACTACAGCAACATGACGGCTGCTGCTTCGCTGTGCAGGAGGAGCACAGCAGACTCTGGTTTCTGTTAACTATATAACTTCAAAACGGGACTATTCACGAAAACAACTTTATAAATGACAACTGACGTTATCCGTGAATTTCTGATACCTCGGGCAAAGTGCCACACCTTCGCTTAGAAGCGCAACAGGTAAGTTGAAACAACAAAACATCCCCCTATTGTGTCTGCTGTTCCTCTCTCTCTCTCTCTCTCTACACTTTCTCTCGTTGAGCTAATTCATTCTGGGAGTGCTGTGTGCTATATGGTTAGTGTTGTGTGTTATTATACAGTCGTTGATAATAGACTAATAATTCTTATAATTGTGTGATTAATACACAGCAACTGTAGAAAGTTTAGGCTATACGTACGTGCGTGTGCAGTCTTATGTCGGGGGTGCACTATAGGCTCTGCACCTGTTCCACATGGAAGCATATAGTTGTTATGATGATGACTATCACTGAAGTAGACAGAAACATGGTGTAGGCTATTATTATTATATATTATAATTATTATATTATATTATAATTATTAGTCTCTCTCTCTCTCTGTCTCTCTCTCTGTATTCATGCTTACTGGAAAACTACAGAAAAAACAACAAACAAACAAAAATAAACGTACAGAATATACAGGATAACTTTGTTGGCCAACACAGTGCAGTATGTTTTCCTCTGTGTGATATCTAAGCTACCAGAGAGAGAGAGAGAGAGAGAGTTTTCTTTTATATGGCATATGGCAGCCATGTCCAGAATGTCTCTCTATCACCATATGCCTCCAACAGATTGCAAATAGGTAGGTAGGTGCAGTTAATAGGAGAATGAATTGACTGGTCAGTCAGTTCAGTGTGTGTGTGTGTGTGTGTGTGTGTGTGTGTGTGTGTGTGTGTGTGTGTGTGTGTGTGTGTGTGTGTGTGTGTGTGTGTGTGTGTGTGTGTGTGTGTGTGTGTGTACATGGCCTTGGGCTGTGTTTGTATTTCCAACCAGAGAACCCGGGTCGATGCTGTTCTGTTGCCGTTTGACTGTAGCAGGCGCACATGCACCAGTGCTCCTCAAACCTTTTCAGGTCAAGGGCCCCCAAACAAACTGATATGTATTTGTGATGCTATGCTATGCCAATTACTTTGGCTGGGGACCCCCTGGGGGTCTCTGGACCGTCTGGACCACACTTTGAGAATCACTGACTGCGCTACAGTATGGTTATATGAACAACAAAAACAAAACTTGACAACCAATCATTTAATAAAAAGAATGATCAATCCGCGCTTTAAAACAAAATCCTTAAAAAGTTCAGGAGCTTAGGCCGATTTTATAACTATTTTGCCCCCTTATTCTAAAAGTACAAACTTTTGTGTATGTTCACATGACCCGATGAAGATCAAATAGATCGAGACGTTGTCAGATGTCTCAATAAAGAAAGTATTTTTGTACCTGTGGTGCTCCATCCATCATCTATCCATAGCATTATATATTACAGTTCTCACCTAGCTTCATAGAAGGTGTTTTAATAACTTATAAAAATAATTCAAGGACTACTAGTCTAGACTAGTAGTATCGATCCTAGTATCACTCCTCCTTGTGTTTACTGTAGCAGCTTAACCCATTCTGACCTGAGATCAGATTCATACGAGGTTTCCGCCGGACACACACTGGTTCTGATTAACCCATTCTGACCTGAGATCAGATTCTAAAAATGTCAGTCGTTCTTCGATGTTTCAAAAATAGCAGACCTACAAGCTCGTATCGCGCCACTCGGTGGCGCGATACGAGCTTGTAGATCTGCTATTTTTCAATAGATAAAGCATAACATATTATAACATATATTCAGTGGTATAAACTAAGGGCATTTACTCAAATACTGTATACTTAAGTGCAGTTTTGAGGGGTTTTTTTTCTTTTACTTTACTGCAAGTGTTTCCAATTTCCAATACTTTTCCTTCTACTCCACTACATCTCAGAAGAAAATATACTTTTACTTGACTACAATTATTTGAAAACTTTAGTTTGATTGATTGATTGATTGAAATCTTTATTAACAGTTTGTAGAATTTACAGTACATTTTAAGCACAAACTCAATACAAAGACTGTCAACTGTGAGTGGACGACCCAATTAAGCATTACACTTGTTTACAACAGGGTCCACATTGTTCAATTCATCAAAACATTTAAAGACATACAAACATTTAGAGACATACAAATAGACATTTCTCTGTAGGTAAAGTACAGAACAGGAATTCATCATATGGGAAGCAAAAAAGGGAAAAGATACTATATACAGTGAGGGAAAATGGGGTGGGGGGGTGGGGGGGATTCAGATTTTACAGAGGCCAGTTTCGAATTGCAGCCATCCGTAGGTGCCCTTTGAGAGCGGTTTTGAAGGAGTCAAGGGATTCACATGTCTTAATGACTGTTGGTAGGGCGTTCCACATTTTGGTGGCATAGGAGCGAAAAGAATTTAGTCCCTTGTTTGTGCCGAATCTGGGTTGTACATGGTTTGTTGCACTCCCTCTGGTGTTGTGGGTGTGGACTTCGTTTACATTAAGGAAGTATTTAGACAGGTACATGGGTATCTTGGTGGTGTATCGAATCTTGTGGACCAGACCCATTGCAAGATGCTGTACTCTGTCGTCGACCCTAAGCCATCCCAGCCTGTCAAAGTGGGCAGGGGTGAGGTGGGTTCGGGGGGTGAGGCCAAGTAGGAGCCTGACCAGTTTGTTTTGGGAGGTCTGGAGTTGCTATAGTAACTTTCTATATTTTTATTATTATTACTACATTATTATAATTATTACAAATTCAACAAATTTTTAGCTTGTATATGCACTTTATATTTCTTTGAAAACTTGTGAGAGGAGACATTCTGCATAAAGAGTACTTTTTACTTTTGGTACATTTTGATGCCAATACTTACTTACATACATACATATTATTGCCCTAGGCTATGTAAAAATGATGATTGGATAGTACACAACACTCACATTTATTCTCTCTCTCTCTCTCTCCACACACACTGGTCTGATGAACCCATTCTGACCTGAGATCAGATTCTAAAAATGTCAGTCGCTCTTCGATTTAAAAAAAAATAGCAGACCTACAAGCTCGTATCGCGCCACTCGGTGGCGCGATATGAGCTTGTAGATCTGCTATTTTTAAATAGCTAAAGCATAACATGATGCTGACACCAAAATGGGTGCCCGGTCAGAATGGGATAGGGTTGTTGTTGTTGTTGTTGTTGTTGTTGCCCTAGCCTAGCCCTTTAGATAGCACTTTATGTACACTCAGATAGTAGACTTAGGTTAGCATTGTTATTTTAGACAGACTTATAGCTCGTTACATAGACGGCACTAGAATTGCATTTCATGTAGTCATAGCACTTTATAGTACACATGTATATTATTGTATAATATATAATATAGTATAGTATGTTATAGTTGACATAGATACTCCACTGTTACGTTCTTAGTTTATACATGATTCATGATAACTACTTTTGATATATGTGATGCATGTCATGCTTTTTGTTCTTGCTTAAAGGTATATTCAGTGATTTCACTCAAAAAACCTTAGGTTTCGTTTTTGGCTGTGGGACCCAGCCTTTCGTCCAATCAGGATAGAGAGTCAAAAACGAAACCTAAGGTTTTTTGACCCCCAGGGGGTTAACTGGGGACAGGGAGGAACTCCTTATATGGCCAGCACACTATATAGTAGGGAGGATTATCACAACAAAACAAAAAAATAAGTGATGTTTGAATTAAGTGAAATCACTGAATATACCTTTAAATGTAAGTTGCTCTGGATCAAGAGCGTCTGCTAAATGCCTGAATTGAAATTGAAATTGTTGTTGATGTAGGTAGGCTACAGTAGGTAATAGGTATATAGCGATATTTTCAGAAAACCTATAGGTCATGATTTATAAGGCGTTTTTAGAATTCGGCCTCGAGCCTAAATGGGATAATCACTGCGATAAATCATACTGTATATTTTGCAAAACTGAAAAAATGAAGGTCTTCTTCTGCCATGGTCAGCTTTGTAGTGTACTTTCCCTGCACTACTTCATGTAGCTCCCCCCCGTTCCCCCCCTCCGTTCCCCCCCTCCCCGTCCCTCTGTCCAACTGTAGTCATTTGTTTGAATTATGGCATAATTATATGTATGGCATGATTTGTCATTTCAAAGATTTTAAAAAAGAGACTCCGCTGATACATGGGGTTCAATTAAATTATAGTTATTTACCTCGCTGGTAACACTAGCAATTGGTAATGCTAGTATGCACCCCCCATGTCTATGATGTATTATAAACATGCACAATAAGCTAGCTAATTATTAAATTGCATTCTAATTGCCTCTAATTGTATTAAAATTGCAGTATCCATCTCTATTCTTTTCCAAAGATAGACAGGAATATACTGTGCAGCGAACATTAGAGCCTGTATATCCCAAACCCCCCAGTGTCACAGCACAATAGACAACGTGCACGCTGCACAGTGCTCTGTAATTGCATTAACTCATTCTGACCTGAGATCAGATTCATACGAGGTTTCCACTGGACACACACTGGTCTGATTAACCCATTCTGACCTGAGATCAGATTCTAAAAAATGTCAGTTGTTCTTCGATTTTTCCAAAAATAGCAGACCTACAAGCTCGTATCGCGCCACTCGGTGGCGCGATATGAGCTTGTAGGTCTGCTATTTTTCAATAGCTAAACCACGACATGATGCCAACACCAAAATGGGTGCCTGGTCAGATTGGGTTAAAATGACAAAATGGCAATAGAGGAGCTACGCAAAGCAGTGTAGAGACGAGTCGTTCGCGGTCAAGTTAGACTACTTACTATATTATCCTCCTTCTGTGAGTATATGTGATTTCTCCAGAGACTGCCTGCCCCCCCCCCCCTTGATGAAAATGGATTTGTATGCCACATGGTCACCATGACAGCCCATGTGGTCTCCGTGGAGACGGCCACCCATGCAGGCAAAGCCCCACCTGGCTGCACCTGGTTTATTCAAATGATTGATCCTGTTAACCCATTCTGACCCGAGATCAGATTCATACGAAGGTTTCCACCGGACACACACTGGTCTGATGAACCCATTCTGACCTGAGATCAGATTCTAAAAAATGTCAAGTCGTTCTTCGATTTTTCAAAAAATAGCAGACCTACAAGCTCGTATCGCGCCACTCGGTGGCGCGATATGAGCTTGTAGATCTGCTATTTTTAAATAGCTAAAGCATGACATGATGCTGACACCAAAATGGGTGCACGGTCAGAATGGGTTAAGGCTCCAGAGCTCAAGGAGCACGGCGGTCAATTACAATACTCACCTCATATAACTCCATAGGCCCAGGCCAGAAATGTTCACTAATCAGGGACACTCAAGGTGGCAAATTCTATCTTTATTTTATATTATATCCCCAATACCCTTCCCAAGTGGTACAGTATAGCTTAGTTGCAGTTATCAGCCTTCAATGCCACCAAACATAGTTCCACAGAGTGGGAAAAAAAACGTAAAAATGAAGAATTATCTCTCTCTCACTCACTCACTTTAATCAATGAACATAATCATCACCGTCATATCAATATCCATTCTTCAGTATTCAATATCGTCCTCATAATCACTTTACCTATTTAAATCAAATCAACCCTAACATGCCTATTATAACACTCAGCAAAGAACATGTCATACAGAGGGAAAAACACCATTCAATCTCTTACAGACAGACAGACAGACAGACAGACAGACAGACAGACAGACAGACAGACAGACAGACAGACAGACAGACAGACATCTAAACAGACTTACACTGTTAAGATCCTTCTCAATAAATTAAAAGCAAACCATATGTATGAATTAATAGCAATTCATGGGTTTCAACCTAATTACATTTAAAGGTATATTCAGTGATTTCACTTAATTCAAACATCACTTATTTTTTTGTTTTGTTGTGATAATCCTCCCTACTATAGAGTGTGCTGGCCATATAAGGAGTTCCTCCCTGTCCCCAGTTAACCCCTGGGGGTCAAAAAACCTTAGATTTCGTTTTTGACTCTCTATCCTGATTGGACGAAAGGCTGGGTCCCAAGGCAAAAACGAAACCTAAGGTTTTTTGAGTGAAATCACTGAATATACCTTTAATAATGTATGCAAATAGGCTGAAAGGATAACACAAAAAAGGGTACTTGTTTCCATTGTGGTCAATTCATCAACATAGCATAAAAAAATCAAGTTAAACAACACAATAATACATGATCATGTGTTATTGTTTTTGACATGTCATCAACATGTCAAAAACAATGCATCGCAAGTTCGCAACGCAACATGTTGTGAGCTTGTAAATTGGCTGTCGCTGCTGAATGTTTTCACCCCAAATAAGGATGCTAGGGTTCATGTGGGTTAACCTTTACTTATCCCATTCTGACCGGGCACCCATTTTGGTGTCGGCATCATGTTATGCTTTAGCTATTTAAAAATAGCAGATCTACAAGCTCATATCGCGCCACCGAGTGGCGCGATACGAGCTTGTAGGTCTGCTATTTTTGAAAAATCGAAGAGCGACTGACATTTTTAGAATCTGATCTCAGGTCAGAATGTGTTCATCAGACCAGTGTGTGTCCGGCGGAAACCTCGTATGAATCTGATCTCAGGTCAGAATGGGTTAACCTTTACTTATAGTAGCTTAGTAGTAGCTATAGTGTCAAGCCATATGCTAGGATTACATACAAAGGCTGGCTTATCAAAGCTTTGATACATTTACAGTGTTGGTTTCAATTCATAGTTGTTGGATCTTAATAGTACAGTAAAGTGGTATCTGGCTGGTTAGATTGCCATCTCTATGGAGGTTGTAATTAAGAGCTGGACAACGCGTGGGAAAAAAAATATTATTTTGCCACTTGAGTGATATTGTAACAATGTATTGACCTTTCAGATACATTCATAAAAGCTGCACAAAGTTGATAAGGCGTCTAAATTGAACGCCTTATCAGATGTGGCTGTTTCCTTTTCAAACAGGGGAATGCACGATGGCCTGACGGGGTTATATATTGTAAAGAGTTAACAACTCAACCTTGAGTTCCTTGAATAATGGCTTTGTTTCCACTCGTTATTGATTGACCCCGAAAACCCAAACCTCAATCCCCCAAATAATCCCCCAAATAAAGTATGTAATTAGGAGTATTTAGCATGATGGAATGGGCTGCTCATGAGACTTGGCCTGCTGCATTATTGTGTGGTTTGTACTTCTTGTACGGCGTTAAAACGGGACCCATAGGAGGAAAGTACCAGAGAAAACAGGTGATATATGTAATGGATAAAGTACAATGTGCACATGAGCTGCTCGTTATTTGGAAATAAAACCCTGACAGGGGGTCCTGCTTAGTGAAGTAGATTCATTTTCCAATAATGACCTGTACTGTACATAATGCTGCTTGCTACTGTAACAAAATCAATGAGTTGACAGTAGTATAGTGATTTTAGAAGGCTTTCATTAGCATGCAGGCTTCCGCCCTCCATGGTTAAACAGAAAAACATAAAATAAATGGTTGGTTGCTATCGTAAAATAACAGAACGATTGTATATATTGACCAATTGGAATTCAGTATTTAACCAAAGCCATGTAATAAGCACATACTGCAAAGTAGTTCAGGTACTAGTCCAAGGCTATCAGGGTTTATTTTAACTCCCCATGAAAGAGTAAAAAGTAAACTAATAACTAATAATTATTGCCAGTCACATACTGTAGGCTGAATGGAAAGTAAAACAATCACATCAGTGAAGTGAGCGGTGCCTTTGGAGTCAAGCACAGTTGTTGACTTTAAACTAGAACGCAAAAATAATAAATATAATAATGGAAAATAAATAAAGAATACAAAAATGACATTGGTGTTACACTAAAAACTCAACTTCCCATCATGCACCTGTAACCCCAGACCAATACTTTCAAAGGCTACAAAAACAGCACTACTTGAGGGTAGGTCACCCAGAGGTATTGCAGCTGTCCGTACTCAAATAAACATAGGCCTACATAGACATAGAAATACATACATATAGAGAGTAGAGACACACACACGGCCAGTCATTGGAGCGGTTATAGGCAACGCTCAAAAACATTAAAATAAATGCAGTGGCTGGGAATTATCCTATAATCTTCGTTGACCGGTGTACCCCAGGGGTCTATCTGTAATGTATCCCACTCCTTTTTCTCCCTTTACACCAAATCTCTTTCCCGAAAATAGCTGATCTCAGCCCGTCCTCACCCAAACGGGTACAGGCATAAGTTCCGACATACTAATAGTCCGACAATCATTAGTCCGACACCCTACCCCTACCCCAAACCCTAACCTAACCCTAACTGCAAGCACGACGTAATCCATGTCGGACCAACGCATGTCGAGAACAACGGGTGATTTACAACACATGTCGGACTTCTGGTGTGTCGGATAAGCGCCCAGGGTCTATATCCGTGTCCCACTCCTTTTTTCCCCTTTACGCCAAATCTCTGTCCAAAAAAATTGCCGATCTCAGCCCAATCTCACCCAAACACGGTGAAATATGCACGGATTAGCAATTCTGTACATATTACACTGAAATCCTCCCCATAGACCGTGACGGAGGGGCGCCGTTTCTACCAAACTTGAGCCACGAGAGACTCCATACCGAGCTCACTTCCAATGTTGCAAAGTTCGGTAGAGCCGAGTCGGACCTAACCTGACGCTGCCAGATGGGGGCGGTATTGGGTAACCATGTTCCCCAACACAGCACTCATCTGGGATCTCTCAGGGAGTTGAGCTGACACAAATCCGTTCCGTACCGAACCAATCAGCGTGAGCTAAGGGCGGGATATGTGCGAAACCGGATGTGAAGCTATATAGACACGTCAATATGATTGGTTGTGTTTGCACGCCCACACGGTGATAGACAGACGGTCCCATCCAATCATCTACCAAGTATCTTGAAAAAATTGAACAGCCCCGTCATCGAATTTGCTTCCGCGATCCCAGATCCCAATAAGCTGTGACACAAATTTGTGTAGCAAACTTCTTGGTTCTGGCAGCGTCAGGTTAAGTCGGACCCCCGTCAGAGGGACAGGCATAAGGACGGTCCACACGGTTCTTATACCGCCACAGAAATGAAGTGACTGACAAATAAATAATGGCCCGATGGCCCAAACAGGCCATGAAAAAAATTAATCAATAAAAAACACAATGAGAATAACAGATTTCCCCCGCTATGAAAATGAATGAAAAATAAATTGCGATCAGGCGATTATGTATAACCATTGTGACAGGCCTATGTGGTGCAGAGAGGTGTGTGTGTGTGTGTGTGTGTGTGTGTGTGTGTGTGTGTGTGTGTGTGTGTGTGTGTGTGTGTGATGCATGTGTTTATTTGTTAGGATCACCATTAACTGACCTGGGTTCCAGTCTGGCTCATGAGACGAGTGTGTGGCTAGTTTAGCGGTTATAATATACAGTAGATGTACAGTAGGACGTTCGCTGATAGAAAGGGGGATTGTTTCGTTCATTTTCACTCTTCAGCATAAAAGAGGGAGGGAGAAGTCACCGCACACTGACTTTAGTAGTTTTATAGAATACAGAACGGCGTTTCGGTCCAACTGAACGTACCTTCATCAGGTGAAGGCTGAGCAGACTGAGGTCAGCTTTGAATGGCGCATCAGGCAGGGCTGTCTAGTGTGCATGCAAGGGGGAAATCAGGAGCACAGCGAGAGAAAGGGTTAAAAGTATATATATATATATATATATTTTTTTTTTTCTCCATTTCAGCTGTTCTTAAAATAACATAGTTGTGGATGACGGATTGGAGAAATATTCAGGGAATGTCTTCCTTGGCCTAATGCCGTGCACGCACGCACACACGCACACGTAAAGACAGACTGCCCTTTCTCATATGTTCAGTCTCACTTTGGTGTCAGCATCATGTTATGCTTTAGCTATTGAAAAATAGCAGATCTACAAGCTCGTATCGCGCCACCGAGTGGCGCGATACGAGCTTGTAGGTCTGCTATTTTTGAAAAATCGAAGAACGACTGACATTTTTTAGAATCTGATCTCAGGTCAGAATGGACCAAAGGCGTGCACCCATCTATCATGGTCAGCATCATATACTAATATGAAGGCTAGCTATACGTGTGTATCCGGGCAGTTTCTTTTCACATCCTGACCAAGTTTGCTTTACATTTTTCATATACATTTCAATTACTTCAGGTTACTGTAAATAACACACAGACAATATAGCTGGGTTGAAACATACGGGTACACATCTCATCATTGCTAAAGCTAAACAAACACTTACTTCCCTGTCACTGGTCTGATCCTCCCAAAAGAGTCAAACTAGCCGCAATTTGCAACTCTAGATTGTTTTACAATCTGTTGAATCTAGAGTTGCAACACCCTCCATCCACTTCCTATTCATGATTTTTGGTTTGTGATCTGCTGGTCTTAAATGACGTTAAACTCACCAACATTGCAGCTGTAGTCCAAGCTTGAATTATCCTCTTTCAATCTGCCGAGCTTGTTTTTCATAAAAATCCCCCGTAGACATGTTATGAGTTACTTTCTGTCCAAAATATTCCAAGAGTGACATTCCGAGCCAGCCATTTTGTATTTTTGCAACGTGCCGTAAAACAAGATGTGAGGGGGAGCGCTTGTTTAATAGAAGGCTGTGTGTGATGGGGCGTCGCACTGCGTCGGCCTCTTCTTTGGGTGTCTTACCTGCGCAGGTAAGATTCTATTAAACAAGCGCTCCCCCTCACATCTTGTTTTACGGCACGTTGCAAAAATACAAAATGGCTGGCTCGGAATGTCACTCTTGGAATATTTTGGACAGAAAGTAGCTCATAACATGTCTACGGGGGATTTTTATGAAAAACAAGTTGCGGCTAGGTCAGCATCATATACTAATATGAAGGCTAGCTACGTGTGTATCCGGGCAGTTTCTTTTCACATCCTGACCAAGTTTGCTTTACATTTTTCATATACATTTCAATTACTTCAGGTTACTGTAAATAACACACAGACAATATAGCTGGGTTGAAACATACGGGTACACATCTCATCATTGCTAAAGCTAAACAAACACTTACTTCCCTGTCACTGGTCTGATCCTCCCAAAAGAGTAAAACATGACTCCAGGGCTCCTTTCATAGGGAGGGGATTGTAATTGGAACGTACCACTTGAGAGGGGAGTTTGCATTTTACCTGACATTGTATATTGTCCATACAAAGAGTGGTGTTGCTAAAAACATGTAGAATACTTTGTGTATGGTGATAATTTACTTAATAATTATACTTAATTTGTGGCTTTAGAATTGTTTTCTTTGTTAATGTCACTTGAATTTAAAGGTGAAGTCATGTAGTGTTACTTGGCTAAAGACAGTTGGTTTGTCCCAACCACCCACTCCTAATGCTATCAACCCACCAGTAGGTTACTCATCAAGACCATGCAAAGGAGCCAGTATAGGCTGTACTGTTATAGCCTACTGGCTGCGATTAGGAATCGCGGAAGTGAAATTACTGCCGCCAAAGCCAAAACATTGTGAAACTGACCTCCGTGGCCGGAGTTATAGGGTTAGGCGTGACCAACTCCAGGTTTGACAATGGCTGACAACAACAAGACAACAACAACATCATCAGCGTCTCCGCTCCAGTAGAGCCTACTGGCTCCATTCAATGGGCTTGATGGGTAATCTACTGGTTGGTATGGGTTGATAACGCGCACCAAGGCCCGCCCCGCTCGATCCTGATTGGAGGAAGGGAAGGCCCTCCTCTATCCTGATTGGATGAAGGCTTACTCACCCACCACCAGCTGAGACTAGGGTGTTTTGACCCCTGCAGTTCACTGGGGAAAGGGGGGAACTAATTATATGGTCCTACTTTATAGTAGGGAGGATTATCACAAAAAAAGGGGGAAAAAGTGATATTTGAATTAAGTGGAATCACTGAATATACCTTTAATAAAGACAGCCAGTAGAGTCAGACTAGCTCTCTAGACAGTTTGAGAAATATTTGGTTGTTTATTCTGTACACGTAGCCCTCACACACACACACACACACACACACACACACACACACACACACACACACACACACACACACACAGCTTAACAACCTGAACGCTACATAATCCTGAAAGTATACTGAACCTACCGGACCACAGACACTGTCTAATAGAAACTGCCCAAAACTGTGTGTGTGTTCAGGTTCAACCCATGCATGCACCAATTTGAATTTCAACCAATACTATCATACAGTAAGTAACGTCATCCACCCATCAAGTTACCAACCTTAAACGTTTGATTGTATAGGCTGATTCCACGCGTTTTGTTATGGTGTCCGTCCCACTATATTCATTTCATCTCTGGACTTTAAAAGCCCCAAACAACACATCCACCAATCCATGGTGATTAATAATACCCCGGGGAATTCCTATCAACATTGGCACCATTGTTTTCCAGGCAGGGCATTTCAAAGGTCGGTGGGCACACGCGCACACACACACACACACACACACACACACACACACACACACACACACGCACACACACAATCTACAAAGTAGTTCAAATAATTGTAGTGTAGTAAAAGTACAACATTTGGATCCGAGATGTAGTGGAGTAGAAGTAAACTTAACGGAAATTGGAAGTAAAGAACACAAATACCTACAAAATGTAGGCTACTTAAGTATACGGTATACGTAAATGTACTTAGATTACTTTCCACGCTGGAGAAGCGTATATGATAGGGATGTCAGACCAGTTAGTCCACTTTACCATCACCACACCCTCACAAGTCAGCTATACACGAATATGATCTCCCTTCTCACTGTCCACACACACACACATGCATGCGCACGCACGCACGCACACACGCGCGCACACGCACACACACAAGGGTCAGAGAAAATAAATGATGACTATAACGTAATGGTACACCTTGCATATAGGCTGGCCTTTCTGAAAGATAGAGAAAGCTGCTGTGACAGACAGAGCAACAGTAGAGAAAGCTGCTGTGACAGACAGAGCAACAGTAGAGAAAGATGCTGTGACAGACAGAGCAACAGTAGAGAAAGCTGCTGTGACAGACAGAGCAACAGTAGAGAAAGCTGCTGTGACAGACAGAGCAACAGTAGAGAAAGATGCTGTGACAGACAGAGCAACAGTAGAGCGTTCTTGTCTGTTACGGTTCGGGTGTCTTTGTTCCACAAAGTGTCCTTGGACGATGCAAAAACGCTAATCCACGCCTTTGTTTTTTCTCGGCTTGATTACTGCAATGCACTTTTTTCAGGACTGCCTAAGAAAACAACTGACAGATTACAACTTGTCCAAAATGCAGCAGCCAGAGTTTTAACTAGAACTAAGATGAGAGAACATATTACTCCAGTTTTGGCATCACTGCACTGGCTTCCGGTTGTTTTTAGGATTGATTTTTAAATTATTTTACTTGTCTATAAAGCTCTCAATGGTCTCGCACCTTCCTACCTACATGACTGCCTGCCTAAATATGTCCCAAACCGCCCCCTAAGGTCTTCCACTGCTGGCCTGCTCGCTTTGCCTAAAAAAATGGCAACTAAAAAATACGGGGAAGCAGCTTTTTGCTTCTACGGGCCATCGGCATGGAACAAGCTCCCACTGTACCTTCGTCAGGCAGCCTCTGTAGACATTTTTAAAGCTCAGCTCAAGACCCACTTCTACAACATTGCCTTTAAGTGATCTTATATATATTTTTTGTTATTCATGTCCTCACTGTATTGCATTACTGCTTGTTTTTTAATGTCGTTGCCTTGCTTTTCTTTTATTCTCCATTGTTCTGTAAAGCACTTTGAGCTGCATTTCATGTCATGAAAGGTGCTATACAAATAAAGTTTTATTATTATTTATTACATGTCCGCCGCAGGAATTGCACGCAAATTCATATCTACGCCTCGAACCGTCGTCACTCTCCAACAATGCCAGCCCTGTCTCTCTTTGTGTTCAAATACCGTGTGGACAGAAAGGACAGGGAGAAGGGAGAGATTCAGGGAATTATCAGCAAAGCCCCATGTTTCTCTTTGCGATTATCCTTAAGCTGATGTTCTAACAACATGCCGTATATGTCGTAATGCCTCTATTTGGTTTTACTCAGTCGGTATGTGCAATGTTTAGACCAGCAGCTCTTAAGTCACCAGTTGCACGGATATGGTGGACGGTTTTCCTTTAGACAACAACAAGCCATCAGATAATGGTAGATGCATGTTCAAACAATATTCCCAGTAACTTAGTTTTTGAGCTGACATTTATATGCGGCGGTGAACTAAATTGTTTTAGTCATAGAATAGTCTTTTGAATAGTTTTAATTTAGTTTTAGTCACATTTTAGTCACTCTGGAATGTTGTATCGTTAGTCTAGTTTTAGTGAACTAAGATTTTAGTCGACTAAATCTACAGTTGATTTAATGGACTAAAATGTATTTTGGTGGGCCTTGATGCCGTCGATTTTACACTTGCTGAAAATAGGGATGGAGCTCGATAACCGATACCCGGGAAAAAAATCTGATTACAAGCTTATTGAGTACCCGTTATCAATAAGCTTTGAGCTTATCAAGCCTGTTATCGAGCATAGCAGCCCATGACGTCATGATCAATCAAGACAAGAGGCGACAAGAGGTCTTGGTCTAAAAGTGTATTGATCTGTCAACCAGCACTGTCTGGGTAAATTAAGCGAATTTAATTCGGTACGGCAGTGGCTATAGAGCAGCCGTCTTGGAATCAGCAGGTTCCCGGCTCCACCTGGCTGCATGTCAAAGTGTCCTTGAGCAAGACACCGAACTGCGATGAGCAGGTTGGTGCCTAGCATGGTTTCCTCTGCCATCGGTGTGTGGATGTGATTAGTCCTGTCTACATTGTAAAGAGCTTTGCAGAAAAGTGCTATAAAATAAAATACAGTACAGTAATTATTTAGTTTTGAAATCATTACAAACTTAATATTGAGTTTGTAATGATCATCTTTTTCTTTCTCTAATAACAACCTAAAACATGACAAAAAAAACTAAAAGTTGTCCTTTTATTTAACCCATTCTGAACGGGCACCCATTTTGGTGTCGGCATCATGTTATGCTTTAGCTATTGAAAAATAGCAGATCTACAAGCTCATATCGCGCCACCGAGTGGCGCGATACGAGCTTGTAGATCTGCTATTTTTTTTAAATCGAAGAGCGACTGACATTTCTATAATCTGATCTCAGGTCAGAATGGGTTAATCAGACCAGTGTGTGTCCGGCGGAAACCTCGTATGAATCTGATCTCAGGTCAGAATGGGTTAAGGTATAACCGCAAAGAAGACTTTCCCCGCCCACAGCAATTATTCAAAATGGCCTTGACTGCCATGGCTGGCTGCAGGCTTTCCCAGACTTCAATCCAATTCACATTTGGGGAAACAATCTACAGCTATCTCGCTTTTATTGCACCTCTTTTTCCAAGATGGAACGTTTCAATACCCTCCGAAGAAACCCATGTGTGAGAGAGAGAGAGAGAGAGAGAGAGAGAGAGAGAGGGCAGAATACAGAGAGCCAAGGTGCTACCGCTGACATTCCTCTCTGTCACTAATCCACCACCTATCTCCCCCTGTCATAAATACAGGGGCAATATAATCGGCTGGCATAACCCATTCTGACCTGAGATCAGATTCATACGAGGTTTCCGCCGGACACACACTGGTCTGATGAACCCATTCTGACCTGAGATCAGATTCTAAAAATGTCAGTCGCTCTTCGATTTTTCAAAAAATAGCAGACCTACAAGCTCGTATCGCGCCACTCGGTGGCGCGATATGAGCTTGTAGATCTGCAATTTTTAAATAGCTAAAGCATAACATGATGCCGACACCAAAATGGGTGCCCGGTCAGAATGGGATAAGTAAGGGTCAGATAAAAAGGGCTATTATGTCCTATGAACAATGGCCCAATATATCCGAATGAATGATCATCATTTGACACAGATTGAATTCTCAGCCTCATTACGACATTTTGGAAACTCTCCAAAGGCCACTGCATGATTGGTCATTTGGATTGTTCCTGCAAATATGAGTCAGCTTATTATTGGTTACCGTAAGGACTGTACGGCTGGCCTTGGAAAGCCCTTTATTGACTGGATTTGCTTTGAATCTCTGACTAATCCTGTAAGGTGTAGGCCTTTTATTCTCCTTATCTAGATTAATAGTTACATTACGTATTACACGCCATGACTGTAAGTTGCTCCATGGCACTCAGTCAAGTGTTTAACCCATTCTGAACGGGCACCCATTTTGGTGTCAGCATCATGTTATGATTTAGCTATTGAAAAATAGCAGATCTACAAGCTCATATCGCGCCACCGAGTGGCGCGATACGAGCTTGTAGGTCTGCTATTTTTTGAAAAATCGAAGAACGACTGACATTTTTTTAATCTGATCTCAGGTCAGAATGGGTTCATCAGACCAGTGTGTGTCCGGCGGAAACCTTGTATGAATCTGATCTCAGGTCAGAATGGTTTAATCATCAGAGCACTTACTGTACTGTAGGCTACTGTATCAGTAAGTGCATGCATCCAGGTAAAAAAAAAAAGAAGAAAATAAAAATGCCTGTGTCTGGTTTCAGTCTAAATAAGTCTAAATAAATCCAGTCTAAATACATACACAATTGCAGTTCCACACTAGCCTGGCACAGCCAGACTTCAGCTGCCTTCTAATGCATAATGCATATTGCCCGAGGCAGTGCAGCGCGGCGGTATATTGGTATTGCAAGGCTAGTTCCACACATGTACAGTTTGTACACTATACTTCAGCTATATGTACTCTACAGCTTGTGTGATATAAACTCTGCGAGCTGGCCTGTAATAACACAGAAACACCACTTTGGGGGGAGGAAGCTAGTCTATTGGTTACCGTTTGTTTCCCAAGTGAAGGGTGTTGTCATGGGAATCTGATCTCAGGTCAGAATGGGATAATGCATATTGCCCGAGGCAGTGCAGCGCGGCGGTATATTGGTATTGCAAGGCTAGTTCCACACATGTACAGTTTGTACACTATACTTCAGCTATATGTACTCTACAGCTTGTGTGATATAAACTCTGCGAGCTGGCCTGTAATAACACAGAAACACCACTTTGGGGGGAGGAAGCTAGTCTATTGGTTACCGTTTGTTTCCCAAGTGAAGGGTGTTGTCATGGTACTGTAGTGCTGGGGGATATAAAGCTAATAATATAGAAATTGCTGGTGACTTCCCTTCTGTCATGCGGTGTAATTCACCGCCGTAGCCTGCAGGCCAAAGAAGAGACTGCACAGCGTCAACACAGTATGGCAGACTGTGTCTCATTCACAGGCCCAATATTGTTTATGTGGAGAAATGACTCTTGCTCGTGTGGATATACTGTCTGTAATTACCAGTTGATTTACAGTACACCACCTGAAGATACAGACAGTATACACTGTTCAGTGGTATTTTTCATAATAATAATAATAATAATAATATCTGGGACTTATTTAGCACTTTTCAAAGACGCTCATGTGCTCATGGGCGGAACAAGAAAAGTGTATTAGAAAAAACAATTAACCCATTCTGAACGGGCACCCATTTTGGTGTCAGCATCATGTTATGCTTTAGCTATTTAAAAATAGCAGATCTACAAGCTCGTATCGCGCCACCGAGTGGCGCGATACGAGCTTGTAGGTCTGCTATTTTTGAAAAATCGAAGAGCGACTGACATTTTTAGAATCTGATCTCAGGTCAGAAGAAGAAGAAGAAATGCGTTCTGGTAAATCAAGTTTACCAAGGGTAACTGGACTAAGCATCAGATACTTGTTTACAGCCAGGCCCACATGGAGCATTTCATGGTAGTGGTTCAATGCCTTGTCCAAGGGCACTTCAACGGTGGTAATTTTAACGTGTCGGACCGCTGATTCGAACTGGCGACCTTCCGATATCTAGCCCGCTCCGCAATCCACTCGGCCACCGCTGCCACTAAATAAGAATGGGTTAATCAGACCAGTGTGTGTCCAGTGGAAACCTCGTATGAATCTGATCTCAGGTCAGAATGGGTTAAAAGAGTAGAACCTACCTCCACATGCGTTACGCCCCCCTAGTGAGACCTGTCACCTGTCGGGTGGAAAGAAGATGTTGGCTTGACGGGTATCGGAGGAGACCCGAGGCTTTCTTCACCCTCCCAATTGATTGACTGATTGTGGGGGTTAACAGAGATGGAGTACTTAATGTAGAGAGGCTGGGGAATTGGGAATTGCCTTTACTAAATTGGGACTTGGGAAGGGGGAAGGGGGGGGAAATGTTTTTCTTTTGTCTTGAAGGGGCATGTTTTGCACAATAACAGTCTTTTCATTATGTCTGCCCACGATCTCTGTGATTTATACGGGACTTCATGTCAAGGACTCCCCAAATGTATATATATTTGGCCACAGACACTGAAAATATGATGTACCAGGATGGAGGAACCCCTATATGATTATATATATTTAAAAGAAAACGTATCCAATATATTCCAAACATTTTCCAAAGTGCCACTTGTAGAGCTGATCCTTCATAACGCTATGATCACAGTGGCTGCAGAATGAATGAGGAAGGAAGTTAATGGTCAAACTAATGGTTTGTGAATCCCGACCAGCTCACAAACCATTCTTTTGACCATAATATCCCGACTCGGGATTCGGCATACAGTACTTCTTTCATGTCCCATCTCCATCCACATGCTAGTAGACGGATTCTTCTTTTGTTTTTCACTTCTGTTATTATGAGTGTTCTTCAGTACTGTAGTACCACGTGGTATGGATGTTTGTCTGCAGCCCTAAAGTCACAACTGCTGCAACAACTGAACATTTGTTCAAAGATTGTTGGACAACAACTTCAGAAACTTTATACATCCACATATGATAACAGCATCCTAAGGTTAGCAAGGAATATCACCTCTAATACTAAGCATGTGTTGTATGGAGAATATAGGTTGCTACCTTCAGGAAGGAGATATGGTGTACCAGCATACAATAAAGTCAGACTAAAGAGGTCCTTTGTCCACCAGTCGACCTTGAGGCTTAATCAGGAGATGTAGTAGCCACAGGATAATCTAAGCGGTGGATATTGCTCATGTCTCTATGTATGTAAATTGTCTTGTTCTTTGTGTTTTGTATATGTGTTTCTGCATACTTGGCTGCTGTGTCGCAAGACAACTTTCAGTGTGAACTGACAATAAAGTACTATATCATATCATATATATCATGTACGTGAAACACACCAGTCGTAGTTCAATAGGTTGCAGAGGTTCGATATATTGATAAAGAGTAGATTGTTTGCGCGCGCACGCGTGTGCGTGCGTGCGTGCATGCGTGTGTGTGTGTGTGTGAAGAGAGAGGTTGACACATAAGCGCGTAGTTAGTTAGTATGTCCTGGTCACTTTCCTGTTTCTCACTGTGTATCTAATAAGTATTTGCTCTATAAACACACTGAGACAATGATGTCACCTGTCCTGCATGTTGTAGACGCACTGGAGCCAAACTAACAGTATTAACTCCGTTTAAACACAGGGAACATTTGTCTTGTTTCGTCCTTCGCACGGAGATCTTTGGGAGTGGTCCTTGACGTTTGTTTGGTTATCAGGGCAGTCCTAGTATCTGGAGTTAAGCTTCTTGTGTGTGTGTGTGTGTGTGTGTGTGTGTGTGTGTGTGTGTGTGTGTGTGTGTGTGTGTGTGCGTGTGCGTGTGCGTGTGCGTGTGCGTGTGCGTGTGTGCGTGTGCGCGCGCCTGTGTGTGTGCATGTTGTCTTCTCGCAGCCCTTCTGACTTTGTGCCTTTCAGCTGACCAGCAGCAGAACGGCCTCCCCGAGGCAGGTATATATAACACTCTACAAACACATTGTCAGCACCCGGGCCAACGCAGGGAAAACCTTTTGCCTTGCAAATTTGCAACCCAACACTTTTTTTCCGACCGACACACATGCAGACAGACAGCTATTAGCAGACCTGTCTGCTGGTTGTAGAAGTGCACCAGGACAGAAAGTATACACACAGTCGTGATGAGGTTCTATACAGTGGCTGAACAGATCTGGCATACAGTGCTATAAAACCACAGGTTTTCAAAGTGTGGACATTTGGAAAGGATTTCGTTTCAGCTATATTTCAACCCATTAAAACCATGCAGGATAGCACCCGTGTCATTTTAGAATTTTAGTGTTGGCTATTCAAAAATGGCGGATATATAGTACATCTTCTGTGTTTTTTTACAGAATTCTCCTATTCTCCTGGCACAACACATTTTCAGACTAGAAAAAGTGCCCTTCTGGGCACAGGTCTCCACCAGGAGGATAGGAATGTTTAGGAGTAATATAAACATGTTTTTTGTTTGTTTGTTCCAATCTTTGCCAATCAGGATGGAATATGGGAAATGGTGCAGATCCGTGTTGATCGCACGCATGCACAATCCACCTGTTGGTGGCGCTATAACAGGCCAATGTGAAACGGGTGGGCTATATTCCTCAGCCTAGTAGGAAAGTGCGTGAAGGATTTCACGTCAAATTGCACGCTGCGTTCATGATTTGAGGCTTTTTGTTCAAAACAGGCCAATCCTGCAAAATTTGAAAGCCAATGTTAGCCAATTAGGATGGAATATGAAATATCAGACACATCCGTCTTGAGCACATGACTATGGAGATACTGTGTAACGATTTGCGGGATTTTTGGACAAAATCCGGAGGAGTAATATCCAAAAATGTGTTTTACAAAAGTCGGCCTCCTGGTGGCGCTCTAAAAGCCAGATGTGAACTAGAGAGACTGTGTACCAATTTGCGCGATGTTTGGACAAAATCTGTAGGTGTACTGTGCAAAAACTTGTTTTGCACAAAGCGGCCTCCTGGTGGCGCTATAACAGGCCGTTCTGGAAATTTTGGGGCAGAGGTTCATCGTTGGCATCCAGGGAGTGTGTGTGCAAAATTTGGCATCGACCGGGTTAACGGTGCCGGAGATTAGCTGCTCACGGACACACACGGACGGACGGACGGAGTGCAAAACATACTCTCCCCCCATGCCTTCGGCCTGGTGGAGACAATAAGGGTCTGCAGCCAAATGGCTGCAGACAGAGGCTGCAGCCAGAGGCTGGCTATTTGGGGTTCCTTGGCATGGAGGTGTTTAGGAACCCCGCCTGGACTAAACTAAAAGTCTAAAATGATCTCTAGCAATGTCTGAAGTCCATACTACATAGTGTATGTGTCTATAAATCAATGTCTGAAGTCCATACTACATAGTGTATGTGTCTATAAATCAATGTCTGAAGTCCATACTACATAGTGTATGTGTCTATAAATCAATGTCTGAAGTCCATACTACATAGTGTATGTGTCTATAAATCAATGTCTGAAGTCCATACTACATAGTGTATGTGTCTATAAATCAATGTCTGAAGTCCATACTACATAGTGTATGTGTCTATAAATCAATGTCTGAAGTCCATACTACATAGTGTATGTGTCTATAAATCAATGTCTGAAGTCCATACTACATAGTGTATGTGTCTATAAATCAATGTCTGAAGTCCATACTACATAGTGTATGTGTCTATAAATCAATGTCTGAAGTCCATACTACATAGTGTATGTGTCTATAAATCAACTCCAAAAAATAAAGAAAACATTTTATTAATAATATAGTTTTATATACTATTGAATGCAATAGGCCTCATAATGTAGGCTTTTCTGATTCCATGCTATAATGGATATTGTGAAGTGATCTGGTGAATTATATTAGCTTACGTGTATAGGGACCTTACTTGAATGCAACTTTAGTTTTATCTTTTGTGAAATAGTAAGCGAGGTACAACGAGTTTAAGTGGATTTGCCTTCCAATATGAGACTGCTGACATGCAGAAATACTTCATTTCCTCGTGCAGTTTCAAGACACTACAATCTTTAGTTCCAGGTCTGACTGCACTCCTATCATTTTGGTCACTGTCAGGCAGAAACCTTATATCTCCATTTTTCATCTTTCATCTCATGTTTTTCCATAAATGAAAGCCCTATTGTACACTTTGTCATGTGACAGTGGAAATTGCCAATTTGCAAGCTCACATTGCGTCAAAAGCTTGAAGATCTGCCATTTTTGCCATTTTGTGATGATTTTTGAAACATTTTGCCTATAATGACATGACCAAAATGTGGTCGTTATAGGTTGAAAGTGGTTACGCTTGTCTGTGGTTATTATAAATAATATATTTAGTCAATGAAAAGTATTAACAAGAGCTGGTTGTGACTGAATAATAACTACATTGAATCCCTTTGAACACTGTATACAATTGAGATATACAATGTTTCTGCCCGACAGCAACGCCTTGAGTTGGGACATGAGGGAACATCATGGGACTCTGTTTGGAAAAAAGGAAAGTAAAAAAAATATATATTAGCGTGGCTTTACCAAGTTTACCCCATGTCGCACAATGCAAACTAAAGAAAACAACATATATACGTCACAATGCGTCGCAGATCACAATGTGAGCTTGTAGATCGGCTATTTTCAAATGGACAAAATGTAAATAGAGCTGAAATGGTTAACCCATTCTGACCTGAGATCAGATTCATACGAGGTTTCCACTGGACAACACACTGGTCTGATTAACCCATTCTGACCTGAGATCAGATTAAAAAAATGTCAGTCGTTCTTTGATTTTTCAAAAATAGCAGACCTACAAGCTCGTATCGCGCCACTCGGTGGCGCGATATGAGCTTGTAGATCTGCTATTTTTCAATAGCTAAAGCATAACGTGATGCTAACACCAAAATGGGTTCTCGTTCAGAATGGGTTAATGTATGTTTTGTAATAATCAAAATCTACAAACTGATAATTAAAGTTTTCAAATAAATGTAGTGGAGTAAAAAGTACAATATTTGTATCCAAGATTAGTAGTGAAGTAAAAGTATTGGAAATTGAAAACGGCTTCAAAGGGCAAAAATAAATGCCATGGACTTAAATAATATCAGATGGCGATTGAGGCTCAAACCATTGGAAATACGTTTGAGGTACATACAGTAGACATTAGACAATATATTGAATATTAGAAAATGCATGTAATTTCTGCTTTATCCCATTCTGACCGGGCACCCATTTTGGTGTCAGCATCATGTTATGCTTTAGCTATTTAAAAATAGCAGATCTACAAGCTCATATCGCGCCACCGAGTGCCGCGATACGAGCTTGTAGGTCTGCTATTTTTTTTTTAATTGAAGAACGACGGACATTTTTTAGAATCTGATCTCAGGTCAGAATGGGTTAATCAGACCAGTGTGTGTCCGGCGGAAACCTCGTATGAATCTGATCTCAGGTCAGAATGGGTTAAAACTGCCATAGCCTTCCGGCAGCACACAGCGCTATTGTCGGCCAAGAGATTTGAAGTTGAGGGAAAACAGGAGCGGACAGACCTAGTTTAGATAGATCCCTGGGAGACCCTCGGACAACTAAGCAGGGTTTAACCCATTCTGACCCGAGATCAGATTCATACGAGGTTTCCGCCGGACACACACTGGTCTGATGAACCCATTCTGACCTGAGATCAGATTCATACGAGGTTTCCACTGGGACACACACTGGTCTGATGAACCCATTCTGACCTGAGATCAGATTCTAAAAATGTCAGTCGTTCTTCGATTTTTTCAAAAATAGCAGACCTACAAGCTCGTATCGCGCCACTCGGTGGCGCGATATGAGCTTGTAGGTCTGCTATTTTTCAATAGCTAAAGCACGACATGATGCCGACACCAAAATGGGTGCCCGTTCAGAATGGGTTAATAAGTGTTAAGTGATTAAAAGACTAAAAGAGTCATTTCACTGGGGGTTCTGTGGAAAGAGGCAGGAAAAAGAGAAATAGTGGCATTCAGCAAAATGCTCCGGCTGGCTGGGAATCAAACCAGAGACAGGCATTCGATCGGTACGCGTCCTAAGTATACTCGGCTATCGGTTAACCTTTTTTTGCCATATCACAATATTACGATATGTAATCTCAAAATACCAGACTATAGTCTCATATCCACAATATTGATATACAAATACTGTATACAACAGTTGCCCATTCATCCTACAGTATACTGAAATGTCAGGAATGTATGAAGATGTGAATTTTTTTTAAATAGATAGATACTATCATACTGGCCAATTCTTCCCATAGCACGCATTGTAGCCCTATAGGACAGGGGCCTATATATGTCCTCTTTCTGTTGCCTGAGGCTGGCTTGATGTACAAGTGCACCCCTTGGACATGAAACTAGTATAATGATATGATATGATATGATATGATATGATATAGTACTTTATTGTCAGTTCACACTGAAATTTGTCTTGCGACACAGCAGCCAGTATGCAGAAACACATATACAAAACACAAATAACAAGACAATTTACATACATAAAGACATGAGCAATATCCACCGCTTAGATTATCCTGTGGCTACTACATCTCCTGATTAAGCCTCAAGGTCGACTGGTAGACAAAGGACCTCTTTAGTCTGACCTTATTGTATGCTGGTACACCATATCTCCTTCCTGAAGGTAGCAACCTATATTCTCCATACAACACATGCTTAGTATTAGAGGTGATATTCCTTGCTAACCTTAGGATGCTGTTATCATATGTGGATGTATAAAGTTTCTGAAGTTGTTGTCCAACAATCTTTGAACAAATGTTCAGTTGTTGCAGCAGTTGTGACTTTAGGGCCTGCAGACAAACATCCATACCAGGTGGTACTACAGTACTGAAGAACACTCATAATAACAGAAGTGAAAAACAAAAGAAGAATCCGTCTACTAGCACCGAAGGATCTTAGACGGCGAAGGAAGTAGATTCTTTGCTTTAATGCAGGGACTTGCAAACCAACCCTTGATGCTGAGTGCCAAGCAGGGAGGCATCGTCTCCCATTTCTAAACCAACCCTTGATGCTGAGTGCCAAGCAGGGAGGCATCGTCTCCCATTTCTAAACCAACCCTTGATGCTGAGTGCCAAGCAGGGAGGCATCGTCTCCCATTTCTAAACCAACCCTTGATGCTGAGTGCCAAGCAGGGAGGCATCGTCTCCCATTTCTAAACCAACCCTTGATGCTGAGTGCCAAGCAGGGAGGCATCGTCTCCCATTTCTAAACCAACCCTTGATGCTGAGTGCCAAGCAGGGAGGCATCGTCTCCCATTTCTAAACCAACCCTTGATGCTGAGTGCCAAGCAGGGAGGCATCGTCTCCCATTTTTATACCAACCCTTGATGCTGAGTGCCAAGCAGGGAGGCATCGTCTCCCATTTCTAAACCAACCCTTGATGCTGAGTGCCAAGCAGGGAGGCATCGTCTCCCATTTCTAAACCAACCCTTGATGCTGAGTGCCAAGCAGGGAGGCATCGTCTCCCATTTCTAAACCAACCCTTGATGCTGAGTGCCAAGCAGGGAGGCATCGTCTCCCATTTCTAAACCAACCCTTGATGCTGAGTGCCAAGCAGGGAGGCATCGTCTCCCATTTCTAAACCAACCCTTGATGCTGAGTGCCAAGCAGGGAGGCATCGTCTCCCATTTCTAAACCAACCCTTGATGCTGAGTGCCAAGCAGGGAGGCATCGTCTCCCATTTCTAAACCAACCCTTGATGCTGAGTGCCAAGCAGGGAGGCATCGTCTCCCATTTCTATAGTCCTCCGTGTGACCCGGCTGAGGAACTGAAGCCCGACCTCCAAATGCAGTGGACACTGTAAGCACAAGGCTGGTGACTGCCCAAACCTATAGTAGTTGTCTCCACCAGGCCGAAGGCATGTGGGGAGAGTATGTTTTGCACTCCGTCCGTCCGCGTGTCCGTCCGTCCGTCCGTCCGTGTGTCCGTGTGTCCGTGAACAGCTAATCTCGGCCACCGTTAACCCGGTCGATGCCATATTTTGCACACACACTCCCTGGATGCCAACCATGAACCTCTGCCCCAAACTTTCCAGAACGGCCTGTTATAGCGCCACCAGGAGGCCAATTTGTGCAAAACAAGTTTTTGCACAGTACACCTACAGATTTTGTCCAAACATCACGCAAATTGGTACACAGTCTCTCTAGAGCCATTCAACGAAACGGGTCTTTCAGATTTATCAGACTCCATCCTGATTGGTTAAGATTGGCTTCCAAAGTTCACAGGAGTGCTCAGTTTCAAACAAAATGCTGCAAATCATGAACACATCGCGTGATTTCCGTGAAATTGTGCACCCACATTCCCACTAGGCCGAGGACGAAATGCCACATGAACAATTTCAACTCAGCCTCAAGGTGGCGCTATAACTGGCCGAAAAGTGTTTTTACCTCTAACTGCACGGATCTGTGGATAACCTGGTGGAGACCTGTGCCCAGAAGGGCACTTTTTTTTATGAATGTTTTTCCAGATCCCCGTTGATAATAACTGTGCAAAAATAATGAATCAGATGCACATGCTATGGTCTAGTATAGTGTCTCTCAAAGTGGGGTCTGCCCCCCCCCCCCCCCCCCCCCCCCAGGGGCACATCACACAATGACTTATGGCACGCAAACACCAAATACAAAAAGTGTTGCTTTTTTGTAAAAAATTAATTGTTGGTGGGGGGAACTTAACAAAGGCAGGTATCAATAGTTCTTCTGGGACTGGGGTTTTTCCCAACTAAGTGATTCAGAGTCCATGCAAAGCCCTATATAATGCCTATGGAAGAAACAAAGTTACAATTAGTAACATAACATGCAATCTTCACCAGCCATCTCATTCTAAATTACAATGTTGGCGTGTGTGTGTGTGTGTGTGTGTGTGTGTGTGTGTGTGTGTGTGTGTGTGTGTGTGTGTGTGTGTGTGTGCAGCGCTTAACCCATTCTGACCGGGCACCCATTTTGGTGTCAGCATCATGTTATGCTTTAGCTATTTAAAAATAGCAGATCTACAAGCTCATATCGCGCCACCGAGTGGCGCGATACGAGCTTGTAGGTCTGCTATTTTTGAAAAATCGAAGAGCGACTGACATTTTTAGAATCTGATCTCAGGTCAGAATGGGTTCATCAGACCAGTGTGTGTCCAGTGGAAACCTCGTATGAATCTGATCTCAGGTCAGAATGGGTTAATACCGCCCGATCCTGCATCCTTCCACCAAGATGTGAGCTTCACCTGAGGAGAGGTTCAGCAAACATTAAGCACTGGGCTGACGCCACCCCAGGTGCATCACATCAGCCTGAATTACCCTAGGCACATATAGCTCCCTTCCACCACAGTTTGCCCAGACAGTGCTCTGTACTGTCTTTGATGCTAGAACCTCTCCTCTGCCCTCCGCTTACCTCGTGGAATTGGGGACCTATAAGCAACACTCCATAATACAAATAAAATGTATGCAAAAAGAAAAAGAAAAAACCCCAATAAGTGTGACATTGTACACAGGATTGGACCGATAGCAGCTCACAAAAGGCATGCCGTAAATAGCTCACAGCGTGTCACACTCGTGACGGGCTGTGAGCAGCATGTACATCTGATTATTCACTGAGCACAACGCCAAGCACAAACCAGGCATAACTCAGCTAGATCCTTTGCTGATTTTTAGTTTTGCTTATGTTTGATGAATTGAGTACAAAGGACCCTGATGGAAACAGGAGATATAGTGCTTTCCTTGGGTGTTTAATCCTATAAGCAGACCTTGTATTGAACTGTACTTTCCTGTGCTCGTGTTTGCAAGCTGTTAACCCATTCTGACCTGAGATCAGATTCATACGAGGTTTCCACTGGTCTGATTAACCCATTCTGACCTGAGATCAGATTCTAAAAATGTCAGTCGTTCTTCGATTTTTACAAAAATAGCAGACCTACAAGCTCGTATCGCGCCACTCGGTGGCGCGATATGAGCTTGTAGATCTGCTATTTTTCAATAGCTAAAGCATAACATGATGCCGACACCAAAATGGGTGCCCGTTCAGAATGGGATAATGAAGTATTCAATAAATCAATACATCAAAAGCCTAGTCACACAAAAGCCATATAGCCATTCCCTGAAGAAGACCTTACAGGTCGAAAGGTTGGTTTCTGTTCATAAAAGCATATACTTTTTTTGGTGTATATGGCTTATTCACACAGCACACTTTAAACTATACAGGTTTCATGACATTCATTTTCATTTTTCCTTTAGGTTTTATGACCTCAATTACACCCCTGCACACAACCTAAACTTTGAACACTGTTTTTCTGTGGCCTGGGGTTTTCTCTCTGTGTGTTCTGAAAGCCTTTTGAGCTGCTATTTATTGCAACAACAAAAAAAAAAAAAGCAGATCTACAACTCATAATGTGCTGCGTCGCGGCATGTTGTGAGCTTGTACGATCAGCTATCTTGCTCCTTTTGTGTGACAGTGTAGTACTACGGTGATGAAGGAGGGTGTTATAGTGGGAGAAGAAAACCCATATAATGTTGAAATATGGCGATGGAGGGTTTGTGCCGCGACGGTGACGACGATGAGCCTCACAGAGGAGGATTAATGACCCAGGGAGATGTATGGTTGTACAGTAAGAGCTTCAGCCTGATCCATCACAGTGTTTTTGTATGAACTCCACCGGTCTTGATGGGTACGGTATGAACGTGACATTTCTGTTTTACCGTCCACAACAGGCTGCTGCCCCCCCCCCCCCCCCCCGCGGGGCGGCGGTGGCTCAGGGGTAGAGTGCCTGGATGGTAACCGTAAGGTTGCCAGTTCGAACCCGGGCTCCCCCAGAGTTACTGTCGAAGTGTCCTTGAGCAAGACACTGAACCCCTGATCGCTCCCGATGTGCTAGTTGGTGCCTTGCATGGTTTCCGCTGCCATCGGTGTGTGAATGTGTGTGTGAATGGGTGAATGTAATGCACAATCTCTGTAAAGCGCCTTGGATAAAGGCGCTATATAAATGCACCATTTACCATTTACCAGTAGAACTCACCTTCCACTTGCACACTTGGGGCAGTAAAATTAATGCCATTAATTAAGAAGAAAAAAAGCCCTGTAAATTCAGATTGTTTTCCGGTGGTAGTAGTGGTGTTTTGTAATGATTTTGTGAATTTGTCTGGTTAATTACAACATAGCATCCATCCATCATTATGAGGGTCAATTCTCTTGACTGTTCAAATATAACGTTCCTGGGCCAGCCATAGCTACAAGGATGATCTTGAAAAGTCACTAACTTAACCCATTCTGACCGGGCACCCATTTTGGTGTCGGCATCATGTTATGCTTTAGCTATTTAAAAATAGCAGATCTACAAGCTCATAGCGCGCCACCGAGTGGCGCGATACGAGCTTGTAGGTCTGCTATTTTTGAAAAATCGAAGAGCGACTGACATTTTTAGAATCTGATCTCAGGTCAGAATGGGTTAATGTCTACCCCTGAAGCAACAACAGTGGCCAATCTGATAAGTGTGTCTGACACGACACAGTACGACATCTGAAAAGATGCTATTATTCCCCATGTAAAATATGGCTTGGAAAACACTGTGAATGATAAAAGGCTGGCATTTGAATAGTGATAATATGTGCCAGATATTTGCTGGCTTGAAAAATATATAGCACGTCGTGCTGTCAACTCTTTGTCACGCATTGGAAAGTATAGCCGAGCTACAGCAGTACAGTTCTCAATGTGGGGTCCGGGGACCCTCAGGGGTCCTTAAGGGGAGGTGGAGTTCCAGGGGGTCCTCCCAGCAAAAGTATAGTTAACATAGCATCACAAGCCTTTAAACCACTTTATCCATTTATATACATTGGCTATTGAGAAATAGCAGATGTACTTAAGCTCACAACAAGCTTGTACGTCTATTTTTGAGGGGGGCTATAGCTCCTCCTATGTCCAGCTTTGAGTGTTTGAGTAAACACAAACATTGAAGACCAAAGTGAGGACGAAAAATTGTCAAATTGTGATAGGCCCGACATGATTGGGTGGGAGATGTGAATGAGGTGACGCTGCATGATGACGTATAATGATAAGCACGCCCCTCACTTCACACAGGTGCGATTTTATTATTCATAATATTTTTTGTTTGGAAACTTTTGAATAAATCTGATAGTTTTAAACATAAGTGTTCTCTTCTGGGTGTCCCCGCCCCCCGTCAATTTGAGGGTCCTTGACACGGAAATGTTTGAGAACCACTCGTCTACAGAAGGAGCTTGTACAGTATATAGCTGAACTAAATGTTTGAGAACCACTCGTCTACAGAAGGAGCTTGTACAGTATACAGTATATAGCTGCGTGCCATCTTGAGCCGCCACAACCGGCACGCAGCCAAGTACATACAAATCAGCCTTTTAGTGTCACTGACTGCACCAATGACTGCACCGGCATGAGTCCTCGAGAGACAAATAAATTCCTGTATATTTTCTTTGGCCCGGCTGTGATTCGGTGCGCTGGCTGCAGGTTACACAAGAGGTAACTGATGTGTCCACTGACCCACAGGGTCGGGGTGTTGGCTGGTAATTACCTCACTGAAACCTTACAAGCATCTGTGTGCCATTTTAGCTATATATATAACAGTGGTTTAATGGAACAGTGGTTCTCAAAAATAGCAGATATACAAGCGCACATCGCGTCACGTTGTGCCGCGCTGCGAGCTTAATGTACATATGCTATTTTTTTGGGGAAAAAATGTGTTTGCTTCTATAGGCACAACCTTTTCAGATTGGGGCTCGATCTGTGTGGCCATAATACATATCATTTTGGGGGAGTCCTGCTTGGCACGAAGAAAACAGATTTAGAAGACATTCATAGAATGTATAGCCTCAGGTCTTACTGGGTTACGATTGGAAAGCGTTCCGTCTTGTGGGAACATACATCGTCCCCCATGCGCTCTACAAGGAGAGGCTGTGTCCTCTCTCTCCTCACTTTCTTAATGCTCCCTCTCTGACTCTCTCCCTGGCAGACAACCTATTTGAGACTTTGGCCATTAATTATTTACCCAGACAATGAAATGCCAAAGCCTCCTGACACACACCGGCAGGCAGGAGAGAAAAGGTCACCGCACCATCCTCGCACACAAGCACGCACGCACACACACACACACACACACACACACACACACACACACACACACACACACACACACACACACACACACACACACACACACGATAGAGGATAGTGATGGATGACAATAACATCTTTATCTGAGATTCAGGGAGACACGGTTTTCATCCCGACGTACCAATGCCGTAGAGACCAAGGACAAAGCCAAACCTGATGGATGGACCCAAATCTTCAGGATATCTCTAGCCCATTCTGACCTGAGATCAGATTCATACGAGGTTTCCACTGGACACACACTGGTCTGATGAAACCCATTCTGACCTGAGATCAGATTCTAAAAATGTCAGTCGCTCTTCGATTTTTCAAAAATAGCAGACCTACAAGCTCGTATCGCGTCACTCGGTGGCGCGATATGAGCTTGTAGATCTGCTATTTTTCAATAGCTAAAGCACGACATGATGCCAACACCAAAATGGGTGCCCGGTCAGAATGGGCTAGAGAGTCCTCTTGAAAAAGGGAAAACGGTTGCATGTAATGGATTCAAAAGGAATATAAAGAGATTGTAGATTGTATTCAAATAATTGAGTTTGAAATCGAAAAAGCTTTTTTCACTATAGTTTTGCATGACACCAAGTATATAAACCAGGGTTTTATACTGGCGGTTAATCGGGTTTCACTTGATTTGTTTAAAATAAAACATGTGTCTTAACCCATTCTGACCGGGCACCCATTTGGTGTTAGCATCATGTTATGCTTTAGCTATTTAAAAATAGCAGATCTACAAGCTCATATCGCGCCACCGAGTGGCGCGCTACGAGCTTGTAGGTCTGCTATTTTTGAATAATCGAAGAACGACTGACATTTTTAGAATCTGATCTCAGGTCAGAATGGGTTAAAGAATGTGCACTTCCCGATTATTCGATTAATTGAAAAAAAAAAAATCAACAGTATAATGACAATAGCTATAAAGAATATCATCTATAGTTGGAGCCCTATAGACTGCATGTCAGGTGAGGTGAACGTCTCCGTCCAATTGCAGTCCAAGTGTGTGCTGCCTGTGATGCTGATTGGGCAGGCCAGAGACTCAAAGAGCGAATCATGAAAGGGCTTTTTGCAGTAACCTTCTCCTCGATGAGGGGAGGGACCCGGGCATCGTTTAACCCATTCTGACCTGAGATCAGATTCATACGAGGTTTCCGCCGGACACACACTGGTCTGATGAACCCATTCTGACCTGAGATCAGATTCTAAAAATGTCAGTCGCTCTTCGATTTTTCAAAAATAGCAGACCTACAAGCTCGTATCGCGCCACTCGGTGGCGCGATATGAGCTTGTAGATCTGCTATTTTTCAATAGCTAAAGCATAACATGATGCTGACACCAAAATGGGTGCCCGGTCAGAATGGGTTCAAAAATGTCACCTACCCCGCAGCTGAATGAGACTGGGCCCGTTTTGAAAACTAACAAAGGTGATAGTTCGTACGTGCACATCATCCACTCTATAGCCAAGGTGCTGGACAAAGATTTCCTCCTCCTCCTGTTTTGAAAATTCCCATCGCTGTGAATTTTTTGAGGACATTTGTGCCTTGTGTTGTTGTTGCATCTTTCAACTTTCGGGTATACGTTTGTGAGATAAAATGTTTAAATGAATAATGCTATTTATTTTTATGTCCCCTCCTCACAGCTCCTTTCCACGGCTGGCCAAATGGGGTGCCGATGCTGCCGGATGATAAAGAGGTGAGAAGTGTGTGTGTGTGTGTGTGTGTGTGTGTGTGTGTGTGTGTGTGAGAGAGAATACAATTGTTTGCACAGACCAGTGGTTTTCAACCAGTGGTCGGTGGACCACCAGTGGTCCTTAACCCATTCTGAACGGGCACCCATTTTGGTGTCAGCATCATGTTATGCTTTAGCTATTTAAAAATAGCAGATCTACAAGCTCGTATCGCGCCACCGAGTGGCGCGATACGAGCTTGTAGGTCTGATATTTTTTTTAAATCGAAGAGCAACTGACATTTTTAGAATCTGATCTGAGGTCAGAATGGGTTCATCAGACCAGTGTGTGTCCGGTGGAAACCTTGTATGAATCTGATCTCAGGTCAGAATGGGTTGAGAGCTTTCCAGGTGGTCCCCAGCTAAATGATGGAGAATTGGTAACCAAATGGAGCCTTGTACTGTAGATGCGCTCAATGCGCCACGTCGGGGGTTGTAGAATCTACAATGTAGATCACCTACAGTATTATTTTTGCGTTGAACCTTTAGATATCAAATAGCTAGAAAGAGATTCGGTGTAGAGGGAGAAGAAATGGAGGGGGGTGCACTGCTAGTATAGAATCCTGGGGGACTCCAGTCAACAACGTAATGGTTTAAAATCACAAAACCCACGACCTTCAATCGCTCACTACAATTCCCCGTGCTCCCCGATGTATCTGTCCGTAGCCAACTAGCCCATTCTGACCGGGTTTTGGTGTTGGCATCATGTTATGCTTTAGCTATTGAAAAATAGCAGATCTACAAGCTCATATCGCGCCACCGAGTGGCGCGATACGAGCTTGTAGGTCTGCTATTTTTTGAAAAAATCGAAGAACGACTGACATTTTTTAGAATCTGATCTCAGGTCAGAATGGGTTCATCAGACCAGTGTGTGTCCGGTGGAAACCTCGTATGAATCTGATCTCAGGTCAGAATGGTCAACTAGACAGCCTTTTCCCGTGGCACGCCACGGGGCCAAATATCTACTCCCCCGCATAACGATTTTCCTTTGGGTTTTTTTTGTGGTCCTGTTTCATGCAGATAGTGAGAGGTCCATTTATAATGTGTCTGGACTCGGGGCGACCTCACTGGGGCTCTTTGTATAACCCGTTCTGACCTGAGATCAGATTCATACAAGGTTTCCGCCGGACACACACTGGTCTGATGAACCCATTCTGACCTGAGATCAGATTCTAAAAAATGTCAGGCGTTCTTCGATTTTTTTCAAAAATAGCAGACCTACAAGCTCGTATCGCGCCACTCGGTGGCGCGATATGAGCTTGTAGATCTGCTATTTTTCAATAGCTAAAGCATGACATGATGCCGACACCAAAATGGGTGCCCGGTCAGAATGGGATAAACGGCGGGTCAATATGCCAATATCCATCAGCTGCAGGCTGTACCGTACAGCGCTCAGCACAGGACTGGGGCCCTTTGTTAGGAGCCAACAAAGCACTGTCACCGTTAATGTTCTTGAGGTTGAGGTATATGGCGAGAGATCGAGTGAGAGTTTTATTTATTTAAGTTCACATAGCGGAGAGTCTCCTCCTCAAGTGTCTCTCTCTCTCTCTCTCTCTCTCTGTCTCTCTCTGTCTCTCTCTGTCTCTCTCTGTCTCTCTCTCTCTCTCTCTCTCTCTCTCTCTCTCTCTCTCAGGTCTCACGTAGTTAATTTGTAGTTTGTGTCCTGGGCTGACACTGAATTGATCGTTTGGGTCGGACACACACACACACACACACACACACACACACACACACACACACACACACACACACACACACACACACACACACACACACACACACACACACACACACACACACACACACACACACACACACACACCACCCTCTTAGCACATTTTCTTCCTCTTTCCCTAGTTCGTACTGTCACACACACACACACACACACACACACACACACACACACACACACACACACACACACACACACACACACACACACACACACACACACACACACACACACACACACACACACACACACACACATCACATGCCTCCCTCCCTAATTGCCTGGTGTGGGGTGTCACATTTCTGGGCTTAGTGGCGTGTGGCGATTGGCAGGGAGGGTCGGAGTGGGTTACTAGGTCAACTCCCACTTACACCAGCCGACACGTACTGACTGTATGGGTCTCCTCCCAAAGCCTCCACCAGGGATCCATACATTTGTAAATAAACAAACCAAAAAACAGACATATTCTTAACCACTAAAGCCAATTATTTTTTACCGGGAATGACAGCCACTCTACAAGCTCTCAATGCATCACATGAACAGGTGTAGTGAGTGAGTGAGCTTGTAGATCTTAGGTTTAGAATAGTTTGTCAAAACTTGCCCAAAATGGGGACAACTTGCAGGCTTATGGGGTTAGTTACCATGTGTTACATTTTGACATTTTTGTACTTTTTTACTCGTGAAAGAGTACTTCTACATGGTACTTTTACTTACAGGAGCCAATTCCGTGTGTGTGTGTGTGTGTGTGTGTGTGTGTGTTTGTGTGAGATCATGTGCTACTCAAAACAAACACACCAGACATTATATAACTTTGTTCGGAAACAAGACGGCGATTAACAACATTCCTGCTCTTGGTACGGAAGGGAGGGGGGGGGCGAGCTCAGGAGGTAGAGCGGTCCGTTTGGGGACCAGAAGGTACACGGTTCGATCCCCTGGCTCCTCCCTGCTTATAGCGTCCATTTAAATTGTTCTGCAACTCAACTGCCAGATCACAGTTTTAAACGTTTTTCCCCTTTGTGCCTTAACCCATTTTGGCCTGACCCTCGAAAACAGACCTCAAACAAGCTCGTAGCGCTTGTAGATCTGCTATTTTTTCAATAGCTAAATCATAACATAATGCTAACACCAAAAGGGGTTCCCGCCCCCAAAATGGATTAAATTGATTTTGTGCAAGCGTCCCCATTCACTTATAGCAAAACATAAATAAAACATTTAAAAATCCACTCCACACTGTTCATCACAACTTAAGCGGTGTAATGGTATTGTTGGCATAAAATCCATATAGGCATGGCTATACCTGCTGCATTCTACATGAGGCCTGGGTCTCTGTAGTAGGAGGATGCAGGCAGAGATGGGCAAAATACATTGAAAATGTATTTTGATACAAAATACAAATACTGGGTCAAAAAATGTATCTAAATACAAAATACAAAATACATCTTCCATCCCCATCGAAATACAAATTACAAAATACAAAAAAGTATTTCAAATACGTATTTCAAATACATTTCAAATACTGCCCATCTCTGATGGGCAAAATATATTGAAAATGTATTTTGATACAAAATACAAATACTGGGTCAAAAAATTTATCTAAATACAAAATACATCTCATTTCTTCCATCCCAGCGAAATACAAATTACAAAATACAAAAAAGTATTTCAAATACGTATTTCAAATACATGTATTTCAAATACTGCCCATCTCTGAGTAGGAGGATGCAGGGCTTGGTATTGTGATGGCATCCTGGGGGCGTGGAGGACGTGAGGCCTGGGTCTCTGTAGTAGAAGGATGCAGGGCTTGGTATTGTGATCGCATCCTGGGGGCGTGGAGGACGTGAGGCCTGGGTCTCTGTAGTAGAAGGATGCAGGGCTTGGTATTGTGATCGCATCCTGGGGGCGTGGAGGACGTGAGGCCTGGGTCTCTGTAGTAGAAGGATGCAGGGCTTGGTATTGTGATCGCATCCTGGGGGCGTGGAGGACGTGAGGCCTGGGTCTCTGTAGTAGGAGGATGCAGGGCTTGGTATTGTGATGGCATCCTGGGGGCCTGGGTCTCTGTAGTAGGAGGATGCAGGGCTTGGTATTGTGATGGCATCCTGGGGGCCTGGGTCTCTGTAGTAGGAGGATGCAGGGCTTGGTATTGTGATGGCATCCTGGGGGCCTGGGTCTCTGTAGTAGGAGGATGCAGGGCTTGGTATTGTGATGGCATCCTGGGGGCCTGGGTCTCTGTAGTAGGAGGATGCAGGGCTTGGTATTGTGATGGCATCCTGGGGGCCTGGGTCTCTGTAGTAGGAGGATGCAGGGCTTGGTATTGTGATGGCATCCTGGGGGCCTGGGTCTCTGTAGTAGGAGGATGCAGGGCTTGGTATTGTGATGGCATCCTGGGGGCCTGGGTCTCTGTAGTAGGAGGATGCAGGGCTTGGTATTGTGATGGCATCCTGGGGGCCTGGGTCTCTGTAGTAGGAGGATGCAGGGCTTGGTATTGTGATGGCATCCTGGGGGCCTGGGTCTCTGTAGTAGGAGGATGCAGGGCTTGGTATTGTGATGGCATCCTGGGGGCGTGGAGGATGTGAGGCATCCCTAATTGTTGCCTCTGTCACCATGACCGTTTACACATAACACAGGACGTGCCAATGGCTTCAACCACAACAAATGGAATTGTTTGCACAAAAAAAGCGGACAAATTGACAATGCCATGATGTCGTGTTGTTGTGTTAATTAATAGGGCTGGGGGGGTAATCGATGTTCTATTGATATTGTGACATGGAGACTTGATAAGTCTGCGATTTAGGATATGGTAAAAGGCATTGTAGAAGATGTGTCTATTGGTCTGAAAGCAGCAGTCCTATACACTATACCCCCCCCCACCCTTCTCTTGCCATACAGGTTTATAACCCATTCTGACCTGAGATCAGATTCATACGAGGTTTCCGCCGGACACACACTGGTCTGACGAACCCATTCTGACCTGAGATCAGATTCATACGAGGTTTCCGCCGGACACACACTGGTCTGACGAACCCATTCTGACCTGAGATCAGATTCTAAAAATGTCAGTCGCTCTTCGATTTTTCAAAAATAGCAGACCTACAAGCTCGTATCGCGCCACTCGGTGGCGCGATATGAGCTTGTAGATCTGCTATTTTTCAATAGCTAAAGCATAACATGATGCCGACACCAAAATGGGTGCCCGGTCAGAATGATTTATAATAGTGTTTTGGTCTGTCTCAGGCTTTTTTTTCTTGTCTGTTTTTCGTTGTTGTAAACAAGCACTTATAAGCGAGAAAGTGACTGATGTATACTGACTTGTTCGTCATTTTTGTGTCTGGCTTCATGAAAGCAACGCTCATCACGACACCGAGGACAGGCGGGAGGGAGTGAGGGGAGGAGGAGAGAGCATTAAAAACTCAACTCCTGTGAGTGCTGTGAAGGTGGAGGGGGGGGGGGGGGGGGGGGGAGGTGGCGACGATGGGAGAGACAGTAAGGTGGTAAAAGCAGAAAGCACTTGAAAGGAACACTGAAAGGAGCAATTCAGGTCACTGTGGATTTTCTCTGTGACATTATAATGCTTCAGTTATGCTCCCCGTCGCATGACGTTGTCTCTTGCCAAAATAAAATTGCTGATCTACAAGCTCACAACACGTGACATTGTAAGTAGGACAACATACATTGGGTCTGAACAAGGCTTAACCCATTCTGAACGGGCACCCATTTTGGTGTCAGCATCATGTTATGCTTTAGCTATTTAAAAATAGCAGATCTACAAGCTCATATCGCGCCACCGAGTGGCGCGATACGAGCTTGTAGGTCTGCTATTTTTGAAAAAAAACGACTGACATTTTTAGAATCTGATCTCAGGTCAGAATGGGTTAATCAGACCAGTGTGTGTCCAGTGGAAACCTCGTGTAAGAGTAAAACGGGGAGTATCAATAACTCCGCCAATATAGCAAGAATGTCACCTATTGCCCATAGGTGACTTGTAGTACTTGTGAGCAGGCCAAGAATACAGTCCATCCATGCACACAGGATACAGTCAGGATACAGGATACAGAATACAGTCCATCCATGCAAACAGGATACAGTCAGGATACAGGATACAGAATACAGTCCATCCATGCAAACAGGATACAGTCAGGATACAGGATACAGAATACAGTCCATCCATGCAAACAGGATACAGTCAGGATACAGGATACAGAATACAGTCCATCCATGCACACAGAATACAGTCCATCCATGCACAGGACTTTAGAATACAGTCCATCCATGCACAGGACTTTAGAATACAGTCCATCCATGCACAGGACTTTAGAATACAGTCCATCCATGCACAGGACTTTAGAATACAGTCCATCCATGCACAGGACTTTAGAATACAGTCCATCCATGCACAGGACTTTAGAATACAGTCCATCCATGCACAGGACTTTAGAATACAGTCCATCCATGCACAGGACTTTAGAATACAGTCCATCCATGCACAGGACTTTAGAATACAGTCCATCCATGCACAGGACTTTAGAATACAGTCCATCCATGCACAGGACTTTAGAATACAGTCCATCCATGCACAGGACTTTAGAATACAGTCCATCCATGCACAGGACTTTAGAATACAGTCCATCCATGCACAGGACTTTAGAATACAGTCCATCCATGCACAGGACTTTAGAATACAGTCCATCCATGCACAGGACTTTAGAATACAGTCCATCCATGCACAGGACTTTATAATACAGTCCATCCATGCACAGGACTTTAGAATACAGTCCATCCATGCACAGGACTTTAGAATACAGTCCATCCATGCACAGGACTTTATAATACAGTCCATCCATGCACAGGACTTTAGAATACAGTCCATCCATGCACAGGACTTTATAATACAGTCCATCCATGCACAGGACTTTAGAATACAGTCCATCCATGCACAGGACTTTAGAATACAGTCCATCCATGCACAGGACTTTAGAATACAGTCCATCCATGCACAGGACTTTAGAATACAGTCCATCCATGCACAGGACTTTAGAATACAGTCCATCCATGCACAGGACTTTAGAATACAGTCCATCCATGCACACAGGACTTTCACATTCAGTTGAGCGTCTGAGCGATGAGGATTTGAAGATCGGAATTTGTAAGATCAGGGACAAGACATGAGGGAGAAGGACGACTTGTCACGGTGCGACTCAAGACAAGTAATATAGGAGCCAAAATGCTGGAGCAGAGAACGTCAACTTAAAGTATTTATTATACTGAAAACACTATATAACATAATGGGAACAGAACACCATAACAACATCTATACTCAAGCAGGGAACATAAGGAACTGAGGGTTTAACTAGACACAGGGATCACAATACACAGGTGAACAGAACAAACAATCAACACAGGGATTGGCTGGGAGACTAACAGGACACAGGTGGAGAAAACTAGTAATCACAAGGAGGTGAGACAAGACAAGCAAACACAACTTTGGCAGAACAGGAAACACAAGGGCATCACTACATAATAAAAGTACACAGTATACAGATTATAGTTCATGGCAATACAGTTTGTGACACAACTTTACAGGTGAGAAAGAAAGACGGGAAAGGGCGAGAAGAAAAGATAAGTGAGGGGAGGATACTAGGATAGAAGATAATATGGCCCGCGGGAAGATGCTTCAAATGAGTGAGAAGTGAACTGCATGGGTAGTGGATTAACAACATAGAGTATATATATCTATAGAGAAGACACCCGAGTTCTCCTCCCATCCACTTGCATTGAGTTGCTCAAAAGCGCATGAGGCGGATTCACTCCTCCTTCCTGGTAGGAACAGAGTGCATTCTGGGACGGATTGCAATGGTGAGTGGCCCCAAACACATGAACGCGCTGCCGTTGAACGCGCACGAGCGTCGTCCGTCGCGAACGTGTACAATGATAGTCAACGGACAGCGCGTTCATGTGTTTGGGGCCAGGCTGCAATACCTTCATTCGGCCACTATGTCCATTTCGCCTCAAGATTTCCTCTGGGTGCCTTCTCTATAAATATATATACTCTAAGATTAACAAGCACAAACTACATTAGAAAGAAAGATGTCGTATGTGCTTGTGCTTGAGAGATAGAGAGAGAGTGAGATACCAGAGAAGAGAGGGGGAGAGGTGTGATATTGAGAGGGGCACTGGAAGGTTATGATTCTTGGAGGGGGGTCCCGTACGCAGCACACAACATCAAGAGAGAAGTGCGTATGGAACACACGCCCATGTTCACGGGTATGGAGCTAAGATAAGAGAGGTGAATTGGTGAAGTTTACGTTTATACTCAATTCAATTTTTATTTCAGACTCAAGGTCCATGTGGAAGAAGGGACATCCGCACACTGCCACTTGCCAGTTCAGAGCAATTTTATTAATTGAGCAACGTTTCGGTCTTGCGACCTTCCTCAGGCTTAATTCAAGGATGGGCTGACATTGTCACTAAATACATTTCAGGAAGTGTAAACAACCAATCAAAATGCATGTAATTTATCCAAACAGATAACAGCTGTGAAGAACCTTGTCACGTGACTTGAAGGTGCAGTGTTTCTGTGAACATTCCTCATTATATCATTGAAAATAACAGTTTACAATAATACAAGGGAAAGATAATTATACATAAATGTCATGCCATACAACATACAAGGAAGACATACAGTAAAATGAGCAAATAAATGTCAAATCTAAGATCCTACTCTGTCCGAAAGAGTGGAAAAGAATAAGAAAAAAAGAATAAAACTCAAGACTCAAGGTCCATATCACATACAAAATTACATAATACACAAATAAGATGTAATAAAATAAAAAAGACAAATGAAAATCGTGAATTGAAAATGATGCTCGCCGTCTGTAGAGGCTGTTCTGTTGCGCCATACGTCTCCAAATCATGGAAGAGCACCACATGTTGTACTAGCAGACATTCTCTTCTATTTTCGCTGTGCTACATGATGATGATGAATGTATGAAGAAGTATACATAATATTATATCAGAGAACCTTCAGGCTTACGTGGTGGTCATGGTTGGAATCACCAAATCCCTAAAAAAAGAATGCGTGTCTGTCTAGTGTATGTGTGCACAATAACGTGATGCATGTAATGTGCGTATAAGTCACGGCACAGTTCCATTCCTCCTGTCTACCCAGTTGTCTGTCTTCTACTCAGCTGTGAAGATTTCGAAGACACTCAGGTGCTATTTACACGAGGATGGTGTTCATATAAAACGGCAAAATAAAGTATCGTTTGCTGCTGTCATTTAGACGAGAACCGTGTTCACAGGAAACGCAACGAAGTGAAACCACCTCCCAGAGTGGAAATCTTTTAGAACACCGTTTCCTATGGTCTCCATATAAACAGGCAAAACGTTGGATCCGCAAAACTTGTGACATCATGGCTTACGTCAGCTCTGGTCGGCGCGCCCCGTGTCCTACGTTTTTACATGGTGTCATAGGCATGCGTCAGTTGCTAGGGGAAACGAACAACAACAACCATGTCGGATAGTCCGGTTTGCTGGAGGTGTGATGAGGACGCGACGTTTGTTTACTTTCTGTGTAGAATAAGAACGGAAGTAGTTCTACACATGCGTGACTTATGTCTATGGTTTATGTAAGCGCTGCGTCACACGGACCCCACAAGGACACGCGCCACCTAGCGACCTGGCATATATATGCATGCACTTTGTAGATGAGAACGCAACGGGACTTTGACGTGTTATATGGAGATGGTCGCCGTCTAAAAGAGGCCTCAATCTGACCGTATTTTACAGACGGCATGAATGAGTGTTCTCCATGCTGCACTCCAGTGTTGTTTTTGCCAGAAAAGTTTGATTTTAGTCATAGTCTCTTAAATACTTTTAATTTAGTTTAAGTTTAGTCACCTGGAATGTTTTAGTGTTAGTCTAGTTTTAGTTGGGCCTTGATGCCGTCGTAATGACTGTTTTTACACTTGCTGAAACTAGCCGATCTACAAGCTCACAGCGCGTTGTGAGCTTGTAGATCAGCTATTTTCAGCATGCAAACCATGTAAGTGTAAAATGACTTTATACTGCATCTCTTGTCCACGAGTCCCTCCCTAACATTTTAGGCTAGTTATTATTTGTTGACGAAATTGTCAGTATATTTAGTCTTAGTTTTAGTCGTCATAGCTTAGTCTTCATTTAGTTTCCATTTAGTTTTCGTCAGTGAAAACATTTTCGTCTTAGTTTTAGTCATCATAGCTTAGTCTTCATTTAGTTTCCATTTGGTTTTCGTCAGTGAAAACATTTTCGTCTTTAGTTTTAGTCGACAAAATCAACACTGCTGCACTCCCATGACATGCATGGATGTATAAAGTCTGCTGATAACATCCCTCCTCCACCAGAGTCTGGAATGGATCTTTGTCTCGTTTTGTTTGTTTTCTTCGACGTCTGACTGTGTCGTGCGTTCTGAAGTGTAACAATGGCATCTGGTGAGGAGTGGTGAGTGACTGCACCGCGGTGGGTGGCCTTGTTGTGTCACAGCCAGGGGGGCAGTCAGCCAGATATTTCGTGAAGCCTCATTTGAAATCGGTAGTTCATATAATGGCCTGTTGAGGCGCTGGACTGGACCCAAAAAGCCCCATAGCTCCATAGAGGCCCATGTATTTTGGCCCAACTTCACCTAGACTGTATTACCTTAATAAACATGGTCATGAATACTTTCTTCTTCCAGTCACTAGTTTAAAGTCTCATTTCTAATGTCATAATATTCTTTTTGGAAAATTATGGTCCCATTAATTAAAAAAATGACCATAAAGAAAAAAAAAACATCGCGTATGTTCTAAGGGGCGTGGCTACCGTTACAGTCTATGATCGGGATTCTCCTCCCACTCGAGTCAAAATAAAAACCAACGGAGAAAAAGGGGGGAAGTCCCGCCTCGTTGTCTGGGCAGCCAATGGCCAGCTGGTCCAAAACGGAGCCAGCCAATGGCCAGCTGGTACCAAACGGATCTAGAAAGATGGCGACTTACAGTGCAGGAATAACAGGCTTCATTTTACGTCCATGTTAGACCCGGGGAACGCTTTGTCCATATTTTTTACAGTCTATGGTCACAGCGCATGCCATGGATTCACGCAGTGTCAGAGTCTGACACCCGGAGCCCCCATGCCTACAGTCTGACACCCGGAGCCCCCATGCCTACAGTCTGACACCCGGAGCCCCCATGCCTACAGTCTGACACCCGGAGCCCCCATGCCTACAGTCTGACGCCCGGAGCCCCCATGCCTACAGTCTGACACCCGGAGCCCCCATGCCTACAGTCTGACACCCGGAGCCCCCATGCCTACAGTCTGACACCCGGAGCCCCCATGCCTACAGTCTGACGCCCGGAGCCCCCATGCCTACAGTCCTGTGGAGCCCCCATGCCTACAGTCCTGTGGAGCCCCCATGCCTACAGTCCTGTGGAGCCCCCATGCCTACAGTCCTGTGGAGCCCCCATGCCTACAGTCCTGTGGAGCCCCCATGCCTACAGTCTGACACCCGGAGCCCCCATGCCTACAGTCTGACACCCGGAGCCCCCATGCCTACAGTCTGACACCCGGAGCCCCCATGCCTACAGTCCTGTGTGTCGGGCCGTTTTTAAGTCTGCTGTCCAAGTAGTGAACAGCAGGACTGCCCTTCTTTCTTTTTTATCCCATTCTGACCTGAGATCAGATTCATACGAGGTTTCCGCCGGACACACACTGGTCTGATGAACCCATTCTGACCTGAGATCAGATTCTAAAAATGTCAGTCGCTCTTCGATTTTTCAAAAATAGCAGACCTACAAGCTCGTATCGCGCCACTCGGTGGCGCGATATGAGCTTGTAGATCTGCTATTTTTAAATAGCTAAAGCATAACATGATGCCGACACCAAAATGGGTGCCCGGTCAGAATGGGTTATACAAAAGACAAGCATGCAATTTGGGTTTTATTATGGGGGGTGGTGCTTGCTTTTATGAGAGCCAATGCTGCGGCATGATCTCTAGGAATATCACTTTTAAACCACCGTTCATATAGTGCGGGAAATGGATGAAGTGATGGTATGTTGTTGCCGCAGTGCGATACAATGGTATCGTCTGAAAATGGGAAAGTTCTCGATTCCCTGTCGCAAGGCCTTGAGCATTGCCACCAGTGTGTGTGTGTGTGTGTGTGTGTGTGTGTGTGTGTGTGTAAATGTGTGTGTGACTGTGTGTGTAAATGTGTGTGAACGGGTCAACCCAATGCATACATTGTAAAGTGCGTTGCGCCACATAAATGCAGACCACTTACATGTCTCTCTCTGTTCTGTCCGTCCCCCCCCCCCCCCCCCCCCCCACAGCTACATCTATGACCCGTCCGAAGCGGGGGGGGATGGGAGGAAGAGTGACTCCGCGGGCAGCTCCCTCTACCAGCCTCACAGCCTCTCGGGGGACGCCCTGGGCGGCCCCGACGCGCCCAGCGGACACAACAAGCAGAAGCAGGGCCTCCACAACATGGGCTACAGCAAGTCCAGCGACGGCACGCTCAAGTTCGAGGCCGACAACAACCACTTCAACAGGCTGCACGGCGGCGGAGGCGGAGGCGGCGGCGGCGGCGTGCTCGAGCGGGAGCTGGCCAGACACGGAGGGGGCGCGCCGCCCTGCTGCCCCGACGGCCGCCTGTACATCATCCAGCCGGAGACCCCGGGGGGGCCGCGATGGCCCACGCAGGGCCGAGGCCCCAGCCAGGTGCCCGTCTACCCCAGCATGCAGGACTACGACTCCACCACGCCCTCCCTCCCGTACGGCCACGACGACAGCAGGAAGAGCCACCACGGGGACGACGACAGAGGCCACGGCTGGGACTCGCCCGACATCGGCGGCGGCGTGAGGCGCAGCGGGACGACGCGCAGCGGGAGCCTGTCGGCCGACGAGGGCGTCGGGGGGACGCCGGACCCGGGCGACACGGGCGACGAGGGGAGCGTCCGCTCGGTGGACGTCCACACCAGCACCACCAGCGTGTCCTCCTTGAAGACGGCGGACGGCACCATGGAGAGCGGGATCTGTGACGTGATGAGGGGCGAGGAGGAGGAGGAGGAGGAGGAGGAGGAGGAGGAGGATACGGAGGAGTGCAACAATGACGCGCAGAGCGTGACGGACTCCATGGTGGCGGAGGCCCTCGCCGCGCTGGAGGCGGCCACCGCCGGCGAGGAGTGTGACTAAAAGCTCAAAGCCCAAAACCGGAGGCGGGACGAGACGGTTTTTAGCGGCGTGATTATGTCCTGTTGTTGCACGTCGACCCAAAAGTGATTCAACTGGGTCAATTCAAAGGCCCAAAACCACACCAATGGGTCGCCCATTGGTGTGGTTTGGGCCGCAGAGATCAGGAACATCCAGAGGGTCTCACGGCTCCTCGTTGAGCGTCGCAGAAACGTATAAACTCTATAAGTGCAAGTGGCTCGGAGCCGAGGAGATGATGCCACTGCAGCCTGAACGATACAGGAGACACTGCCACAAAGAAAAAAACGACATTTTTTTATACAAGAACGAACGTGGCACGATAGATGAATGAAGATAAATCGAAATGAAGGAAAACCGGTTTACAAAATACATGCTTTTTTTTTTTTTTCCCAGAAAAACATTTTCCTAAATTTATTATGGATCGTTGTCGTTATTTAACCCATTCTGACCGGGCACCCATTTTGGTGTTGGCATCATGTCGTGCTTTAGCTATTTAAAAATAGCAGATCTACAAGCTCATATCGCGCCACCGAGTGGCGCGATACGAGCTTGTAGGTCTGCTATTTTTGAAAAATCGAAGAACGACTGACATTTTTAGAATCTGATCTCAGGTCAGAATGGGTTCGTCAGACCAGCGTGTGTCCAGTGGAAACCTCGTATGAATCTGATCTCAGGTCAGAATGGGATAACTGCAGTCACTCAGACATTACCATGTCCATTTCGCTAAGGAAAGGACAGAAGAGTCAACACCACAACATTTGTATGAAGGTACAAATGAAGAAAGGATCTGGTTTCACAGATTGTGAATACTGCCAGCAGCCAGCCATACAAAGCCCATTTCTTTTTTCCTTCTTTATTTTTTTTTAAAACTCCATTTGAATAAATCTAGCTTTCTACACACTCCTCAGACTCAGAAACTCCACAGTACTTTGCCATAATATGAACTACTGCTCCAGATCATAGATAGCAGAGAGCAAGTAGTAACACAGCACAGAGGCAGCACAATTAGCAGGTTGCCCTTCGCCCCGGCCCATTATTCAAGAGAGTCAATATTTTCACAGTGAAGACGCGGCGGTGCTTTGCCAATCATAGCCTTTTGTTTTGTTCAGGGAGCTCGCCCCGTGTTTCACCGACATCAGAGGAAAGGTCATCACGCTATTCTTTTTTTCTTTTTGTATGTACCAATAATGCTCTGTCTTTGTATTCTCTTTATTTATATGTTCGGTCAGGTTACTCAGGTATAAGGACCTGGCTCAGTAAATACCACGGAGAGATCCCCGGAGCGTTGTGAGAACTCATGAATTCATGCAAAGACTGGTTTGTGTGTGTGTGTGTGTGTGTGTGTGTGTGTGTGTGTGTGTGTGTGTGTGTGTGTGTGTGTGTGTGTGTGTGTGTGTGTCGGGTGGAGGGGCAGATTAAAGTGCATGAAAATACGGGCCTTATTTATAAAACATACACTGTTTTTTACTGCATTGTTTCTGGTTTCAAAGAACACACAGTATGTGAACGCTAAATTTAATAGCATACAGTATACACTGCTATCAAAGAACACACAGTATGTGAACGCTAAATTTAATAACATACATACAGTATACACTGCTATCAAAGAACACACAGTATGTGAACGCTAAATTTAATAACATACATACAGTATACACTGCTATCAAAGAACACACAGTATGTGAACGCTAAATTTAATAACATACAGTATACACTGCTATCAATCCGCTTTCTTCTATCTATTGCAATGAGTATACGTTCAAATTGACTTGCTAATAATGACAAAGATTTATTTCTGTGATGAGCACGTTTCCTTGTCTGTATTTTCAGTAAGGACTTTTTTTTTTATAAATGAGGCCATTTAGCACGCAGTAGCATAACCCATTCTGAACGGGCACCCATTTTGGTGTCAGCATCATGTTATGCTTTAGCTATTGAAAAATAGCAGACCTACAAGCTCGTATCGCGCCACCGAGTGGCGCGATACGAGCTTGTAGGTCTGCTATTTTTGAAAAATCGAAGAGCGACTGACATTTTTAGAATCTGATCTCAGGTCAGAATGGGTTCATCAGACCAGTGTGTGTCCGGCGGAAACCTCGTATGAATCTGATCTCAGGTCAGAATGGGATAAGAGAGCACTTCCCGCCCGCTGAAGCAAAGACGGTATTTTCACGTGAAACCTAAACTTTAAACCAAAATCTTAAGGTCACTGGAGAGACCTCAAATAACGATAAATAATGATTTTCCTATTCTTTTTTTAATCATTACTGATTTTTAAGAATATAATTAATTTCTGACATCGTGCGTTGGCCAGAAAGGAAAGTACTGGGCTTGCCGTTTGTCGTTTCTGGCCTGTGACGTTAGCTCATCTGAAATTGAACTAACTGAGGTTATAGACGGTACAACAGAAAATATATTTTTGCTAAAAGACAACACATTCGGTGGCCTTTTTAAAGAGTTATAACTACCGGTATATGAAGAAGAAAAAAAAAACTAAGCTTTTGTTTAATGAATAATCTTCCGGAAAGATTTTTTTTTTTCATTGTTTCATTTCATTGTTTGCCTGCCAAAATCATTTCCTTCATCTCATGTGTTTATTAACGTACAATAAAGAAATGTATTTTAAAAATGTCGTGCCAAATATAGCCACTGCACTGTCAGCTAAAAGCTTTAACCACTTAAACCCTATACTTTGTTGACTGGGGTTCCCCAGGGCTCTATATGCGGTTTGATTGATTGATTGAAATATGTATTAACAGTTTGTAGAATTTACAGTACATTTTAAGCACAAACTCAATACAAAGACTGTTAACTGTGAGTGGACGACCCAATTAAGCATTACACTTGTTTACAACAGGGTCCACATTGTTCAATTCATCAAAACATTTAGAGACGTACAAATAGACACTTCTATGTAGTTAAAGAACAGAACAGGAATTCATCATATGGGAAGCAAAAAGGGAAAAGATACAATATACAGTGAGGGGAAATGGGGTGGGGGGGGGGGGGGGGGGATTCAGATTTTACAGAGGCCAGTTTTGAATTGCAGCCATCCGTAGGTGCCCTTTGAGAGCGGTTTTGAAGGAGTCAAGGGATTCACATGTCTTAATGACTGTTGGTAGGGCGTTCCACATTTTGGTGGCATAGGAGCGAAAATAATTTAGTCCCTTGTTTGTGCCGAATCTGGGTTGTACATGGTTTGTTGCACTTCCTCTGGTGTTCCTTTTCCCTCCCCTCTAAACCAAAACTCTTTGCCGGAAGCAGCTGATCTGCATAAAGCTCACTGCATTTTATTTTTATTATGACACGTGGTTGAGTCACTGGCACTCCAAGCCGTTTTCTTTTTGGTTCGTCACAGAGCTTTCATAATACAGATCATCTCCCCTAGCCCATTCTGACCGTGGCACCCATTTTGGTGTCGGCATCATGTTATGCTTTAGCTATTGAAAAATAGCAGACCTACAAGCTCGTATCGCGCCACCGAGTGGCGCGATACGAGCTTGTAGGTCTGCTATTTTTGAAAAAAATCGAAGAACGACTGACATTTTTAGAATCTGATCTCAGGTCAGAATGGGTTCATCAGACCAGTGTGTGTCCGGCGGAAACCTCGTATGAATCTGATCTCAGGTCAGAATGGGCTAGAGAATAATGCATCTCCTCTTTCACTTTGACTTTTTACTCCATTGAAGAAATGTCCAAGTGGAACGTGGTATACAATGTCTTGTGTGGGTGTGTGGGAGTGTATGTGTGTGTGTGTGTGTGTCTGTGTGCGTGTGTTAGCGTGCGTGCGCACGTGCGTGCATGCAAGGAAGAATATGAGTAATGATTGTTCATTTGTGTGCCTGTTTCCTAGCCTGGCTCCAGCCCCTGAATCGCTAGCCTTGCATTCAGTGTCTGGGGTGACGTTGTAGAAAAGAAAGGCAGGGTTTTCTAGTCTGTCACTATAACGCAGAGGGTCTGGCAACCCGTTTTCTAGTCTGTCACTATAACGCAGAGGGTCTGGCAACCCGTTTCCAGTCCGTCACTATAACGCAGAGGGTCTGGAGACCCGTTTATAGTCTGTCACTATAACGCAGAGGGTCTGGCAACCGGTTTATAGTCTGTCACTATAACGCAGAGGGTCTGGCAACCGGTTTATAGTCTGTCACTATAACGCAGAGGGTCTGGCAACCGGTTTATAGTCTGTCACTATAACACAGAGGGTCTGGCGACCCGTTTTCTAGTCTGTCACTATAACGCAGAGGGTCTGGCAACCCGTTTCCAGTCTGTCACTATAACGCAGAGGGTCTGGCGACCCGTTTCCAGTCTGTCACTATAACGCAGAGGGTCTGGCAACCCGTTTCCAGTCCGTCACTATAACGCAGAGGGTCTGGCGACCCGTTTATAGTCTGTCACTATAACGCAGAGGGTCTGGCAACCGGTTTATAGTCTGTCACTATAACGCAGAGGGTCTGGCAACCGGTTTATAGTCTGTCACTATAACGCAGAGGGTCTGGCGACCCGTTTATAGTCTGTCACTATAACGCAGAGGGTCTGGCGACCCGTTTCCAGTCTGTCACTATAACGCAGAGGGTCTGGCGACCCGTTTCCAGTCTGTCACTATAACGCAGAGGGTCTGGCAACCCGTTTCCAGTCTGTCACTATAACGCAGAGGGTCTGGCGACCCGTTTCCAGTCTGTCACTATAACGCAGAGGGTCTGGCAACCCGTTTCCAGTCTGTCACTATAACGCAGAGGGTCTGGCGACCCGTTTCCAGTCTGTCACTATAACGCAGAGGGTCTGGCGACCCGTTTTCAGTCTGTCACTATAACGCAGAGGGTCTGGCGACCCGTTTCCAGTCTGTCACTATAACGCAGAGGGTCTGGCAACCCGTTTCCAGTCCGTCACTATAACGCAGAGGGTCTGGCGACCCGTTTCCAGTCTGTCACTATAACGCAGAGGGTCTGGCGACCCGTTTCCAGTCCGTCACTATAACGCAGAGGGTCTGGCGACTCGTTTCCAGTCTGTCACTATAACGCAGAGGGTCTGGCGACACGTTTCCAGTCTGTCACTATAACGCAGAGGGTCTGGCGACTCGTTTCCAGTCCGTCACTATAACGCAGAGGGTCTGGCGACCCGTTTCCAGTCCGTCACTATAACGCAGAGGGTCTGGCGACCCGTTTCCAGTCCGTCACTATAACGCAGAGGGTCTGGCGACCCGTTTACAGTCCGTCACTATAACGCAGAGGGTCTGGCGACCCGTTTCCAGTCCGTCACTATAACGCAGAGGGTCTGGCGACCCGTTTACAGTCCGTCACTATAACGCAGAGGGTCTGGCGACCCGTTTCCAGTCCGTCACTATAACGCAGAGGGTCTGGCGACCCCTTTTCAGTCTGTCACTATAACTTTGTACCTAATTGGATTTGTCCGACTGTAGGAAAAAAGCTTTCGCACACCTAGGAATCAGGCGTATGCACAGGTGCGTAGGCAGGGCTTAAAGTTCTCAGTCCTGAGGATCTCATAGGGGTCATTTAATGAGCTCAGTTTTGCGCAGATTTGCAAAAACACATTTTCAGTCTTGGGATTGTTTTTGGCTTTAAGCCCTACATGTGCGTAGGCCAGTGGCCATCAATGAAAGGAATGAAAAGACACCCGCAGGCTCAAACTGTATCTGCTCGGTACACGAGTATTTTCTTTTTAATAATGCAACGTTTCGGTCCCTCCGGAACCTTCTTCAGGCATGTTGTATTTGTCCGACGCCATTTAAAATTCACCCGTTGTTATGTTGACATCGTCTATCCCGCCGTGCCTAAAATCTTTTACACAACCCCGCCGGGGAACATCGAGACGATAACGCACCGAAAAAAAGATTAGCATCGGTGAGAGAAACTCCATGCTTTGGCCACTGGGTCCACACTGTGACAGAGACAGAGACATTTATACGAGGGGGGGGGGGGGGGGGGGGGTTGTATTTGTGCAGGAGGACAATGTGCGTTGTTTATATGGATTCCTGCCTTCATCTCTGTATAATGAGCGTGGCTGTCGCCGAGGGACAGAGTGTTTAAGCTGGACTGTCACAACAGTTAAGAGCCTCTGTAGGCAGCGGGGCGAAGCCCCCGGCGCTGCACTGCTAATGAACACCTCGGGGCTTTGCCTGCCAGGCACGTGGAAGAGAGAGAAACACGCCGCCGGGGCCTTGGAAACGCCACGCGCGCCGGTGGCTCGTTTAAGCTGCCGCACGTCACATCAAAGGCGGGAGATGAAGTACTCGAATGTTTTACTTAAGTAAAAGTATCAATACTGCAATATAATACTATTTTACAAGTTGCAAGTATAGGCCTATATTGGAATCAAAATATAGGCTACTTAAGGTACCCAAAGGTAGAAAGTAGGCTACTCATTGTTGTGCAGAACCATGTCAAAGTTTTCAAATGTATAAAGATCTTTTGAGAATAGATTCAAATGATGCGACTGATTGATTGAAGTATTTATTAACAAGATTGGAGAATTACAGTACATTTGAAGCACAACTCGATACAAAACTGTTAACTAATCTAATCTAAATCTACAAAGTAACTAACTATAGTAACTTAACATAAATAAATGTGGTGAAGCAAAAAGTACTACATTTGGATCCGAGAGGTAGTAAAAAACAAAGCCTATTAGCAGTGGCGGAAGAAGTACTCTTGATTTTATTTATTAATGTATTGTTATTTGTAGTAGTAAATGCACCTCTTAGTTACTTTCTGGCTATTGGTGCGACTGTGTTGATGTCTCCGGTGCTGCACTAATAGGGGACAGAACCAGAATAGCATGGTTGGACATTATCTATTCATCTCATCCACCCCCTGCGTCTTAACCCATTCTGACCTGAGATCAGATTCTAGAAATGTCAGTGCTCTTCGATTTTTCAAAAATAGCAGACCTACAAGCTCGTATCGCGCCACTCGGTGGCGCGATATGAGCTTGTAGATCTGCTATTTTTCAATAGCTAAAACATATCATGATGCTGACACCAAAATGGGTGCCCGTTCAGAATGGGTTAACTCCCTCCCTCCCCCCCTCTGTAGGCTCTTTAACTTTGTTCTTAATTGCACACCATGCTTCACCCAATTAAACACAGCTCATTATAGCGCTTAGTTTAGAAAACGTTCTTCCGGCATGACGCGGTCAAAGTTTTTTTTTTTTTTTTTTTTTACTTAAGTGAAAGCAGCAACACCAGAATGGCATATTACAAATACACTTAAAAGTACCAAAAGTAAAATAATGCGATCCTTATGCAGAAGAGTCCAACTTTTTTTTTGTCAAGCTCTTTTGAAAATAGCAGGAGCAGATCTTAAAGCTCACCAGAGGGTGAAGATGGGCATTCGTTTGCCCTGTGACAGCAACTGGTCAGAGAGAAGTATTACCACTTAAACCCATTCTGACCGGGCACCCATTTTGGTGTCGGCATCATGTTATGCTTTAGCTATTTAAAAATAGCAGATCTACAAGCTCGTATCGCGCCACCGAGTGGCGCGATACGAGCTTGTAGGTCTGCTATTTTTTGAAAAATCGAAGAGCGACTGACATTTTTAGAATCTGATCTCAGGTCAGAATGGGTTAATCAGACCAGTGTGTGTCCAGTGGAAACCTTGTGTGAATCTGATCTCAGGTCAGAATGTCCCTCAGGGCTCTATGCTAGTGTATATTTTGCTTTGTCATTGCGGGGGAAGGCAGCTAATTTAGATTTCAGTTTTAGTCACAGTGTCTTCAATAGTTTTGTTTCATTTAGTTTCAGTCACATTTTAGTCACCTGGAATGTTTTAGTGTTAAGTCTAGTTTTAGTCGACTAAATATAAGATTTCAGTCGACTAAATCTACAGTGTATTTAATCGACTAAAATGTATTTTGGTGGGCCTTTGTTGTAATGGCAGATTTGACACTTGCTGAAAATAGGCGATCTACAAGCTCTAGAGCTTGTAGATCTGCTATTTTCAGCATGCAACCAAGTGTAAAATGACTTTATACTGGATCTATTGTCCACTAGTCCCTTCATAACATTTTAGTCTAGTTTTTATTTGTTGACGAAATTGTCAGCATATTTAGTAATAGTTTTATTCGTCATAGCTTAGTTTCCATATTCGTTTTCATCAGTGGAAAAAGGTAGTCGACGAACATTTTTCGTCTTAGTTTTAGTCGACGAAATCAACAGTTTAAATCTGACATTACTAACCCTACCCCTAACCGGACTAACGGTGCATAGCCCCCCCGACCGACAGCGTGTTGTTGTGAGCTTGTCGATCTGTCATTTTCTGCGAAAGCATTCGCCAGATGGTTAACCCATTCTGAACGGGCACCCATTTTGGTGTCGGCATCATGTTATGCTTTAGCTATTTAAAAATAGCAGATCTACAAGCTCATATCGCGCCACCGAGTGGCGCGATACGAGCTTGTAGGTCTGCTATTTTTGAAAAAATCGAAGAACGACTGACATTTTTAGAATCTGATCTCAGGTCAGAATGGGTTCATCAGGACCAGTGTGTGTCTGGCGGAAACCTCGTATGAATCTGATCTCAGGTCAGAATCGGTTAACATGCATTGCATGGCCCTGGAGGCTCTGAATAATGTGTCTATCTAGTGAGTCTGTCATCACGCCACTCCACCATAACCTGTTTGGAGCTGCTTTGTTCACCAGTGGTGTCAATTTTGCCACATGATATTTTCAGGCAATATCAGGCAGAACATTACTTTCTAAATTGACAGTCAGACTCAGACATGATTGGCTCCAGTTTCTCAGACTCATGTCGTTGACATTATTACCACCTAAACCCCATTTTGGACGGGAACCCCTTTTGGTGTTAAGCATTGTTATACTTTAGCTATTTTTGAAAAATCGTGAAAATGTGGCACACATCTTTGAATATTACATTCTTTCAGAGCGAACGTTTTTTAACTCATATCTTTGCTTCTGGGAGGTCCCTGGAACAACATATCTTCACATCAATTACACATCATTTTTGGGGTCCTTCGGAAAACTGTCATGATTTAGAAGACATTTGTAGAATCTGGTCTCAGTCCTAAATGGGTTAAACATCATCATGTACAAAATGAAGATGGTGATTTTTTTTGTCCCCTACGTGATCTTTTTGAATAAGACATGCAAGCTTAGACTAGACTAAAGGTCGCTTTATATTACATGAAGTCACACAAAGGAATACGTCGCTGGCAGCCTTAAGGCCATCAGACCTCATTACCAGTCTGGGTATGAGTGTGCATCATGTGTGCTCTGGAGAGAATGCTGTGGGTGTGGCCGTATACAATAATGACCAGTACCTGCTCACTCCATATTCGCAACATAGAGCACCGAAGTCTGACGTCACTTTCAGTAGAGGGCGTCAGTCCCCAGGTTCATGTATTTGTTTAGTTGCATTGAAATCGCCATAGGAGGAGTTTTAGATTGCTTCATATAAGAACTGTGTTTGAAAAATAAACATGTCATCCCGGCCGCTTCACTCATATGGATATGAAGAATCAACTGACTGAGAGAAAACGCTAATGTTACTGCTGCTGAATTAGTTAGATTTTCGCTAGAAGCAGACTGTATCATATATGAGTGACTGACTGTTGCAAACGATACAGAGACACCTCCCTGACAATAACGCAGAGACAGCTTGTTTATTTTTGGACCACAACGCTTATAGTAGACGATATTAAGATCACCCCATGTTATTCTCCATAGAGAAACTACTTCCGTGAACCAGGGGAATCGTCGGGATGAGCGAGTTACGTCAGGACTTCGGTGCTCTATTGAGGACACAGCAAGTCGTGGAAAATCGTACTCACATTTCTTACTTAAGTAAAAGTATCAATAGTGCAACATAGAAATACTCTGTTACAAGTCAGGAATTCAAAACGTACTTGAGTATTAAAGTACAAAAGTATTGGTATCAACATTTGAAGTTTTCAAATGGATAACAATCTTTCTAAAAATGGCAGATAGCCGATCGGCTGATTTAAAATGACTGAGGGTAATAATAATCAAAATCTACAAAGTAACTAGTATTTTCCAATAAATGTACAATATTATAGTACAATATTTGGATTCCGAGATGTAGTGGATTAGAGGTAAAAAAGTATTGGAAATTGGAATTTGACTCAAGTACAAATACCTTGAAATTGTACTTAGGAAAATGTAATCCACTTAGTTACTTTACACCACTGTTTAACAATAATTTAACTCTCAAGAGTTAGGGATCTAATAAAGGGTCCATTTGGTTACCAACTCTCCATTTCGCTGATGGGGACCACCTGGAACCCCCTCAAGGACCGCTGGTTGAAAACCACTGGTCTACCAGATTAATGGTAAATATATACATATACTATTTCAACTTTTCCTCTAATGATGAGGCTACATTACTGTAGCATGCAGCAACAACAGCAGTTTGTTTTTTCTCACAAAGTGTGTTCACACATAGTGTGTTTTGCGGCAGGCTGGCAGACCAAGGAGTTCATCTCGTTTAATCATCGTTTGTTTGTTTTAGGCGGAGCTTTGCTTATGCACGCATCCTACGCAGTTCCCCATGTCTGTTTAACCCATTCTGAACGGGCACCCATTTTGGTGTCAGCATCATGTCGTGCTTTAGCTATTGAAAAATAGCAGATCTACAAGCTCATATCGCGCCACCGAGTGGCGCGATACGAGCTTGTAGGTCTGCTATTTTTTGAAAAATCGAAGAACGACTGACATTTTTTGAATCTGATCTCAGGTCAGAATGGGTTCATCAGACCAGTGTGTGTCCAGTGGAAACCTCGTATGAATCTGATCTCAGGTCAGAATGGGTTAAATACCTTCAGTGGCACTGCGTCTCACACCTTTATTAGCCTGCGTCTGTGTGGAGACATAACTTAATGCAGCCCGCAGAATACCGCTTTATTATTGTTTTCAGCTGTTTCAAATCCAAACATGCAGACACGCTTTAATTACTTCGGTTTATATAATTATGTAGCTTAATGACTATAGTATTACAAAGTTCAAGATAATAACATAACTAACTAAAATGCATTTGATATTAAATAAAAAGGTTACTTTTCAGGATTCCAAAAAAAAAAACAGCACCAAATAATTCAAATATTAAATTCAAACACAGCAAAAGAAAAAGCTGTAGATCGGCTATTTTTGTTATGTAATAATATGCAATGTGGCCCCTCTGGAGTGAGGTTGGAAATATAGTGGCCCTCTCCATCGTCAAAGTGGCCCACCCCTGGTCCACATGCACAGGTTGGCCCTCCTAGTGTGTACAGTATCTGACTGACTTGTTTGTGCACAGTGGAGAGGAGAATAAATGTTGAAGTCTACATGTGTTATTTTCATTTGGTCCATTAGCCCATTCTGACCTGAGATCAGATTCATACGAGGTTTCCGCCGGACAAACACTGGGTCTGATGAACCCATTCTGACCTGAGATCAGATTCTAGAAATGTCAGTCGCTCTTTGATTTTTCAAAAATAGCAGACCTACAAGCTCGTATCGCGCCACTCGGTGGCGCGATATGAGCTTGTAGATCTGCTATTTTTAAATAGCTAAAGCATAACATGATGCTGACACCAAAATGGGTGCCCGTTCAGAATGGGTTAGGCAGTGCGTCATGCATAGGTGTACTGTTAATGTTTGTTTTCATCAAGGCCTTGCTGGAGTTAATGAAGTCGTGTCACCCTAATTGACACGTCTTTAAAAAGGGAAACATTAAGGGAAACATAAATAACATGTTATTTAAATAAATAACACTGTTAAATGTGATGACTTTTGACCATAATTCCTCAATCAAATCTCCCTGACAAAGCTATAGGAATCCGAGAGCCCAAACTAAACCAGTTATTAAAATGAGACTTCCGGTTACAGCGCCATTGACATTGGATTAGTCTTGGCTTAGACTTTGGGTACAGGGACAGTGGATAAATGGTGCATTTATATAGCGCCTTTATCCAAGGTGCTTTACATAGATTGTGCATTACATTCACCCATGTGCATTACATTCACCCATTCACAATTTCACACACACATTCATACACAGATGGCGGCGGAAACCATGCAAAGCACCAACTGGAGCAATTAGGGGTTCAGTGTCTTGCTCAAGGACACTTCGACACTAACTCTGGGGGAGCCCGGGTTCGCCCTACCCCTGAGCCACCGCCGCCCCGTAAAAATGCACAACAGCCAAGGTTGTTAATGGTTAATGTTAATGGTTAATGTTTTGTTTTTGCTTGAAGAGAGGGCTTTAACCATTTCCATTTCAATGCTTGGCTGTTGTGAATGTGAGTGAGAGAGATGCAGGGCAGACAGTGTGCACTCGTGCGTGTGTGTGTGGGGGACACGGCGTAGAATCAATCAATCTTTTTAAACCCTCTATACTTGGCCGAGGAAGCCTTTATACTTGGGTCCACGGTTTGCTTTTTCAATATACCGGTAAGCGCTTTGGTTATTTTCTCAGGACTGGCAGTTGCCAGAGCGTTTAGCACACTTCCTCTACCTTTGGGGAGGTTTGTGTATAGAACAGGGACATTTTAACAGCATTAACATGACCCGTGACCTCAGGCGTCGTCTTGTCTTGGTTAATCACCATTTAGTCTGCTTTAGTCTACAAACATATATCAGTGGTCCTTTGGATGAAACAATTGACATGTACAAATAAAAATAGAATAATCCAATCATACACTATAATCATAGTATTTTATCTTAAGGTAAAAAATAAATCTCCTTGTTCAAGCTGACTTCCCAGGATGTTGGTTAAAGTTTAACTACAGAAAATGTCTTAGGGTTTTACATTATATTATCTGTACTTTTAAAGTCACACTGCGGGCAAAGCAAGAACTATATTATTCAAAAGGAGCAGTCACCAATGTTGTCTTTGCATTGCAACTTGGTTAAAGACTGCTTTCCTGCCCGTGACGGTGACCCCGTCTAATTTCCCACAATACAATCGAGAGGCGTAGAGAGAGGAGACCTCGGGGGAATCGAATGCTGTGTCATGTTTGTGTTGTAGTAAAAGGAAAGGGCAGTGAGCCATTTTAGAAGGTCACTGAATACCAAATTAGTTCAAAAGTGTTAAACATTGACTGGACCAACGCCCTCCCCCTCCCCTTTCCTAAATATCTCCCCCTAAAAGAAACTCCCACAGGAGACGAAGCACCTTCATCTTGGCCGATAGCCAGGACCGGAGATAAAGAGGTAAGGCGTGCAGCCCCTTGCAGCCTGGAGGCCTGAATAATTCATCGCCCACCGAGATAAATTAGCCTCTTATGAAGTCATGCAAGGAGTGAGAGAGTTATTATTATCTATAATGCCTCCATGTGCATAGCTAATTTCCCTATGCATATGTCATGCTCATCCTGTTCTAAGGCTGCTCTGTGATAGAAATAGAGACGACAGGCAGCGAGAGACAGAGGTGGGTGTCGACGTTCTTTCCAAAGCTAAGCGCTACAGCAAACACACACAAACACACATGGAACAAGAGTCAATATTTGCCACAGATCCTCCTGTTGCTGCTTACTCACGTCCTGCACCGTCAACCGCATTTTAGCTTCCAACAGGTTTTTTTCACCCTGAAACCAAAGTGTGTGTGTGCGTGTGTGTGTGTTAAGCCTAGAGCCACGGGTGGGGTCATCTACCCTTGAGTGCCTTTTTCTTTTGACATTCTCCTACCACTGGTAAATGCTCATATACTTGTCAACACCTCGAAAGACAACCCTGCCTCTGGCGCTACGAAATGACAAATCTGCACGCAAAACACGCCTGGCGGGGTGCCTGCACACACCATGACGCAGCCAGTTAGTCCACGGACCGGATGCTATACTCGTGAGTTGCAGCGAGGAAGACCCGGGTTCAACCCATTCTGACCTGAGATCAGTTTCATACGAGTTTTCCACTGGACACACACTGGTCTGATGAACCCATTCTGACCTGAGATCAGATTCTAAAAATGTCAGTCGTTCTTCGATTTTTCAAAAAATAGCAGACCTACAAGCTCGTATCGCGCCACTCGGTGGCGCGATATGAGCTTGTAGATCTGCTATTTTTCAATAGCTAAAGCATGACATGATGCCGACACCAAAATGGGTGCCCGGTCAGAATGGTTCAAATCAGTCTCCCATCTCGTCTCAAATGTCTCCATTTTTTCAGACCTCGGTTTCCTGACTTTACACTGGAATATCTAATGAAGCAAAAATAAAAAATATATACATATTTAACCCATTCTGACCTGAGATCAGATTCATACGAGGTTTCCGCCGGACACACACTGGTCTGATGAACACATTCTGACCTGAGATCAGATTCTAAAAATGTCAGTCGTTCTTCGATTTTTCAAAAAATAGCAGACCTACAAGCTCGTATCGCGCCACTCGGTGGCGCGATACGAGCTTGTAGATCTGCTATTTTTCAATAGCTAAAGCATGACATGATGCCGACACCAAAATGGGTGCCCGGTCAGAATGGTTCAAATCAGTCTCCCATCTCGTCTCAAATGTCTCCATTTTTTCAGACCTCGGTTTCCTGACTTTACACTGGAATATCTAATAAAGCAAAAATAAAACATATATACATATTTAAAGAAAGTGACGCGACTTGTGACATGCCTATCAGAAACCTTATTCCGTAAGGACACGGTAATGCATTCTAATATAACGTAACGGTGACAGTAATTCAAATATAGCCTACTTTTTAAATTATAAGTCTTTCTTCCTTATTTGTACGACCTGTTGAGGTACAGTATATGGAACTCTTGTCTTGTGAGACCCAGTGGAGGAAAACAACAACTAGGCCTATGTACTGCAGGCTATGTACTTTTATTTAAGTATTTACATTGTTGTGATACTGATGAAATAAACATCAAAGATGCTTTGCACAAAGCAGAAAGTGCAAGTTCCTCCTCTTGCTGGTATTCCTTGGTGGCAGCTGGAGGATCTGAGCATTTACGACTACCAGCTGCGGGGTCGTCAACTTCGAGACATATTTTACTATTTTCGTGCCAATAGCTTCCCCAGATTGTAAACTTGGATGTCTTGTTTTTGCCCTTTTGTCCCAGAACAGAATATGTCAGGGTGGGCTGGCCGTCTGGGACATCTCCCCGTGTTCCCTACAGCTGGGATTTATCTCTGCTGTCGGGCAGAAATCTGACACGACAAAAACTACCAGAGTTGATTGGTTAAGGCCTCTTTCCCTGCCGAACCTGACTTTCCCAAGAGTTATGTTTTATCTGCCGATTTTGATAACTTCTAAGACAGACAAGGTTTTCCGCTGACACTTTGTGATATGTCGGGATGACCTTTTACGATGGTCACTGAGGGGGCGCTTGTTTTTCAGGCGGCCGGATTAAGGTTGGTGAGGGGTCTGTTAAAACAACTGGATTAAGGTTGGTGAGGGGTCTGTTAAGACGACTGGATTAAGGTTGGTGAGGGGTCTGTTAAAACAACTGGATTAAGGTTGGTGAGGGGTCTGTTAAAACAACTGGATTAAGGTTGGTGAGGGGTCTGTTAAAACAACTGGATTAAGGTTGGTGAGGGGTCTGTTAAAACAACTGGATTAAGGTTGGTGAGGGGTCTGTTAAGACGACTGGATTAAGGTTGGTGAGGGGTCTGTTAAAACAACTGGATTAAGGTTGGTGAGGGGTCTGTTAAAACAACTGGATTAAGGTTGGTGAGGGGTCTGTTAAAACGACTGGATTAAGGTTGGTGAGGGGTCTGTTAAAACAACTGGATTAAGGTTGGTGAGGGGTCTGTTAAAACGACTGGATTAAGGTTGGTGAGAGGTCTGTTAAAACAACTGGATTAAGGTTGGTGAGGGGTCTGTTAAAACAACTGGATTAAGGTTGGTGAGGGGTCTGTTAAAACGACTGGATTAAGGTTGGTGAGGGGTCTGTTAAAACGACTGGATTAAGGTTGGTGAGGGGTCTGTTAAAACAACTGGATTAAGGTTGGTGAGGGGTCTGTTAAAACAACTGGATTAAGGTTGGTGAGGGGTCTGTTAAAACAACTGGATTAAGGTTGGTGAGGGGTCTGTTAAAACGACTGGATTAAGGTTGGTGAGGGGTCTGTTAAAACGACTGGATTAAGGTTGGTGAGGGGTCTGTTAAAACGACTGGATTAAGGTTGGTGAGGGGTCTGTTAAAACAACTGGATTAAGGTTGGTGAGGGGTCTGTTAAAACGACTGGATTAAGGTTGGTGAGGGGTCTGTTAAAACAACTGGATTAAGGTTGGTGAGGGGTCTGTTAAAACGACTGGATTAAGGTTGGTGAGGGGTCTGTTAAAACAACTGGATTAAGGTTGGTGAGGGGTCTGTTAAAACAACTGGATTAAGGTTGGTGAGGGGTCTGTTAAAACAACTGGATTAAGGTTGGTGAGGGGTCTGTTAAAACAACTGGATTAAGGTTGGTGAGGGGTCTGTTAAAACAACTGGATTAAGGTTGGTGAGGGGTCTGTTAAAACAACTGGATTAAGGTTGGTGAGGGGTCTGTTAAAACAACTGGATTAAGGTTGGTGAGGGGTCTGTTAAAACAACTGGATTAAGGTTGGTGAGGGCAGAGGGTCTGTTAAAACGACTGGATTAAGGTTGGTGAGGGGTCTGTTAAAACGACTGGATTAAGGTTGGTGAGGGGTCTGTTAAAACGACTGGATTAAGGTTGGTGAGGGGTCTGTTAAAACGACTGGATTAAGGTTGGTGAGGGGTCTGTTAAAACAACTGGATTAAGGTTGGTGAGGGGTCTGTTAAAACAACTGGATTAAGGTTGGTGAGGGCCGAGGGTCTGTTAAAACGACTGGATTAAGGTTGGTGAGGGGTCTGTTAAAGGACTAGAAAGCCTGCAGTTTCTATTAGCTTGGATTCCCCATCGATGTCGTCACTGGTGGACGGGTTTCTGAACTGCTTACAGCCCACCTATGAGACACAGACAGAGCAGAGGACCTAGTACATGAAGATAGGTTGAAAAGTGGTCCTTTAACACCCAATACTACAGCGTGACCCATTCTGACCGGGCACCCATTTTGGTGTCAGCATCATGTTATGCTTTAGCTATTTAAAAATAGCAGATCTACAAGCTCATATCGCGCCACCGAGTGGCGCGATACGAGCTTGTAGGTCTGCTATTTTTGAAAAATCGAAGAACGACTGACATTTCTAGAATCTGATCTCAGGTCAGAATGGGTCAATCAGACCAGTGTGTGTCCAGTGGAAACCTTCGTATGAATCTGATCTCAGGTCAGAATGGGTTAAAAGTAGCAGACCCACAAGCTAGAAACACGGCGCAATGGGGACTAGGTTGGTGGAGGGTGTGTAGAGCCCAGGATCACATTAGATGATTGACACAGGGGTGAAAAATGGGTTACAAAATCGTGGGATGAAATATATATATATATAAAAAAAAGAAACAGGGCGCAAAGGGACCATGTTTTGGGCTCGTATACTTTAGCTATCTTTCATTTTGAATCCTGAAAAAAGAACCGTCTCATCTCCCATTACCTGGACATCATTTGAAGACATGACAACAAGGCAAGGGAGCCGCTGAATGTTCAAAGTTCAGGTTCTGCGCAGGGTGTAATTGAGGTCATAAAACCTTAAAAGAAACACAAAAAATAAAAAAATACATGAAAATAAATGTCATGAAAGCGGCCCCCGGCCCCTGGAACCGACTCAAGGACCCCTGGGGGGCCCCCATAGTACCCACTTTGGAAGCACTGAGATAAATGACCTTTTCATTACCATGCTCAGAGCTCAGAGGATACAGAGAGAGGAGAGAGAAGGAAATGAGAAACAATGCTAAGATAGATGGATGGTTAACAAATTAATACATAATGAGCTTACCAGTCAATGGTCACTGCTGCAAAACGGAGGTGGTAATCACTGTGACGGACATATACAAACAGGTTAAAATAATAATCATCTTCAGTTCATTTACATAATTGTATTTTATTATTAGCGTCAACAAATCTTTAAATTAGCTTGTCCTTGGTAGCATCTTTTGGTCAATTCATCACAACGTAAAATTATACACAATATAATAGGTCTATATACTGTACACTCGGATATCAAAACATTGTCAAAATATGTACAGGTTCAAGGTAAACAAAAAACAAAAACAAGGAGACGAATCTGACACAGAAAATTAACAAGAGTGGGAAGGGTTTTTTTTTTTTTTTTTTTTTAAGATATTTTTTTGCGGCTTACGCCTGATTTTTTAAGGGATAGAAAGTAGGCTGACAGGAAACGGGAGAGAGATGGGGGGATGACATGCGGTAAAGGCCGTGTCGGGTCCGGGAGTCGAACCTGCGGCACACCGCGACTGGATCACCAGTCCGGTGCCCAGACCGTTACGCTACGGCCTGGGCCAAGGGTTTTTGATAACCATAGAGATAAAGAAACAAAATCCTTGGGAGAATCTTGATGAACTTCTTGTTTGAGGTTATCTCCAAACAAGAGGTCTTGAGGGGGTTCCCAGGGGTTTAAGAGGTCTTGAGGGGGTTCCCAGGGGTTTTGGAATAATATGTCCCTGGCATGGATGGATCTTAACCTTGAATCTCCCAAGACAGTACTGCCCTAAACATGTTAGTATGAAATACAAAAGCACCCTGGAGGAAGTGGACAGAGAAAGGGGAAGAGCCATCTGTAATCCACGTAACTCGAGAACCGTTCGCCCCACCGACTTCAAATTCGACACACACGTTCCACACACCCACAGGGAGTGCAGTGCCCGGTCTCGAGTCGGCCGCACCCATGGTTGTCCAGAACCGCCACAAAAGGCCTTTTTTATTTGGCGGCCATCTTGAAAAATGACCGCCATTTTGGATTTTTCGTTGGCTCGGTTAAAAAAGTTAAAGAGGTGACCCAGAGGCATGTTCATGCCAAATTTCACGCTTGTATCACCAAGTGAAAGATCGTTCCTATTATCTGCTGTACTATTCTTTAGCTATTGAAAAAAAAGAGCTTGTAGATCTGCTATTTTTGAAAATTTGTGAAAATGTGTTCAAATCTTCGAATATATATTATTTCACAGCAAACATTTTTAACTCAAATCTTTGCTTCTGGGGGGTCCCTGAAACAACACATTTTCAGATGGGGGTCGGCGGCCGATTACATATAGTTTTTGGGGTCCTGGACATGAAAAACTTTGAGAAGCACCGATACAGAAAACTATCGTGATTTAGAATACATTTGTAGAATCTTCCTCATGTCTAAATGGGTTAAAATAATGTTGTTGTTTTTTGCAGAGGGGTGAAGTGGCTCTTATGGCACAGCATTGGAGAGGTCAGCCGTCTAGAACTGTGAGGGCACACTGGTGGGCCGTGAGGATATTGCAATTGGTCCCCAAAATAATTGGCAAAACAAATATTGTAATGATTATATAATTTTAATATAAAACATTATGATGTACAAAAAAAAAGCCATGTTATTTTTTTTTTCTCTTTAAAATCTTGAAAACACGACTTTTCATTGTAATACCAACACATAGGATTAGGAACTCCGTTCCATTGCTCCGAACCAGACCACAATTTAATTGATCTCTAAAATACACATGGTTTGAAAATGCGCCCATTTGACCACTTCACACGGCAGATTATGTGCTCAAATGGGTGGGCCCATTTGACCACTTCACACGGCAGATTATGTGCTCAAATGGGTGGGCCCATTTGACCACTTCACACGGATATATGTGCTCAAATGGGTGGGCCCATTTGACCACTTCACACGGCAGATAATGTGCTCAAATGGGTGGGCCGCCAAAACATCAAGTGATCAGCAATCCAGAAAGGTTGTGATCCCCTTTTCTAGAAAGTCTGTGACGTTTTTTTCTGGAGTGCAAACTAAAAAGTCTCCCAAGCAATTTGTAGGCATTATTATTAGACCCCATCTTGTATACAAACTAATATACATTGTGGAAATTAAAGACCTCCAAATTTTAAAACACATTAAAAGACATTCAGTCTACTTGATTTGTACAATATGAAATCATTTTGGCTCACTGAGAGACACTGACACACACGCAAGACATACAGACCAATGATAAAATTGCATTTCTAAAACCCTTCATGACCTGACGTTTGCTGGTAGCAAACAAACATCTAACTGTCAATTCATTGTTGGTTTCGAGCGAGAGAACGAACACACACACACACACACACACACACACACACACACACACACACACACACACACACACACACACACACACACACACACACACACACACACACACACACACACACACACACACACACACACACACACACACACACACACACACACACACACACAATGAACAAAGTAATGAACAAAGTAATGAAGAAAGGTAGCATCATCTAGCCTGTATTTTCTATAATTCTATAATTAGGCTCTGGAGGTAACTCGGATGAGATTCCGTACTTGGCATCGTTAATTTAAACCATTCTGACCTGAGATCAGATTCATACGAGGTTTCCGCCGGACACACACTGGTCTGATGAACCCATTCTGACCTGAGATCAGATTCTAAAAATGTCAGTCGCTCTTCGATTTTTTTCAAAAATAGCAGACCTACAAGCTCGTATCGCGACACTCGGTGGCGCGATATGAGCTTGTAGATCTGCTATTTTTCAATAGCTAAAGCATAACATGATGCCAACACCAAAATGGGTGCCCGGTCAGAATGGGTTAATTTAAAAAAAAAAGGCATTTAGAAAGTTCCAGTACTGTAGCTCCCGTTCTCGGCTTCTAAACATTAGAATTCTAGTCCGTTCAGAAAATGTCTTTGATCAAGTCTTCAAAGACTTGAACAAAAGTGTGTTGATGTCAGACATACAACATAATCATCATTTTTGGATATTTTTTTAAAATGGAAAATCGTCATCATCATCATCACAGAATGCTTCACAGGTCGTTTTTGTTTTTTGGTGAAATGTCGTAAAAACGTAAAAATGGAAGGCAGATCGGCAGGTCAGCAATTTGCTTTGAAGATGGACACTTTTGGCATTAAAAGACACGTGGGCTCTTTACAGAGAGAATACAGATTCTGATGAGTCCACTTTGCCATTCACAAACACAAACACATAATGGAAAGGGCTTGGACTGGGCATGTTAATTCCCAGGTGTCGTGAACACGCAGCCATGGTCAGGTGGCTTATTTGGTTTCTCCTTCCATGTTCGGGAGCCATGAAGACCAACACACACTCACACATGTAATGTTTTGGGAGGGAGAAATGGCCAACATACATTTAACCCATTCTGACCTGAGATCAGATTAAAAAAATGTCTATTACATCCTGACAGTTTCATTATTAACCCATTCTGACCTGAGATCAGATTAAAAAAATGTCAGTCGTTCTTCGATTTTTCAAAAATAGCAGACCTACAAGCTCGTATCGCGCCACTCGGTGGCGCGATATGAGCTTGTAGATCTGCTATTTTTCAATAGCTAAAGCATAACATGATGCCAACACCAAAATGGGTGCCCGGTCAGAATGGGTTAAGTGATAAAATCGCACGCACGCACGCACACACACACACACACACACACACACACACTTACACTCCTAAAAAACGTCTTCTAAAACCTAGCCTAAGGTTTCTGAAAAAACCTCCAAATTATAATTAAAAAATGTAAAAAAGACAATGACGTTGCTACATGTATAGCAATAACTAATGAGACACAGAGGTATAGCTCCCGTAAAAACAACGCATAGGTTGGTTGCACCATGTCTAAAATGGGCCACTATAATGACATGTCGAGGGTGAGTCGCAGAGGTGCCAACCTTTAGCAGCTCTGCTTCTCAGCGCCGACACCATCACCGTCACTCTGTCCCCTGTGAAGGCACGGGGACAGCAAACACTCCTGGATTAAAACTCCAGCAACTGTCCGTCCGTCCCTCTGGTGGTGTGATGATACATCTGTATATTCTCGCTATGCCACGTTAGAAATAATGTCCAATTGTTTCTGTCCTCCGTTTGGAAAGCCCAGACCTCTCTCCTCCTGTGGAGTAAATGCAGGCATTAGATCTAGGTCTGTTTGGAGAAATGGAATGGTGGCTCACTTCAGGCGGGACGATAAAAACAAGACAAATTACCTGGGCTCTTCTCACTTGTTATCAGTGTTTTCTGCCTCCTCCTGGCGGGGAAAAAAAACAAACAAACATCTTGATTAAAAAAAAAAACGAGAAAAACAATCATTAGATAGATGGATTCTAAATACACCCACTGCGTTGCACATCCAGAATCTGAACAGCGGACACTTAGGGTAACAAAGGCCGGCTGTTGCTTAGTGGTTAGAGAGGCTGTCTGCTAAGCAGAAGGTCACCGGTTGGCCTTGACCCCCAGTCTGTGTGTCGAACTGTCCGTGAGCAAAAAGAAAGCCCATTGCGTACGACACCAGAACCAGAGTCATCTAGTGAGAGAGTGGCGACACGCTTTGATCTCGCCGCAAAGTGGTTGCCTATATGGGCTATAGTTCCAAACATGGGAACTATCCCATTGAGATAGAATGAGCACTTCCGCATTCCATTGTTACAATGGGAGTCAACGCTAGTGTCGCCACTCTCTCATTAGATTACTCTGACCAGAACCAACTCAATGCACCCCCGCACAGCGTGCGCACACACACACACACACACACACACACACACACAAACACGATCGCAGTACTCGCGCGCTCTGCTTTGCGCAAGTAACAATGACACTTCAGACACTTTACTCAACGCGCCTTACAAACCTCGACCTAAAGCCAACATGAACAAACCCCTCCCCAGCGTTTTGACAGCAAAGAGTGGAACGTGTGTCATTCAGTATGTCACCGTTCTATTAATAGGAGGCAGACTTTGTGGATGTTGTGCCAGTGGCAATACCCAGGGCAATCAATTCAATGGCATATAGACAGCTGCCTCTGTTGATACATGCTCACTGAAATGCGGAAAGGCAGACACAACAGAGTGGAGGTACAGTACAATGCAGCACTGTACTGTCCACGGAGCATTTTGTTAAGTAGTTCCAATTCTCAGTACTTTTCCCTTCTACTCCACTACATCTCAGGGGCAAATATTACACAGTCGACTTGTTGATATGCAGGTGAAAGACATCAAGTGTAATAATTGGAGAATTCTTATATTCTCAGAGTGAAATGAACACTGGATATGACTGTGTGCGCAATGGTGTTCTATCTAGCAGCGACTGCGTAGGTCTATTGACTGACAGAGATCAGAAAGGATCTAACGCATGGGTTTTCAACAGGTGGTCCGTGGACCACTGGTGGTCCGTGAAGGTGTTGCATGTGGTCCCTGACCATGCATTTAGTAATGTAGGAAAGTGAAGATTCATATTTGAATTTATTGTATTGGGTTAGAGAAAGTTGAGAAACAATGCAGTAAATGATCTGGTGACAAATTATGACGCATCGATGTTGTCAGTTACTGGGAAGTCGGATGTCAAGAACTTCCACAGAAAAGTGAGTTAGAATCTCAAGGGAAACCATACCGGATTGCCTGGTTGAGTCACCATTACAAGGAAATGTGCCCATAATCAATCGCAAGTGTCTGCTTACTGAGTCATAGAATAAGTTACAATGAACAGCAACATGAGTTTAATATGGAAGGTTAATTTCTTTCCCCCACACCACGACCATATCCCCCCTCCCAACACAACATGGTCCCCAGGTTGATTCTCAGTCAGGGTGGTGGTCCCCAGGTTGATTCTCAGTCAGGGTGGTGGTCCCCAGGTTGATTCTACAGTCAGGGTGGTGGTCCCCAGGTTGATTCTCAGTCAGGGTGGTGGTCCCCAGGTTGATTCTCAGTCAGGGTGGTGGTCCCCAGGTTGATTCTCAGTCAGGGTGGTGGTCCCCAGGTTGATTCTCAGTCAGGGTGGTGGTCCCCAGGTTAATTCTCAGTCAGGGTGGTGGTCCCCAGGTTGATTATATAGTCAGGGTGGTGGTCCCCAGGTTGATTCTCAGTCAGGGTGGTGGTCCCCAGGTTGATTCTCAGTCAGGGTGGTGGTCCCCAGGTTGATTCTCAGTCAGGGTGGTGGTCCCCAGGTTGATTCTAAGTCAGGGTGGTGGTCCCCAGGTTGATTCTAAGTCAGGGTGGTGGTCCCTGGTTGATTCTATAGTCAGGGTGGTGGTCCCCAGGTTGATTCTCAGTCAGGGTGGTGGTCCCCAGGTTGATTCTATAGTCAGGGTGGTGGTCCCCAGGTTGATTCTCAGTCAGGGTGGTGGTCCCCAGGTTGATTCTCAGTCAGGGTGGTGGTCCCCAGGTTGATTCTCAGTCAGGGTGGTGGTCCCCAGGTTAATTCTCAGTCAGGGTGGTGGTCCCCAGGTTGATTCTCAGTCAGGGTGGTGGTCCCCAGGTTGATTCTCAGTCAGGGTGGTGGTCCCCAGGTTGATTCTCAGTCAGGGTGGTGGTCCCCAGGTTGATTCTCAGTCAGGGTGGTGGTCCCCAGGTTGATTCTCAGTCAGGGTGGTGGTCCCCAGGTTGATTCTCAGTCAGGGTGGTGGTCCCCAGGTTGATTCTCAGTCAGGGTGGTGGTCCCCAGGTTAATTCTCAGTCAGGGTGGTGGTCCCCAGGTTGATTCTCAGTCAGGGTGGTGGTCCCCAGGTTGATTCTCAGTCAGGGTGGTGGTCCCCAGGTTGATTCTCAGTCAGGGTGGTGGTCCTCAGGTTGATTCCCAGTCAGGGTGGTGGTCCCCAGGTTGATTCTCAGTCAGGGTGGTGGTCCCCAGGTTGATTCTCAGTCAGGGTGGTGGTCCCCAGGTTGATTCTCAGTCAGGGTGGTGGTCCCCAGGTTGATTCTACAGTCAGGGAGGTGGTCCCCAGGTTGATTCTCAGTCAGGGTGGTGGTCCCCAGGTTAATTCTCAGTCAGGGTGGTGGTCCCTGGTTCATACTCAGTTGAAAACCCCTGATCTAACTAATTGGCAGTCACACACACACACACACACACACACACACACACACACACACACACACACACACACACACACACACACACACACACACACACACACACACACACACACAGTGACTGACCGGCCTGGACTCCGAGAGGGTCCGGCCCTCGGGTCTGGGCTCGGCCTCCGTGGGAGACGCCGGGACACTCCCGTTGGAGTCTGTGATCAGCAGCGTCCGTCTCTCCCGGGTCTGCTTGTCACACTTGGTCACGCGGAACCTGGGAAAGAGAGAAACGTCCGTCCGCGGTTCAAGAAAAAACATCTGGAAGCCAAATTAACCCAGAGATCAGACTCTAAAAATGTCAGTCGCTCTTCGATTTTTCAAAAAATAGCAGACCTACAAGCTCGTATCGCGCCACTCGGTGGCGCGATATGAGCTTGTAGATCTGCTATTTTTCAATAGCTAAAGCATGACATGATGCCAACACCAAAATGGGTGCCCGGTCAGAATGGGTTAAGACATTTATGTTTTGCTCAAGACAAACCCATGATCCATTGTAGGGCTCCTCATACCACTTGGAAGAAACATCACTCACCCAAAATGGCAAACAATATACAGGTATTATAAAGTACATAAAGTACATTTCAAGCTCTTAGAAAATGAAATTAAAAACAATCAACACATTATCTAGGTCAGAATAGGGGTTATGCCTGCGCATGCAGGGTAAATCGAGTGGCAAACTGAGTTTAACGTTGTTTAACCCATTCTGACCGGGCACCGATTTTGGTGTTGGCATCATGTTATGCTTTAGCTATTGAAAAATAGCAGATCTACAAGCTCATATCGCGCCACCGAGTGGCGCGATATGAGCTTGTAGGTCTGCTATTTTTGAAAAATCGAAGAGCGACTGACATTTTTAGAATCTGATCTCAGGTCAGAATGGGTTCATCAGACCAGTGTGTGTCCGGCAGAAACCTCGTATGAATCTGATCTCAGGTCAGAATGGGTTAATGCAATCAGATAGGCCTTTTCTGTGTGGATGTATGGGCTGTCAAGGCCAGTAAGTAGTTGTTTTGCCACTCAGTAGGCATTCCTGCATTACTTGTGGGTATGATGATGATGTCAGGTGCACACCCTCAATTAAATACTGGGCCCTTTCCTTTCATTCCTCTCTGTGGCTTTATCTATTTGCCATGACGATGTTACTAAGCAATAAGATATTTCAATTGCAGTAATATAGCGTATATAATGTTATCAACGTGACAATTTCAAATGCCTGTTGATAAAGTTTGAGTGATTGGAGGCGAATAGTCAGCTCAGCCCGATTCCCCCAGCATCCATTCCCATCTCAATGAACACACACACACACACACACACACACACACACACACACACACACACACACACACACACACACACACTAAAGCTTTGGCCAAATGGAACAAATGAATATTCTCATGCAGGTCACGCTGCGTTCTGGGCCATTTATCTGGAGGTGCAAATGAAAAACGGCCACGCAACGCGCATCCTGATCAGCAGTATAGGGAGGAACACCCTTGGAGGAGGAACACCCTGGGCTCGCAATATTGCTTTGCTCTGGGTGGATCTTTGTTGGTTGTAAAGTGTCTTGAGACAACTTGTTGTGATTTGACACTTTAACCCATTCTGAACGGGCACCCATTTTGGTGTCGGCATCATGTTATGCTTTAGCTATTTAAAAATAGCAGATCTACAAGCTCATATCGCGCCACCGAGTGGCGCGATACGAGCTTGTAGGTCTGCTATTTTTGAAAAATCGAAGAGCGACTGACATTTTTAGAATCTGATCTCAGGTCAGAATGGGTTCATCAGACCAGTGTGTGTCCGGCGGAAACCTCGTATGAATCTGATCTCAGGTCAGAATGGGTTAATAAAATTGAATTGAATTGAATTGAATACTACAGCGGACTGGATCCGTTGAGAGCAAACGCACTTGAACTTCTCCAAGAACGAAGATGACACTCATGACACACGTTACCGTGCTCCTTCCTCTCACACACACACACACACACACACACACACACACACACACACACACACACACACACACACACACACACACACACACACACACACACACACACACACACACACACACACACACACACACACACACACACACACACACACACACACACACACACACACACACAAATAAAATAATTATCTAAACAGATCTTCACCTGAAGTCACTGGCCGGGTGTGATTATTATCTTTCCGTTCCCAAAAGCCTAATTGAAAATTGAAATTTTGACTGCAATTTCAACCATCTCCAATAATCAGACCAGTGTGTGTCCAGTGGAAAACCTCGTATGAATCTGATCTCAGGTCAGAATGGGTTAATAACAAATTTCTCCGCGGCTTTTCTGCTGCGTAATAACGAGCGTCCAGGTGTGCGTCCTCACAAACGGCGAAAATAGCTGATGTGCAAATATCCTATGAGTAAGGCAACCAAATGGTCAGCTATACGTCCCTGTGAATAACTATTTCTGATGAGCCCGTGTAAGTCTCTGCTTTCGGGAAGAATCCAACTAACTCCAAATTAAAATGAAAAATTAAATATATATATATTTTTTTTAACCCATTCTGAACGGGCACCCATTTTGGTATCATGTTTTTGGCATCATGTTATGCTTTAGCTATTGAAAAATAGCAGATCTACAAGCTCGTATCGCGCCACCGAGTGGCGCGATACGAGCTTGTAGGTCTGCTATTTTTGAAAAAATCGAAGAGCGACTGACATTTCTAGAATCCGATCTCAGGTCAGAATGGGTTAATCAGACCAGTGGGTGTCCAGTGGAAACCTCGTATGAATCTGATCTCAGGTCAGAATGGGTTAAACAAAGCAACACACACACACACACACACACACACACACACACACACGCCTACCTCCCCACAGCTAGAACGGTGATCTCCCCCAGTTGGCTGCGTCGTAGCTGCTCTGACTTGCGGGCCGAGGGCCTCCTCATCAGGGGCCACTTCTTCTGGTTGCAGCGGCTGCATATGCTCTTGCCCCCGGGGCCCCCGATGGTGTGCAGGTGGTTGCAGGTGTGTTTGGCGGCCCCTGCTGGCGCATCGGGTGACACAGGGGTCTGTGGGGGGGTAGGGGAGGAGGGGAACGGGGAGGTTGGGGTGACAGGAGGACTGGAGTAAAGGGGGGGGGGGAGAGAAAAAGAGAGAGAGAGAGAGGGTTTTTTTGTTTAGTTCAGTTTAGATTGATTTAAGTTTCCAGAATGGATTTGATTGTTTAATTATTTTTTTAATCCTATATCAAAATTGGCCTAAGGGAAGACTGCTGACCTCTGACATATAGGGCGCGTTCGGAAATAGGACACCGGAGCGCAGTAGTTTGCATTGCACAGCATTTGTGTCATTTCTGAACACGGCCCCAAAAGAGTTCTCAATCAGACACAAACAAATCAATCAGATCCATATATGGACATGTACTGATGCTTTGTCACACAAACAACCCAACATGAAGGACCGCCTAAAGACTTTGGATTGGTTTCGCAATGCTTATTTTAATAGATTTTTTTGAGGACGCTAGCCCCTCCTATATTCAGCTAGTGTAGATTCTTGTCCTAACATAAACATTAAATGCAATTGATCATATGCGTCTGTCTTTTCTTTTTTACAAAAAGAAAATCCTATTATATTTCGCTGACTCATGAGTTTTTCGAGTTACAGTATATTTATATTATTATATTATTTTCTCAAATTTTTTCCCCTTTTATTATTGTCTTTGTTTCATTGTTTTAGCTGTCCCTGTGTAAGGCCACCTATGTGCATTGGTGATTTACATTTGTCTTGTTAGAAAATATAAAATAAATACATGTTTGATTAAAGAGAAAACGTGTCCGAGCAAGTCGGCTGCTTTTGTGTTAACGCAAAGATTAAATTCCCATTGACAATATCATCATGCTATACATCATGAAGTTGTATGATGATAAGAGCGCCCCTCACTTCACACAGGTGTGATTTCTTTTTTTTAACCCATTCTGACCGGGCACCCATTTTGGTGTTGGCATCATGTTATGCTTTAGCTATTGAAAAATAGCAGATCTACAAGCTCATATCGCGCCATTGAGCTTGTAGATCTGCTATTTTTTGAAAAATCGAAGACATTTTTAGAATCTGATCTCAGGTCAGAATGGGTTAATCAGACCAGTGTGTGTCCAGTGGAAAACTCGTATGAATCTGATCTCAGGTCAGAATGGGTTAAAAACACCCAGATTTAGCAACAAAAGCTAGGAGATTGGCCTGGGTCTGCTCTCCACTGAGCGCAGCGTTTAGAGACAGACAGAGTCTGGAGATTGGCCTGGGTCTGCTCTCCACTGAGCGCAGCGTTTAGAGACAGACAGAGTCAGGAGATTGGCCTGGGTCTGCTCTCCACTGAGCGCAGCGTTTAGAGACAGACAGAGTCAGGAGATTGGCCTGGGTCTGCTCTCCACTGAGCGCAGCGTTTAGAGACAGACAGAGTCTGGAGGAGGGCTTATTGTCAGGAAGAGCAGGCCAGGGTGCACAGGGCTCACGCAGACCAATCCAGGTCAACACTGCACTGATTAAACCACTTAGACCGGAGGACCATTCTACAAATGCCTTCTAAATACTGACAGTTTTCTGAAAACCAGTGGTTCTCAAAACTATTTCATGTCAAGGACCCCTAGAGTTATATGTAACCCTAACCCTAAAATATGTAGTTCCAGGGACCTCCCAGAAGCAAAGATTTGAGTTAAAAACGCTCCGATAGAATGTATATTCAATGATTTGGGCCACATTTTCACGATTTAAAAAAAATAGCAGACCTGCAAGTTCATAGCTATGAACTTGTAGACAGAGATACAAAATACAAATACTGGGTCAAAAAATGTATCTAAATACAAAATACAAAATACATCTTCCATCCCAGCGAAATACAAATGACAAAATACAAAAAAAGTATTTCAAATACGTATTTCAAATACATGTTTTTCAAATACTGCCCATCTCTGATGGGCAAAATACATTGAAAATGTATTTTGATACAAAATACAAATACTGGGTCAAAATCTGTATCTAAATACAAAATACATCTAATTTCTTCCATCCCAGCGAAATACAAATTACAAAATACAAAAAAGTATTTCAAATACGTATTTCAAATACATGTATTTCAAATACTGCCCATCTCTGCTTGTAGATCTGCTATTTTTCAATAGCTATGCTTGAAACACCAAAAGGGGTTCCCGCCCAAAATGGATTAAACCACTAAAGGAAGCACTGGTTGGGATATTTCGGGTGTCACTTTCAATTCCACCTTGTGAATCAAAGCAATATTTTTAGACCATAATCGATATGAAACCAAACGCTCTAGAGGAGAAAAACTATTCATCACAGTTTAGTTGACTGGTCTGGCATAAACCGTTCAACTGTGGGGCGGTGCACGTGTCCTTGGTTGAGACGGGTCCGTTTTTACAGCATGTTCCACACACACACACACACACGCACACACACACGCACACGCACACGCACACGCACACATACACACACACACAGTGTAAAGTACACCTCGAATTATTACCTCTGCTCACGGAAGTTTCACCGACTTGTAAACAAAACTCAACGCCAAATTGACACCATTTAAAGTTTCGGAATTATAGAAAGGTAAAACATGGTGGGCTGATCTTAAGGCACACTGTGACGTGAAAGCGTGAAAATGTGAATTGTTGAGTGCATTGTTGAGTTGAATGCCAATATGGCTTTCGGCAAAATAGGTCCACAGCAACAGCTTTAATGAATATTAATGGAGGAAATATCAACAGCAACAGATGAAAATAAATATACGATAGGGGTATTTATAGATTTAGAAAAAGCTTTCGACACCTTGAATCATTCAATTTTGATTTCTAAATTATACACATATGGCGTGAGAGGAATGGTACTGGACTGGATGAGAAGCTATTTAGAAAATAGGCAACAATATGACCCCTTTTCCACCGGTTGGTTCCCAATGGGAACCGGTTCAGTTCTTTTTGGTTTTTAGTCCATGAGCCAGAGCTCCAAAATTGGTGGGCAAACTATACCCTATATTAAATTGTTTATAGGATCAATACAAGTAAATTAATACATGATAACCCTTCCACAGTAGTAGCTTTTTCATATTTTCGATTATTTTGCATATTTTCCTACATAATGCCTCATTTGCATATTTTAAAATGTATTTTTTTTAATACAATAGATCATTGTCTTCATGTAAGTACTCAATTAGGGAAGTTTCACGGTGATAACAATCTAATATAGGTATGGTTTTTCCCACTCAATTCATAATTAAAAATTTAAATTTTGGAGCTCTGGCTCATGGACTAAAAACCAAAAAGAACTGAACCGGTTCCCACTGGGAACCAACCGGTGGAAAAGAACTGAACCGGTTCCCATTGGGAACCAACCGGTGGAAAAGAACTGAACCGGTTCCCACTGGGAACCAACCGGTGGAAAAGAACTGAACCGGTTCCCACTGGGAACCAACCGGTGGAAAATAACTGAACCGGTTCCCACTGGGAACCAACCGGTGGAAAATAACTGAACCGGTTCCCATTGGGAACCAACCGGTGGAAAAGAACTGAACCGGTTCCCACTGGGAACCAACCGGTGGAAAAGAACTGAACCGGTTCCCACTGGGAACCAACCGGTGGAAAATAACTGAACCGGTTCCCACTGGGAACCAACCGGTGGAAAAGAACTGAACCGGTTCCCATTGGGAACCAACCGGTGGAAAAGAACTGAACCGGTTCCCACTGGGAACCAACCGGTGGAAAAGGGGCCTATGTGCAGTGGGCAGGTAACACATCAGAGTGTATGCAAATTGCATGTGGAGTCCCTCAAGGTTCTGATTTGGGACCCAAATTATTTAATCTGTACATTAATGACATTTGTGACGTATCAAAAATATTACAATTTGTTTTGTTTGCAGATGACACACATTTCCATTGCTCTGGATATGATTTAAATAAGTTAGCTGAGACCATTACACATGAAATGAAAAAACTCAAAAAAATGGTTTGATATAAATAAGCTCTCGCTGAATTTGGAAAAAACTAAGTTCATGGTTTTTGGAAATAGGAAAAAGGATGACCAGGTGGAAGCAGTCATAGATGGAGTGGCCGTCGCAAGAGCATCAGAATTTCGGTTCTTATAATAATGGATGACAAATTAACACATTCTGACCTGAGATCAGATTAAAAAAATGTCTATTACATCCTGACAGTTTCATTATTAACCCATTCTGACCTGAGATCAGATTAAAAAAATGTCAGTCGTTCTTCGATTATTCAAAAATAGCAGACCTACAAGCTCGTATCGCGCCACTCGGTGGCGCGATATGAGCTTGTAGATCTGCTATTTTTCAATAGCTAAAGCATGACATGATGCTGACACCAAAATGGGTGCCCGGTCAGAATGGGTTAACATGGAAATCCCATATAGCGCATGTTAAGAAAAAGATCTCGAAGAGCATTTTTATTTTAAACAAAGTGAAGCATGTGCTAGCAAAAGAAGCAATGCGAATATTATATTGTTCACTAATTTCTCCATATCTTAGTTATTGTGCTGAAGTGTGGGGGAATACGTACATGACTACCACAAAACCATTATACTTATTACGGAAGAGAGCAGTACGAATCATGCACAAAGTGCATTATAGAGAGCACACAAATGGTCTATTTATAAAATCGAGGGTATTGAAACTTGAACATGTCGTGAAGCTACAAACCTTATTAATTATGTTCAGAGCAAAAAGCAAAACATTACCAGTTCATTTACAACAGCTATTTGAACCTAGTTCAGAAAGTGGGGATAGGAGGAGGAAATTTGATTTTAAACATAAAGTTGCACGGACCACTCAAAGACTGATGTGTCCTTCGATAACAGGAATCCGAACGTGGAATTCTCTGGATGACAATTTAAAGGGTTGTACACATATTTGCCAATTTAAAATAAATTACAAAAATCTAATATTTAGGCAATATGAAGCCGACGAATAGGTTAGCCATTATTTCTTGCACGTGTCATTGCTCAACTTCTTGCTTGTTTTGTCTTATTCTTTTGTTTTTGTTTGTTTTGTTTAGATGTGTATGAGCCAATCATTAAAGTATAAACTAACTTTTGAGTGAAAAGGGGGCAGGTATTTATAAGAATGTATTCTTCTTCCTGCTCCTTTTCGTCATGGGTGAATCAGTATAAAAAACAAATGAATTATGTAAGACAAATGAATTGTTATCTATTATGATTTGTACTGTATTGTGATTCATATGAAATGAAAAAAAAAAAAAAAAAAGCAACACTAGCATGCATTGACAACAGACAGTATTGCCATTGTTACAGTATGTATTTTACAGTACATGTTTTTAACCCCCTGTAGTTTACGTTTAAATCTTTAGAGGGCAGCAAACTCACAAAATTGCCCCTGGGTTACATTCCCCTTTAAGTCGTACAGTGTAATGTTCATTTATGTCTGTTTTATAGAGTACTGTACTGTAACTCTGTATCTTCATTGTCAATGGAATTTTTTAAACAAACATTAAACTAAAAACAAAGTAAACCTGTATATAGGAGGGGCTAGCGCCCCTCAAATACACTGACCAATGAATGCAGCAGGGGCCAATCTGCCAGGATATTTTGAATCATCAGAAATGGTGCCTATTAAGTGTAAATTACCTAAGTAAATACATGTCCAAGCGCCTCTGTCATTTTGGCTATAACATAATACTTAATAGTGTTTAGAGACGTTCTCAAAACATATGTACATGGCATGGTTATTGTGAAAAGTCAAACAGTCTAACTGAAAAATGTTACACAGTATGCTTTTATTCACCCGTTGGATGACAATGGGCCTGCATTCAGTCCAAACTATGTTGTATTATATGACAAAAACAACAAAACGACAAAAGAAACAAATTAAAGAGTCCTGCTCAGACCTAGAAGCCACCGTCAGACACAGACCTAGACCACAGACCTAGACCACAGACCTATGACCACAGACCTAGACCACAGACCTATGACCACAGACCTAGAAGCCACCGTCAGACACAGCACTTCACTGACATGGTATTTGAGTGTACTGTATGTCTGACATTGTGAGCTTTCATCGTCATTCTGACCTGAGATCAGATTCTATAAACGTCTTCTACATCCTGACAGTTTTCTGATAAAGCTATGTCAGTCGTTCTTCGATTTTTCAAAAAATAGCAGACCTACAAGCTCGTATCGCGCCACTCGGTGGCGCGATATGAGCTTGTAGATCTGCTATTTTTAAATAGCTAAAGCATAACATGATGCTGACACCAAAATGGGTGCCCGGTCAGAATGGGTTAATTTATACTTGGCAGCAATAATCATAAACAACGGACCCCTGTAGTCATCTTATGGATCCATTGTTGACAATTTATGCTTCAAAGTCCAAATGGCATCCATGTACCGGTAGACGGGTTAGAGGAAATCATTCCTACAGGACGAACACACCGATGTTGTTTTGAACAAGCATCCGTTTACAGCAGCAGCACTGTCTATCCCATTCTGACCTGAGATCAGATTCATACGAGGTTCCCACTGGACACACACTGGTCTGATGAACCCATTCTGACCTGAGATCAGATTCTAAAAATGTCAGTCGCTCTTCGATTTTTCAAAAATAGCAGACCTACAAGCTCGTATCGCGCCACTCGGTGGCGCGATATGAGCTTGTAGATCTGCTATTTTTCAATAGCTAAATCATAACATGATGCCAACACCAAAATGGGTGCCCGGTCAGCTTGTAGATCTGGTATTTTTCAATAGCTAAAGCATAACATGATGCCGACACCAAAATGGGTGCCCGGTCAGAATGGGCTATACACTCTCCTCTGTTTGTTATTTATCATCCTGCTTGGGTCTATGCCACTGTGTGTGCGCGCGTGCGTGCGTGCGTGCATGCGTGCGTGTGTGTGAGCATTTCCTTTGATTTGTCTCAATCAGCTTGAACGAGGCACAACATCGGCCTTGTGAGATTAGACTGGCCAAAACAGCCATGCTAGAATGAAGAGGGACAACGTGGATGGATGGGCGGGCGTGTGCGTGCATACGTGCGTGTGTGTGTGTGTGCCTTCTAGAGATCTAAGATGGAGACATCTAAGAGGGATATGCACGTTATATGCAGAACACAGAGAGAAGAGAGCCAATGTGAACAGTGATCAACTCCAGCAAGGAGTTCATTTTGAATGCTCACGTATTTCTGAAAGCATGCACTTGATTGTCTCCACCAGGCCGAAGGCATGGGGGGAGAGTATGTTTTGCACTCCGTCCGTCCGTGTGTCCGTCCGTCCGTCCGTCCGTCCGTGTGTCCGTCCGTCCGTGTGTGTGTCCGTGAGCAGCTAATCTCGGCCACTGTTAACCCAATCGATACCAAATTTTGCACACACACTCCCTGGATGCCAACAATGAACCTCTGCCCCAAACTTTCCAGAACGGCCTGTTATAGCGCCACCAGGAGGCCGCTTTGTGCAAAACAAGTTTTTGCACAGTACACCTACAGATTTTGTCCAAACATCACGCAAATTGGTACACAGTCTCTCTAGAGCCATTCAACGAAACGGGTCTTTCAGATTTCTCACACTCCATCCTGATTGGTTAACATTGGCTTCCAAAGTTCACAGGAGTGCTCAGTTTCAAACAAAATGCTGCAAATCATGAACACATCGCGTGATTTCCCTGAAATTGTGCACCCACATTCCCACTAGGCCGAGGACGAAATGCCACATGAACAATTTCAACTCAGCCTCAAGGTGGCGCTATAACTGGCCGAAAAGTGTTTTTACCTCTAACTGCACGGATCTGTGGATAACTTTGTATGCCAACTCCCTAGAGGCCAAGGAAAAACCTTTGTCTGGAATTTTTCACATCTGCTCTTTATAGCGCCACCAGGAGGCCGACATATGTAAAACACATTTTCTATTATTACTCCTTCAGATTTTATCCAAATTTCACGCAAATCGGTACACATGATCTCCATAGTCATGTGATCAAGACAGGTTTGTTTGATTTCTCATATTCCATCCTGATTGACCACGATTGGCTCCTACAGTTTTCAGGAGTAGCCCTTTGTACAAATCACCACAACTCCTCAACGCAGCGTCCCATTGCGATGAAACTGTGCACGCATATTCCCACTAGGCTGAGGAAGAATCCTGGTGGAGACCTGGGCACTTTTTCTAGTTTCCACTGAGAAGGAGACAAAATAAAATAAATAAATAATAATAATAAAAAAACAGGAAGAGACATGGGGATGTATAGAGTCTAGGAGTTTGCCGTTTAATGACAGGGAAAGCAGTGCTGTGGAGAGGAAGAGAGAGAGAGAGAGATAGATAGATAGATAGATAGATAGATAGATAGATAGATAGATAGATAGATAGATAGATAGATAGATAGATAGATAGATAGATAGATAGATAGATAGATAGATAGATAGATAGATAGATAGATAGATAGAGAGAGAGAGAGAGAGAGAGAGAGAGATAGAGAGAGAGAGAGAGCGCGCACTGGGTTGGCTATGAAACAGCAGCTCATCTCTGTCTCACCCCTTAACTATTTCAGTCTTCCTCCATCTTCCACAATCTCTCTCTCTCTCTCTCAGAACCCCACTACACCCTCACCGCATTCCCTAGTGTCCCATAAATTGCCCCCACCCACCTGCCCCCACCCTCCAGGTCCCCACCATCTCTAAGTGTTCCGCTGGCAGACTGCCCAACCTGGCTGGGGGGGAGGGGGGGGAGAGAGAGAGAGAGAGAGAGAGAGAGAGAGAGCAAGCATTACAGCAACAAAGAGAGAGTGATTGAAACCAATAGAGCATGTACTTCAAATGAAAGAACAGAGACCAGAAAGTAGCGCCGAAAACGAGGGGCGGCGGGGGGGGGGGGGGGGGCTGGGGACGAGTTAAAAAGAAAATGTTCAAAGAGGAGATTTAGAGAATGCGAGGAAGGAACACAGAGTGATGCTGGGAGACGACGGCCGGGTGAACCGGCGTACGCTGCTGCCTTGCTAATTTCCCAGGCCGGTCCCTCCGGCTGAATGCCTTCAATAGTCAATACCTAATCCTTGGTACACAGACTACCACTTTACTCCAAACACATAAAAATGCCTCTCTCTCTCTCTCTCTCTCTAAGCAGTTTTACACTCCTGTTCCTCGTTTTGCTCCATCATGTGAACGGCAGGGGGGAGAGTGAGCACCATGTGAATGGCAGGGGGGAGAGTGAGCACCGTGTGAATGGCAGGGGGGAGAGTGAGCACCGTGTGAATGGCAGGGGGGAGAGTGAGCACCGTGTGAATGGCAGGGGGGAGAGAGTGATCACTGTGTGAATGGCAGGGGGGAGAGAGTGAGCACTGTGTGAATGGCAGGGGGGAGAGAGTGAGCACTGTGTGAATGGCAGGGGGGAGAGAGTGAGCACCGTGTGAATGGCAGGGGGGAGAGAGTGAGCACCGTGTGAATGGCAGGGGGGGAGAGAGTGAGCACTGTGTGAATGGCAGGGGGGAGAGAGTGAGCACCGTGTGAATGGCAGGGGGGGAGAGAGTGAGCACCGTGTGAATGGCAGGGGGGAGAGAGTGAGCACCGTGTGAATGGCAGGGGGGGAGAGAGTGAGCACTGTGTGAATGGCAGGGGGGAGAGAGTGAGCACCGTGTGAATGGCAGGGGGGGGAGAGTGAGCACCGTGTGAATGGCAGGGGGGGGGGGAGTGAGCACCGTGTGAATGGCAGGGGGGGAGAGAGTGAGCACTGTGTGAATGGCAGGGGGGAGAGAGTGAGCACTGTGTGAATGGCAGGGGGGAGAGAGTGAGCACCGTGTGAATGGCAGGGGGGAGAGAGTGAGCACCGTGTGAATGGCAGGGGGGGGAGAGTGAGCACCGTGTGAATGGCAGGGGGGAGAGAGTGAGCACCGTGTGAATGACAGGGGGGAGAGTGAGCACCGTGTGAATGGCAGGGGGGAGAGTGAGCACCGTGTGAATGGCAGGGGAGAGAGAGTGAGCACCGTGTGAACGGCAGGGGGGAGAGAGTGAGCACCGTGTGAACGGCAGGGGGGAGAGAGTGAGCACCGTGTGAATGGCAGGGGGGGGGAGTGAGCACCGTGTGAATGGCAGGGGGGAGAGAGTGAGCACCGTGTGAATGGCAGGGGGGAGAGTGAGCACTGTGTGAATGGCAGGGGGGGGGAGAGTGAGCACCGTGTGAATGGCAGGGGGGGAGAGTGAGCACTGTGTGAATGGCAGGGGGGGGAGAGTGAGCACTGTGTGAATGGCAGGGGGGGAGAGTGAGCACCGTGTGAATGGCAGGGGGGAGAGAGTGAGCACCGTGTGAATGGCAGGGGGGAGAGAGTGAGCACCGTGTGAATGGCAGGGGGGGGAGAGTGAGCACCGTGTGAATGGCAGGGGGGGGAGAGTGAGCACCGTGTGAATGGCAGGGGGGGGAGAGTGAGCACTGTGTGAATGGCAGGGGGGGGAGAGTGAGCACTGTGTGAATGGCAGGGGGGGGAGAGTGAGCACCGTGTGAATGGCAGGGGGGGGAGTGAGCACCGTGTGAATGGCAGGGGGGAGAGAGTGAGCACCGTGTGAATGGCAGGGGGGAGAGAGTGAGCACTGTGTGAATGACAGGGGGGAGAGTGAGCACCGTGTGAATGGCAGGGGGGGGAGAGTGAGCACCGGGCAACCAATTGCACTGTCCTTTTATTTTATCCGCCGCAGCCGAGAAAAGGCTCTGAGTGATGGCATTCCTTGATGGAACCATACTCGGGACTCGACCTTTTGCAGCCCTGGAGACTAAACAGTTCCATGTGGTGCTCAGACTCCATTCACATTCACACACACACGTCAATTCATTCCATTCAATTATTCATTAGAATCATGAATGTCGACTCTAACCCATTCTGACCTGAGATCAGATTCATACGAGGTTTCCACTGGACACACACTACTGGTCTGATTAACCCATTCTGACCTGAGATCAGATTCTATCAAAATGTCAGTCGTTCTTTGATTTTTCAAAAATAGCAGACCTACAAGCTCGTATCGCGCCACTCGGTGGCGCGATATGAGCTTGTAGATCTGCTATTTTTTAATAGCTAAAGCATAACATGATGCCGACACCAAAATGGGTGCCCGGTCAGAATGGGCTAATGACGGAGCAAAAGGTCTCGCCCTCGCTCGGCGTCTAAAGTCAAACCAAGGCCACGCGGAGCACCGTGGAGGCGGAGCAGTGGTTTCCAACCAGGGGTCTAGGGGACCACTTGAGGGCGTTCCAGTTGGTCCCCAGCTTTTAATGATGAAGAGTTTGAACCAAATGGACCCTTATTAGTGTCAAATTAAACCAAATGGAACCGTTTCATTTCACGCTCTCAAAGAGTTATGTCATTGTAACACCTACTTAATTTACAAGAATGGAATTGTGGACAAACTCCTATCCAACAATAACAATCTAACTTCTTTAGTTTTGGGTTTTGGCTAAATCTCATCAAATGGTGGTCCGTGGCTCAAATGCTGAAAAAATAAAGAATGGGCCTTGGTAGTTAGTTGGTATGAAGAAGGTGGAAAACCCTCTGCCACAGAGCGCACATAACGCAGTCATTTGGAGCACGGTGACATTTTCCGAGCTGTCCCAGCAGACCTGGCCTCAATCAAACCCTGCTACCATGGAGAGGAAGAGACACGTGACCCCATTGGCTGCCGTGCCTCTGCCATTCCCACTCAGGTTATTACCACTAGCACACACAGGCCTCAGTCAAGTTCTATTGAAGGAGGTCATAATCCATGTGCTTATAGTGCCATCTGGTGGTTGCCGTGTTCATCACAGCTAGCCTCTGACAACATCCAACAACTGTGGCTCGACTTTGTGAACCCTTTCAACTCTCTTGTCAGTAAATGACATTACGAGGTAGTTGAGTGCATTCGCGGCACATGATGCAATACTGAAGCCCTGACCTGAGATCAGATTCATACGAGGTTTCCGCCGGACACACACTGGTCCTGATGAACCCATTCTGACCTGAGATCAGATTCTAAAAATGTCAGTCGCTCTTCGATTTTTCTAAAATAGCAGACCTACAAGCTCGTATCGCGCCACTCGGTGGTGCGATATGAGCTTGTAGATCTGCTATTTTTAAATAGCTAAAGCATAACATGATGCTGACACCAAAATGGGTGCCCTGTCAGAATGGGTTAATGTTCACGTTAAGTCAAGGACCCCCACATGTATTTGGCCACAGACAGACCGCCATCTGAAAAGGTTTTGTGTGCCTACAAGAAATGTGCCGTTTCAAAATGTGTTCAAGATGTTTTGAAAATAGCTGTAGATGTAGCAGAGAAGAACACAATGTGAAACCTTACCCATCTGAGTCTATGCTGTTCTCATGAACCATGGCTTTGAGAGCCTCACTGTTTGCTGGAGAAAAAGAAAAAGAGAAGAAAGAGAGACATATAAGAATACTGTGGGAATTATAGGGACAGAAAACGCTCCAGTGACTTATTGGGAGATGGCCGGATCTGATCCTTATACTGTAACTGAATTAAATGGCACGCTGCATGCTATCACCGGAACTGTCGCACAACATACAAACCCGTTACTCAGCATAATAACAAATAATAACCAATGTTATTAATGTTAAGCAAATAACTTATTTTTTGGTGGAAATGCAGTGAGAGAAGGGGCATGACAGGGACTATTTAAACAGTGAATAAACAGTGAAATTGTATGAAAATAGATTATTCTGCTTGCTATTAGTGAACACAAACTATTGCATATTGTGTTTTTCAGACTAATAAGCATAATAAGCCATATATATACACACTTCACAATGTGATGCATTGTGAGCTTGTAGATCAGCTATTTTCACTGTATTTGAAACTTATAGAAAAACATTCTATTTATCTTTTCTATATGACAAGTTGGACTTTATAAATCACAACATAAAGACAGTGGATGAAAGGCAGGTTGTGCAACATTTTAGTCAGTTTAACCCATTCTGAACGGGAACGCATTTTGGTGTCAGCATCATGTTATGCTTTAGCTATTGAAAAATAGCAGATCTACAAGCTCATATACGAGCTTGTAGGTCTGCAATTTTTGAAAAAAATCGAAGAACGACTGACATTTTTAGAATCTGATCTCAGGTCAGAATGGGTTTAATCAGACCAGTGTGTGTCCAGTGGAAACCTCGTATGAATCTGATCTCAGGTCAGAATGGGTTAAAATGTTGGACTGAATCCAAAGAGACAAGGCCTATCGGTCATTCCTTGCCACTTTTATGCCCATAAAAGGTTGTTGATGTCATCAGTATATGCCCATAATGGGCATGCCCATATATGGAGCCGACCTGGCTGAAGCTATTTTCGGCTTGTAACGCTGTTGTACAATAGAGAATAAATACATTTGATTTGAATCACACCGTCACACCGCCTACCTAGGAATGTGGTTCAAATCTGATGTGCTTTTCAGACTTGATTAAATCTACACTATTCCAATCTGGATAGATTTGGGCTGCCAGTCTGAACATTCTTAGAACAGTAATGTTAACCCATTTTGGGTGCAGGAACCCCTTTTGGTGTTTTAAACATTATGTTATAATTTAGCTATTGAAAAATAGCAGATCTACAAGCTCGTAGCGCGCCACCGAGTGGCGCGCTACGAGCTTGTAGGTCTGCTATTTTTTTAATAATCGTGAAAATGTGACATTTTATACATTTCGACGTCAGGCCTAAATGGGTTGTGAAAACTATTGCTGGGTTGCTATGTGCTAAAAGGGGGAACCTTGACCAACTGAACTGGGTTCATAACGCCCCCATAAAATCATCCACAAACTATGTCATCTCCAAATCTACCAAAAAAAATAAAGTGGTTTCCCATCTTGAAATCTGAAAAGATGCCATTTAACCCATTCTGACCGGGCACCCATTTTGGTGTCAGCATCATGTTATGCTTTAGCTATTTAAAAATAGCAGATCTACAAGCTCGTATCGCGCCACTCGGTGGCGCGATACGAGCTTGTAGGTCTGCTATTTTTTTTAAATCGAAGAGCGACTGACATTTTTTAGTATCTGATCTCAGGTCAGAATGGGTTCATCAGACCAGTGTGTGTCCGGCGGAAACCTCGTATGAATCTGATCTCAGGTCAGAGCAAAACGGCCTTGCAACAAAGTAGCGGTATAAGTGCACTTATTCCAAAAGGAGCAGTCCGTCCAACATGAATGTGGCATTTCAACACTTCATCCACCATCTCTTGACACATTGAGGCATCTAGCTACATGTATCGACCTGTTCAAATTAATTGAGAGATCCGCTGCCATGCCAAGTTCATTGGATTTGAGGTAAATGAAGCAGAACCGTGTGTGTGTGTGTGTGTGTGTGTGTGTGTGTGTGTGTGTGTGTGTGTGTGTGTGTGTGTGTGTGTGTGTGACGGTGTCTGAGGCGCTGTGCCTGCATTGGTCCTCGCCTCGATGCCTCCATAAACACTCTGGGGTTCTCAAAGTGAGGTACAGGGACCCTAAAAGGTCCCTTGAGTGGGTTCCAAATGGACCCTTGTTGCAGGTCTGTTATAACTCTGAGATTTGAAATTAATACGTTTGAGAACCACTGGTCTGGACAAAAGAATATACATTTATTTAATTTCTTAAAAATAATAACAATTGCCTGCCCTTTAGTTGTTGATGGGAGTACAGTACAGTACAGTACAGTACAGTACAGTACAGTACAGTACAGTACAGTACAGTACAGTACAGTACAGTACAGTACAGTACAGTACAGTACAGTACAGTACATTTGAACATACTCTAGGTAAGGGATTCCCAAAGTTGCGTTAGTATTTTGGGTCGTCAAAAACAGTTTACACACCTGAATAGAATTCAACAGAATGAGTGAAATACAATGTAAAAATGAGTACAAATAGAATTTAACCATTATTGTTACAAAACCCCTATAGTCCTATAGCTTAATGCATTACACTTGTTTTTTTGTTTTTTTTTATAATTTTTATCCCACGATTTTGTAACCCATTTTTCACCCCTGTGTCAATTATCTAATGTGATCCTGGGCTCTACACACCCTCCACCAACCTGGGGAGAGCAACGGACTTAACTCATGCTTCCTTCATGCTTGAGTGTCCAAGTTGCTCCTTTACACCTGACAGGGGGGAGTTTCCCTGGTTGGACGTAGCGCGTGGAAGGAACACGTTATTCCAACCAGTTCCATTCCCCTCCATCAGGCGCCCCGGCTGGCCAGGGGGAGGCAGTTTAGAGACCAGGATTACTGCATGTTTTTGTGAGGGTACCTACCCTAGGGGACACAGGGAGAACATGTGAGGGTACCTACCCTAGGGGACACGGGGAGAACATCCAAACTGCACACAGAAAGGCCCTTTCGCCAACACCGCCTCGGGTATGGGCACTGATGACGTGGAGGAGGGAACACGCCGCCAGCACCCACAGCGCCCCGAGCGGGAATCGAACCCAGGACCTTCTAGCTGTGAGGCGACAGCACTACCAACTGTGCCACCGTGCCCCTAATGCATTACACTTGTAAAAGAGACTTCAGTCTCAATGTGTTTTTTTTTACTGGTTAAACCCATTCTGACCGGGCACCCATTCTGGTGTCAGCATCATGTTATGCTTTAGCTATTTAAAAATAGCAGATCTACAAGCTCATATCGCGCCACCGAGTGGCGCGATACGAGCTTGTAGGTCTGCTATTTTTTGAAAAATCAAAGAACGACTGGCATTTTTAGAATCTGATCTCAGGTCAGAATGGGTTAATCAGATCAGTGTGTGTCCGGCGGAAACCTCGTATGAATCTGATCTCAGGTCAGAATGGGTTAAATAAATAAAAATGTGCAGGCAATTGCGCACAAGGTCGCGAGTCAATGGCAGCATCATTTTGGGGGCTGAAAAGTTTGGGGCATGAACCCGTGCTCTGTCTACGTGAAATGCCTCACCTAACTACTGTATTCAGATAAGAGCAGTAGTGGATGCCATTAACACTACGAAGTCTGAAAAAAAATCACTACTACTCAGTCGGCTGAAGGGTCAATGGGACCGTGTTTTTGGTGCGATTTGATTGGCCACTCTCTCCCCCACACGTCCCTCTCCAGCTGGAGAAGACATTGTTCAAGCCTGCATCCCATTTCCAACGAATTAAATCATAATATGTTTCTTAACACATGTTTTCACTCCTAAAATGTATAAAACTAATAATACATGTGAAAAATATATATTTTGCCGTTGCCCGTTAGTACTATATTGCAACATAGCCATGGAAGAGTGTCACGTTGCTGCCTTTTATTGTTATTTTTTTCCTTCCAAAAGAGCAAGATCACTTGTCTTTTCTTGTGTGTTATCGATGTAATTAATATATGTCACCCCACGCGATGTACAGACTGCTTGACTAGGCATGTAAACATGACATAATTGTATTAATGTTTAAGTGTAATGATGTTATTGACCGGATTGTCCGTAGTCCTCCAGCCGTTAGCTTACAGTTGCTAATATTATAAGCTAACAACATTACTAAAGCCAATGTATTGCATTAAATGCGGCCTGTCCGCGGTAAATTACTTATACAAGTGAGTCGCGTTATATTTACCTAAATTACCAGCCAAAGTACATTCCAAATAAACAATTATTAGCCACGTTATGTTGTTATATCAGTTTAATTAATAAACATCGTTCAGAATACGGCCGTTAGCACTGTGAATTCAACATCCGGTGAGGAGAGGATACGGTTCGTGTATGTGTTGTGTATGGAAGTCAGCGCATACAGTGGCTTACCGGATGTAAGCCTTGCACACTAAATAGAATAGAATAGAGAGAGAGAAAAAGTTTACAGATAAAGAAGGACGGACAGGCTGAACTCTTTTGACTGACAAAGAGCTGGCGATATTGAGCCTATATGCCAGAACAAATTAATCCACAGCAGCATGCCTACATAAGTTCCACGTCGCTTGCAGAAAGAACTGTTCTTTTGACTGACAAAACATTTAGCGGTTCGGGAGGTCTATCTGGTTGGAATTATTCAAACACTTTTTATTTTGTATCGCGCATCGGCAAGCGTTCTCGCTTCATGGAAAGTAAATGTCGGGTCGAGTCTAACCGAGCATGCAATAATAATAATAATAATAATAATAACAATGATAATAATCATTGTATTCATATTCCTATTATCTTATCAAAATAATAAACAAATTCCAAGTTAATTAACCAGCCAAACGTATATGATTTAATTCGTTGGACATGGAATGCAGCAACAACAACAACAATGCCGTCTCCAGCTGTTTGTGTGTTCTTTTTTTTTCTCCACCATAACCACCATAACTCGCTCATTTTTTGCTCATTTAAAAAAAATCAAAATACCATGTAAACTATGGAATTGGGGCTTTCATTTGGTATATAAATCGGTTGTGTAGGCGCTCTCTACGAAACGATATCAAGTGAAAAGTAAATGTCGGGGAATCACCATTAACACCATTATCAAGCAGCGCAAACAAAAGACGAGAGGGGGAGAAAGGGTGACGGCGGTCGATTGGGCCGATTATAGTCAGACTGAGTAAGAGATATATGCCTAAAATCATATTTACAAAATGTTTCAAATGGAAAAAAAAACAGAGATGATTTCAACCGAATATTTAGACAAAGTCATGCAAGGGGAACTTTCTCTGGACTCCATGGGCTAAGAAAATAAACGTTGAAATTTCAAATTCGGTCAGAACGGCTGCTCAGACTTCCTAGTGCTAAGCGGCGGCCTGGGTTTCCAATTCCCAGATGGCCTCTCTAGCCCATTCTGACCTGAGATCAGATTCATACGAGGTTTCCGCCGGACACACACTGGTCTGATGAACCCATTCTGACCTGAGATCAGATTCTAAAAAATGTCAGTCGCTCTTCGATTTTTCAAAAATAGCAGACCTACAAGCTCGTATCGCGCCACTCGGTGGCGCGATACGAGCTTGTAGATCTGCTATTTTTAAATAGCTAAAGCACAACATGATGCTGACACCAAAATGGGTGCCCGGTCAGAATGGGCTAGTACCCACTCAGCTATGGCTGCCCTGTAAATAGGCCACGGTCAATATCTTTAGAGTTGCATTGTCCTTAATGCACATTAGGTGGAGTACTGCGCTAGGTAATCCAACAGCATTGTCCAATTCTGAGAATGCAGTCTCTACTCTATACTCGTCATTGTTTGAAGTTGCAGAAATGATGATTCATGCTGACGTACGTTACAGAGTAGTAATGATGTTTTGTTCTTGGACAAACGGTGATAAAGAATGGCCATCAGAAACAAACATATCGTTAACTTAAAGGACAACTTTCGTTTTTTTCAACCAAGGTTCATGTTTTAGTTTGTTATTAGATAAAGTAAAAGATGAGTGTTAATCTTTTTTCATTTGCTGCTTTCTTTCGTTTTAGGGATTTTAGCTGTTTTTGACAGGGGGGCGGGGGCATTTGAGCATGGGGCTAATAAACGCCAGGAAATTACATCTGGCCACAGAAGATCACAGGATCTACTGAATGTGAAGGTAGCCTACTGGGGGAAGGCTTATACTGTGTGTATAGGCTCAATATGTCAGTTTGTCACATTCAAAGTGGCCAGATGTAATTTCCTGGCGTTTATTAGGACTATAGTAAACCATAAAAAAATAAATCACCATAAAATTGTGTTAAAAAATACATATTTAGCCCCATGCTCGAATGCCCCCGCCCCCCTGTCAAAAACTGCTAAAATCCCTAAAACGAAAGAAAGCAGCAAATGAAAGAAAATGAACACTCACCTTTTAGTTTCTCTAATAACAACCTAAAACATGAACCTTAGTTGAAAAGAAACTAAAGTTGTCCTTTAAAACGGGACTGCTGTGGCCTTGCTGTCCTTATGTTGAACTTTCCAAGTGACAGATGATTAACAAGGACACACACACACACACACACACACACACACACACACACACACACACACACACACACACACACACACACACACACACACACACACACACACACACACACACACACACACACACACACACACACACACACACACACCCTTTCCTTCCTCAAGTGGCGTGTGGTATTGTTGTTTTGAAAACCCAGAGGTATAGTAATGAACCAAAGAGGGTAAAAATAGGGTCAAATGAGGCCAAGGGTGGCAGCTTACGCATGTTTCATGATAAATGCTTTTATGTGATGTATTCCCATGCTTTTGTTCTTGCTTAAATGTAAGTCGCTCTGGATTAAGAGCGTCTGCTAAATGCCTAAATTGTAAATTGTAGTATGGGACGTCAAGAAACAATAAAATGCAGGTTTGCCCCGTTATGAAAACCACTGCGAAAGGAAAAAAAAGATGACCACAAAGAAGCAACGAATGATAGAATCTCTATCTGATACACAGTATGCCTATTGCACCAAAACACCATGTGTTATTATCATGTACTGTACCTTCATTCTTCATGATATAGTGGACTATCTGCTCCACGGTGTCGTTGTTGTCACTGAACGTGTCATTCAACTCTGGAAGAAAGAAAGCACAAAAAACAACCACACACATTAAAGAGCATGCACAATAATCAGCATTACCAATACTATCCTACACTTTGATTAGCCCTACAAGCATAGGAGGCCTTAAGTATGTTTCACCAGTTTCAATTGAAACGGGCCTCCACCCTCAGGGGGGTCTCAACAAAATATTAATAATGATCTCATAGGTATATGGGGGCCTCATATTTGGTCTTGAAACGGGCCTCCAGATTCCTAAGGCCGTCCCTGAGAACACACAAACACACCAAGCTGGCCATTGGGGGCGCTAGCTCCCCTCAAAGAGCCAGCATGCAAAATGCTTGTCATTCAGCCTCACTTTGAGTTGCTCAGTGGACTGTCTGCACTAATTGGCGTCGTTAAGGCGTGCATGGCAACAGTTTGTGTCCCGTGTGATTTCACACCAGAAGATATAAGATGATGCACCGTGTTGAAAATTACCGTAGACGTCGAGAGAGAAGAGAGAGACAGACAGACAGACAGAGAGACAGACAGACAGATGTTGTCTTGGACTGTTTCCAAAGCAGGAGGACCAAAGCGAGCCCTTCATGCTGCTGTAGCAGTGAGGAACCAACTGTATTCCTTTGGAGGCCGCTGTGATGGAGGGACCTTCAACAACATGGAACAGATGGATGTCCATGTCTTCAACACAGTGTCTTTATGCTGGAAGAAGTTACCTCCAGTGGAACCAGGAAGAGGAGACGGTCACCTTGAGGTTCCATCCATGCGCTTCGGCCACACAGCTGTGTTGGTTGAAGATACAGTCTACATCTGGGGAGGGTTCTGGGAAGGGCAGTATTACAATGTGCTTTATTATGCATTTGATGCATTTGATGTTGACTCCCACAGATGGTTCCAACCCAGGGTTTCTGGGACTGTTCCAGAGGAGAGGAGCTACCACTCAGCCTGTGTGTTGGAGAAGGTCATGTTTATCCATGGAGGAGACACCCAGCTGACTGGAAGCACTAATGACATGTACAAGTTGGACACCAGCACAATGGTCTGGTCTTTAATTAACACCAGAGGAACTCCTCCTCCTGATTCACACAGTCACTCTGCTACCATCATTGGTACCAAGATGTTTGTATTTGGGGGCTGTAGGGGGTACCAGGAGGTCTACAACAGCATCAGAGTGTTTGACACAGAGACAAACGCCTGGCTGGACACACCTTCTGCACAACTTCTACCAGAAGGACGCTGGTGTCATTCAGCATTTATCTACAATGGAGAGCTGTACATATTTGGTGGCTGGAACGATAACCAGAACTTCAATGATGTGTGGAAATTCAGTCCAGAGACCTTCTCCTGGAAGAAGGTTGAGCCCAAGGGGAAAGGACCATGTCCAATGGAGGGTATGTGCTGTTGCATTGTGGGAGATTGTATCATCCTCTTTGGAGGATACAAAGGAGTTTACACTTTCTCTGATGAGCTGTTCATCTTAGACTTCAGTCCTCGTCTTAAGACGTTATGTAAGCTAGAAGTTATTCAGTACGCTCTGGACCAATCAGAACTCCCACACGACATCAGGTGGGAACTGGCAGCCATGGCAACCAACGACAACAGACGACAACAGCAATAACAACCGAGACCACATTCCAGACGAAGGAACAGCAGAAAGATCAAGAAATGATGGATCAACATCTCATCCCACCTGATGGTCAGCCACCTCTCAGCATCTCTTACTGAGATTCAAACCTCAGGAGACTCCTTCTCTCCAGACAGGCTCTCTAACCATTCAGCTAGGCATCAAACAATGACAATTGTTCCGTCCAACACAATGCGGTGGAAACACAAACCTGTGTCTGTATGTTCCAAACTGAACACGGTGGAACTCTCTTTATTGTATATTTATTTCTATGATCTTTTTTTATTTAAAGGACCAAGCAGTCCTGAAAGGACTTGGTCTTCTATTGTTATTGTTAGTTTTTTTTTTCCTTCTCCTTCTGCCAAAAAAATAATAATCGCAAAACTCCTACAGAAATAACAAAACTCTTAAGGGCGACTGTGGCTCAGGAGGTAGAGCAGGTTGTCCAATGATCTATGGGTCGGCGGTTCGAATCCCGGCTCCTCCTCCTCCTGTCTACATGTCGAAGTGTCCTTGGGCAAGACACTAAACCCCAAATTGCTCCCGATGTGCTGGTTGGTACCTTGCATGGCTTCCGCCGCAATCGGTGTATGAATGTGTGTGTGAATGGGTGAATGTAATGCACAATCTATGTAAAGGTGTATGAATGTGTGTGTGAATGGGTGAATGTAATGCACAATCTATGTAAAGGTGTATGAATGTGTGTGTGAATGGCTGAATGTATTGCACAATCTCTGTAAAGCGCCTTGGATAAAGGCGCTATATAAATGCACCATTTACCATTTTATCTGGTACACAGCAAGCTAAAAGGAATCAACACACCAGCACACCAGAGACCAGAATACTTCAAACCCAAACAAATAGTTAAAAATAGAACTACAAAACGCATGTTGGAGATTAAACAACAGATAACAGCCAGCAACTGTGTTCATTTGTGAAAAATGTGGCTTACAATATGTCGGAGAAACGAGTAAAACAATAGCTGTGTGTGATATTGAACAGTCAAACTATTCGTATCAATATATACGGATGTATCAACAAAATAATGATGTCATAGGTATATGGGGGCCTCATATTTGGTCTTGAAACGGGCCTCCAGATTCCTAAGGCCGCCCCTGCCTACAAGAAATAAGTCAGTAATCAGAAAACACTCCAAGGTCTAAAGGCCAAGGTGGCATTATTGCCCCACGAAGGCGTTTTGGATTTTATCCAAACTGGGTTGGTTTCGATTTGTTTTGGCAAAGAAACTGGTTTCGGTACGAGTCCTATTTTGTAAATGGTTTTGTAAAAGTTTTAGGGCACTTGAAGTGCCCTCAAACTACTCGGTTGAGTATTTCCACGTCATAAGAAGAAGAAGGCTCTCGGGCCGAAACGACCTTACTGTTGTTTGCTGCTGGGGGGGGACACACAAAATAAAGCTTTAGCCCATTCTGGGCGGGCACCCATTTTGGTGTTAGCATCATGTTATGCTTTAGCTATTTAAAAATAGCAGATCTACAAGCTCATATCGCGCCACCGAGTGGCACGATACGAGCTTGTAGGTCTGCTATTTTTGAAAAATCGAAGAGCGACTTACATTTTTTAAATCTCATCTCAGGTCAGAATGGGTTCATCAGACCAGTGTGTGTCTGGCGGAAACCTCATTATGAATCTGATCTCAGGTCAGAATGGGTTAATCCTTCCAGGATACTACGTGAGTGCTGGTATTATTTTCTATAGAAGTTTGAGGTCCTCCCGTGCGGTGTGAGACCTCACTGTGAGCTTTAGAGTTTGGTCAATCGGGAGACACGTTTGCCCGTCACCGGCGATGTGCCTGTTACTTTTTGCGATTACCCGTTACTTGTATCACTGTTATGTAGGTATGCACGAGTGTGTGTGTGTGTGTGTGTGTGTGTGTGTGTGTGTGTGTGTGTGAGCGTGCGTGCTCAGTGCGGCTTTGTTGTAGTTGTCCACTTGAACAGACTTGTTTTAAATGGGCTTGTTTTGCTGCATTCGCCTTTATTATTTTTATATTTTTTATAGAGGGACAGACAGTAGGCTGACAGGAAATGGGGGAGAGAGATGGGGGAGTGAAATGCAGTAAAGGCCGTCGGGGGATCGGGAGTCGAACCCGCGGCACACTGCCAGGCTCGGGCTGCCGGCCAAGGTGCCTGGACCGCTGAGCCACGGCCCAGGCCAAGGTGCCTGGACCGCTGAGCCACGGCCCAGGCCTCAGTGGACAGTCTGGACCACTGAGCCACGGCCCAGGCCTTGAAAACAGACTTAACGATATAAGATACTGTAGTTAACAACTGATTGTAGGGCGTTGTGCCTCAAATCATTAAACCCCCAGACTATTCAGAATCTCAACAGAGGTGCATAAGAAACTTGCTTTACAGAATCCTGACAAATTCCTGCCTTTCAACAGGCATGTCGGAGATGCAATTAAATCCAACTGTGAGACATCCCTTTATGTAATATTTTGGGAACGGCATACTACTGCCATATCAGATACCAGTATCTATTATAGGGACTGACATGAAAGCATAAGCTAAATTAAGCAAAGTCAAACACACAAATCTAATTATGTCAGCCATGCCCTAGCATTACAGTTACAAGTATGCTCAAGTGTTACACAGGCTTGTGTGTTTTTTAGGGATGTGTAAATGTGTCCAAAATGAAAATCGATTTGTATAATTCAATATTAACGATTAATCGATTAATCGTTTTGGGGGGCGGGGGGTTTACTTTTTTATTTATTTTTATTTTTACTTTTATTTTTATTTTTTTGAATGAACCCTACAAATAAAAAAAATCTTCCCCCAAGGGGTACCTAAGTCAAAAAAGTTTGGGAACCCCTGATGTAGTTGATTAACAATAATTGTAACTCTTGAGAGTTAATAAGGGTTCATTTGGTTACTAACTCCATCTTTTAAATGAGGACCACTGGTGGTCCCTGGACCACTGTTGATCCAATTGATCACCATAGCAACCCCAGCCTAGGCCTGATTAGGTAAATTCCCAACACCTGCTAAATCCTCCAAACCTGTATCTTGATTGGAATCAATCTCCACTCACACTCCTCAGTCATGGTAGGCCTATAGCCCTGTCCTGTTTTGATGACAATATTGCCTTTCCAACAGATTAAAAAAAAAAAAAAAAAAAACAGAAAAAAAAAAAAAAAACGATTATCGATTATTAATTTTCATAATCGATTTTGGGTCCTATCAACGATTATCGATTAATCGATTAATCGGACCCATCCCTAGTGTTTTTGGGGTGTTATTATAATATAATAGTGTGACGATCGCCAGTACAGTGCACTGACGTTGTACAGTTGGCCTTATTCAATTCCATTTTTATTAAAGTGTCAAATCACAACAAGTTGCCTCAAGACACATATATTGCACCCTCTATGATAAAGTAGGTTGGTCTTCCCTCTCTCTGAGAGGAGAACCAGGCACTGGCACCAGTTCATTTTTAACCCATTCTGACCGGGCACCCATTTTGGTGTCGGCATCGTGTTATGCTTTAGCTATTGAAAAATAGCAGATCTACAAGCTCATATCGCGCCACCGAGTGGCGCGATACGAGCTTGTAGGTCTGCTATTTTTGAAAAATCGAAGAGCGACTGACTTTTTTAGAATCTGATCTCGGGTCAGAATGGGTTCATCAGACCAGTGTGTGTCCAGTGGAAACCTCGTATGAATCTGATCTCAGGTCAGAATGGGTTAAAGCCATTGATGGGAAGCTACCATCATACATCACATTGCTGTTACAATGGAAAATAAATACCGTTCAAGTGAATGGCTTACACTAGAGGTCCCATCCGTACAATCTGAACTAGGAAAATGAGCTATTTGCTTCGATGCCCCAAACACATGGAACACTTTACAGCAAACACTGACAATTGGTACCCCCATATCTTATGGTCAATTTAATAGCATGCTTCTGAACCTCCCTACCTCAATATGCAACTGTTTTTAAATTATGTTTTTTTCACTGTCTGTATAATATGTCTCTATGTCCTTATGTGAAGATTTGATTTGTGTTTTATACCTGCATGTCTTAAATCGTTTTATAATACTGTATGTGATCTCGTCGGCATTGGAAATGAGGGAGAACCTCAATGCTCTTTTCGAGAATAAATAAAAGGTTTCAATCAATCAATATAGAGCAGAAAAGCGACAAAGATCCACCCAGAGCAAGCAATAAGAAACGTCAAGCAGAACCCGACTCTGGGGTGGGCGGCCCATCTGCCTCGACCATGTCGGTGAAGAGAGGGGGGTGGGGCAATAGAAAGAAAGAAATGGACAGGGAAGGAGCTGCAGGCAAATACAAGTAGTAGCAATAATAATGAATGCAATAGTGTAAGATAATATAATATGGTAGAGCAATGTTGTCAGATAATATGTAGAAGAATATTAAGATATAGTGTAGTGGTTGCGAACGCAGTGAGCCACTTACTATGACAGCAGGGGCTGAGTGTCTGTGTGTGTGTGTGTCACGCTGTGTGGTGTCACGCTGTTACACCACCGGCCCGCCACCAGAGGGCGCAGCTGTGGCACGCACGCACGCACGCACACACACACACACACACACACAGGGCGCAGCTGTAGCACACACACACACACACAACCACACACACACGAGCTGCGTTCGCTTCACGCGTTTGCGCGTCTTACTTGTTATCTTATCTATCTTAATTGTCTATCCATGAATACGTACTCTGCTGTTGTTGCTTGTGTTTGTATTGTAGGTCTTATGTTTTATGTGTATTTTTATGTAAAATAAAGTACTGATCATAAAAAAAAAAAGATATAGTGTAGTTGGTGTAATAATATGATAGCAGTCCATGGTCGTGCTCTGTGAGGAGGCCGGGTCCACGGTCACACTTTTGATTATTGACCTTGGACTTGTTGGAATGCCTCTCGGAATGCCTTGTGGAATGCCTCCCTAGGGAGGTCACTCGAGGCACGTCCCACTGGGAGGAGGAGACCCCGGGGCAGACCAAGGACCACGTCCCACTGGGAGGAGACCCCGGGGCAGACCAAGGACCATGTCCCACTGGGAGGAGACCCCGGGGCAGACCAAGGACCACGTCCCACTGGGAGGAGACCCCGGGGCAGACCAAGGACCATGTCCCACTGGGAGGAGACCCCGGGGCAGACCAAGGACCACGTCCCACTGGGAGGAGACCCCGGGGGGGCAGACCAAGACGCAGTTGAGGAAACACATCAACTCACTGGCCTTTGAACGTCTCGGGATCCCCCCAGCTCCACCAACACTCTGGTGGAGCTGTTGCCCCGCGACCAGACTATGGATAAGTGGTTGAAGATGGATGGATGGATGGATGGATGGATGGATGGATGGACTTGTGGAAAGAAATTGTGCACATGAGACCACTGCTTCGCTTTCCATATATCATATTCACAGCACTGTTCTGACTGAGCACATGTAAAATAAATGCAAAATAACACAAATATTCACCTGGTGCTACTTATAAATAGCAGGTGCATGTCAAATGCCAAAAATGTATAGGCTATGAGCATACAGGAGGCAGGATAAGAGTGTTTGTAGTAATGCATTTCAGAATGGAACATTTTAATTTAACAGCCTTGGAGATTCCATATTGGATCAAAGCTTTAGTCCTGAAAGTTAATGTCACTGTAGCTGGAACAGCTGATCTCCAGGGAAACTGTGGAACAGTTCAAGATCCCTTTCCCAGACATCATGACCTCTTTGGTTGCACACGCACGTCCCCAGAATGCAAATCCTACGGGAGTGGAAAGAGGTGTTTCATTTCATTTCCTCAAACAATGAGCCTCATTTCCGTGCATTTCCTGTGGATTACTTCCCGAGTTACGAGGTCACTCCATCCAGAGTAAAGTTCCCTCTTCTGTCTGCTTTGTGGGAACGTTGAGGTAGATTTGGGACAGGGGGCCCAGTGTGTGGGACAGGGGGCCCAGTGTGTGGGACAGGGGGCCCAGTGTGTGGGACAGGGGGCCCAGTGTGTGGGACAGGGGGCCCAGTGTGTGGGACAGGGGGCCCAGTGTGTGGGACAGGGGGCCCAGTGTGTGGGAGTTTGGGACAGGGGGCCCAGTGTGTGGGAGTTTGTCTTTGGGACAGGGGGCCCAGTGTGTGGGAGTTTGTCTTTGACAGGGGGCCCAGTGTGTGGGAGTTTGTCTTTGGGACAGGGGGCCCAGTGTGTGGGAGTTTGTCTTTGACAGGGGGCCCAGTGTGTGGGAGTTTGTCTTTGGGACAGGGGGCCCAGTGTGTGGGAGTTTGTCTTTGACAGGGGGCCCAGTGTGTGGGAGTTTGTCTTTGACAGGGGGCCCAGTGTGTGGGAGTTTGTCTTTGACAGGGGGCCCAGTGTGTGGGAGTTTGTCTTTATGGGAACGTTGAGGTGGATGTGGGACAGGGGGCCCAGTGTGTGGGAGTTTGTCTTTGGGACAGGGGGCCCAGTGTGGGAGTTTGTCTTTGGGACAGGGGGCCCAGTGTGTGGGAGTTTGTCTTTGGGACAGGGGGCCCAGTGTGTGGGAGTTTGTCTTTGGGACAGGGGGCCCAGTGTGTGGGAGTTTGTCTTTGGGACAGGGGGCCCAGTGTGTGGGAGTTTGTCTTTGTGGGAACGTTGAGGTAGATTTGGGACAGGGGGCCCAGTGTGTGGGAGTTTGTCTTTATGGGAACGTTGAGGTGGATTTGGGACAGGGGGCCCAGTGTGTGGGAGTTTGTCTTTGTGGGAACGTTGAGGTAGATTTGGGACAGGGGGCCCAGTGTGTGGGAGTTTGTCTTTATGGGACAGGGGGCCCAGTGTGTGGGAGTTTGTCTTTGACAGGGGGCCCAGTGTGTGGGAGTTTGTCTTTGACAGGGGGCCCAGTGTGTGGGAGTTTGTCTTTGACAGGGGGCCCAGTGTGTGGGACAGGGGGCCCAGTGTGTGGGAGTTTGTCTTTATGGGAACGTTGAGGTGGATTTGGGACAGGGGCCCCAGTGTGTGGGAGTTTGTCTTTATGGGACAGGGGGCCCAGTGTGTGGGAGTTTGTCTTTGACAGGGGGCCCAGTGTGTGGGAGTTTGTCTTTGGGACAGGGGGCCCAGTGTGTGGGAGTTTGTCTTTGACAGGGGGCCCAGTGTGTGGGAGTTTGTCTTTGGGACAGGGGGCCCAGTGTGTGGGAGTTTGTCTTTGACAGGGGGCCCAGTGTGTGGGACAGGGGGCCCAGTGTGTGGGAGTTTGTCTTTATGGGAACGTTGAGGTGGATTTGGGACAGGGGCCCCAGTGTGTGGGAGTTTGTCTTTATGGGACAGGGGGCCCAGTGTGTGGGAGTTTGTCTTTGACAGGGGGCCCAGTGTGTGGGAGTTTGTCTTTGGGACAGGGGGCCCAGTGTGTGGGAGTTTGTCTTTGACAGGGGGCCCAGTGTGTGGGAGTTTGTCTTTGGGACAGGGGGCCCAGTGTGTGGGAGTTTGTCTTTGACAGGGGGCCCAGTGTGTGGGAGTTTGTCTTTATGGGACAGGGGGCCCAGTGTGTGGGAGTTTGTCTTTATGGGACAGGGGGCCCAGTGTGTGGGAGTTTGTCTTTGGGACAGGGGGCCCAGTGTGTGGGAGTTTGTCAGATTTGGGACAGGGGGCCCAGTGTGTGGGAGTTTGTTTGTCTTTCACAATAGCCTGTACATTATTAACCTGGGGTCATTCTCCCACATTCTTCTCATCCATCTAGAAAATCTAGAAGCTCACAACTCTTGCGGATTGTCATTTTTTTTTGTCATTTGTTGTACGTACTGTATAGCAAGTGTTATGATTTAGTCTCGCTCTGTTGTGATCTTGATCGCTCTCTAGTCGGTGGTTGTGAGTGATCATTCCCTCTCTAGTGGGTGGTTGTGAGTGATCATTCCCTCTCTAGTCGGTGGTTGTGAGTGATCATTCCCTCTCTAGTCGGTGGTTGTGAGTGATCATTCCCTCTCTAGTCGGTGGTTGTGAGTGATCATTCCCTCTCTAGTCGGTGGTTGTGAGTGATCATTCCCTCTCTAGTCGGTGGTTGTGAGTGATCATTCCATTGAATTACTCATCGGTAACTGGTAAGCAGAGAGCTCACGGATTAGCACGGCGGTATCACGTGACATCACGTGCTGAATCTGTTTGACTTCGTGACCGGAGGACACTTGACTCATGAGTCACGACTGATATACAGAAATAGGCAAGATTGAGAAACATGGTGTTCCAAGAAGCAGATGACAGTTGTCCTTCAGCAAGTGGCATCCTGATTCTGAAGGCGTTGGACTGCAGTATCTTGATAAAAGGAGAGCACATGGTGTCAAATACATGTATTTGCCGATACTGGGATGTGGGTTAAGCCTTGTGTATACTATATGAGAGAGAGAGAGAGAGAGAGAGAGAGAGAGAGAGAGAGAGAGAGAGAGAGAGAGAGAGAGAGAGAGAGAGAGAGAGAGAAACCTGATCACTATGAATGGGAATGAGTGGACTGGAGTTACTGATGAAAACTGAGGGAGGAGTTGACTGCTTGAACGCTAAACACAAGAAAAGTGTTCTTATTTCTACTCTTTTGTTGTCTCCACAAAGTGAGATTGAAGGGGCTGGGCTCAAACAAGAGACAGACAGACAGATTGAAGGGGCTGGGCTCAAACAAGAGACAGACAGACAGACAGCACAGCAACATTTAGTGCAATGGTAAAAAAAAACAACAGCCACTGGTCACTGCTCACAAGGAGGAGCGCTCATTCAAACCGCCAGCAAAAATAAATGATTGGCATGATTAGGCCAACTGCCATCACAACACCAGCAGCATATTCAATATCAAGGTTTAATGTAATTCAACATTGGCAATCACAGTACTGCACGCCAGCATGGCCAGTCGTGACTTGACTTTGGTGTTTATTCCATTCTGACCTGAGATCAGATTCATACGAGGTTTCCGCTGGACACACACTGGTCTGATTAAACCCATTCTGACCTGAGATCAGATTCTAAAAATGTCAGTCGCTCTTCGATTTTTCAAAAATAGCAGACCTACAAGCTCGTATCGCGCCACTCGGTGGCGCGATATGAGCTTGTAGATCTGCTATTTTTCAATAGCTAAAGCATAACATGATGCCGACACCAAAATGGGTGCCCGGTCAGAATGGGTTATATAACACAGAGAGAGAGAGAGTGAATAGACCAGGCGAGTCGGTCAACAGAGTCATTCTTTCATACTCCTCTCTACGGAGTAGCGTACACACAGTTCTTGCTTTCCCTTCGTAGGCGGTGACAACGCCTCCAGGTTCCTCATGGCTGTGTGAGTGTGTCATAACCCAGGGCAGTCCTGCCTGTGCCACCCAGGGAAATTCACCTCTACACATGCTATAGGAGTCAAAAATATTAATTATAATACCGTAATCTGCCTGATCATTTTAGCTAATGGCAATTGGGGAGGGTTTTGAAACAAAATCATCAGATTCCAATCATTTGATTTTGAGTACCTGCCCATAGCGATTTTTCCCGAACCGATATTTATATTTTTATAGAACACATTATTATGCCATATCTCAGAATAGTACAATATCCAAAATCACAGACAATATCCAGTCCAATATCATGACATAGATAAAATATTGATACTAGGGATGTCGGATAGGGACAACCCTAGTCATAGTACAATGCTTGTTTACAGTACAAAGTGCCAAAAACACAATTAAATCCTCAACTGCTATTATTTGTATGACAAATTAATCTTCAGCTAAAACGATCGTAACAGCTCTAGTGTGAAGTTCCTATGCCTCCAGACAGCTGTCTCACTCTGTTGTTACCATTTAAATGCCAGGCTCCCAAATTGACAGGCAGGCACATGCAAATTGGCACCGAGCGATTAGACTAATTACTAATTAGACCACTAGCATGGCTAGCTGATTCATCTGACAGAGATCTGATAGAGATGTGGAGAGAGAGAGAGAGAGAGAGAGAGAGAGAGAAAAAACAATAAAATTAGATCTTTGTTTGAGAAGCCAGGAAGCTTGCTTTTTGAATCCGTCTAATGTTATCCCATTCTGAACGGGCACCCATTTTGGTGTCAGCATCATGTTATGCTTTAGCCATTTAAAAATAGCAGATCTACAAGCTCATATCGCGCCACCGAGTGGCGCGATACGAGCTTGTAGGTCTGCTATTTTTGAAAAAAATCGAAGAACGACTGACATTTTTAGAATCTGATCTCAGGTCAGAATGGGTTCATCAGACCAGTGTGTGTCCGGCAGAAACCTCGTGTGAATCTGATCTCAGGTCAGAATGGGTTAATGGTATATTCATAAGATGATCTGCATCCATCTATCTTCCTGTACTAAAGGACGCTGCATTGACTTTCTGCTGAACACTCCCTTCTTCCAACTCTGGGCTTCATGTGCCTGAGATCTGAGTGTTCCGATTAGTGACTCTAATCAGTCAGTCTGACTCTAATATGAAATGACGACAATATAGCCCCACAATCTACGGATACACTTAAAAATGGACTCAAAACATTTAAGAAAGCTTTTGCTTGAGTCATGTTATCCTATAGGCTTTTACTCTATGCCCATTTTTAAATCTACTTTTTACCCCAAGAAGGGTCTTATTGGTGTTGCCGCATGTCTTTTTGTTTTTGTCTTGCCTTTGTTATATTTCATGCTATTGTTTTTAAACCCTGCAGCAGTTTGTGTTACAAATCAAATGTATGGGGGCGCTGTTGTAAGACGCGTTTGTGAGAGCTCTTGCCAAACTTCTTAAAAAGTATTATTTTACGGTGTATTATTTTCCGCTATCGGAGTCAAAACACTCTTCTAAACACAGTCTGAAACTGTTTGAAAGCAAACTCAATAATAATAATAATAATAATAATAATAACTTGGATTTATATAGCGCCTTTCAAGAAACCCAAGGACGCTTAACAAGACAAAAAACAAAAAACAAAACTAGTTGCCAAAAGCCAAAGTGAACAAATGTCTTTTCAGTGCAGATAAAGGCACTGAAAACACACTTAACCCATTCTGACCGGGCACCCATTTTGGTGTTGGCATCATGTCATGCTTTAGCTATTTAAAAATAGCAGATCTACAAGCTCATATCGCGCCACCGAGTGGCGCGATACGAGCTTGTAGGTCTGCTATTTTTTTGAAAAATCGAAGAACGACTGACATTTTTAGAATCTGATCTCAGGTCAGAATGGGTTAATCAGACCAGTGTGTGTCCGGCGGAAACCTCGTATGAATCTGATCTCAGGTCAGAATGGGTTAAACTTGACTTTTGTCTCCGATTGAGAAGCGGCGACAGAAACGCCAGCGTCCTCTCACACCGGAAACTCAAGTGCTGCCTGTTGCATTATGGCGGCGAATCTCCGCGAACACAGATACATGGCGAATCTCTGCAGATATACACAAATAAAAAACAAACAAATCAAATGTATTATTATTACCAATATGACATTCCTCACTAATTTCTACACAGTAGCATGTTACATTGTGTTGGCCGCCGCCACCGCCCGTAGACAGACAGACGCTCCTGTTCATTACAATAGTATGCATTTACTGGGACATTATCACGATTATCTTTGTTGTATGGCCAATGTTCTATTAGCAGTGTCTTCAGACAATGTGTGTCCATCCATAGCCTGCGTGTGTGCCAGGCGGATACTTGCCCTATGCCCACGCAAAGCATCATGGGAATTAGAGAAAGAAGACTCTTCTCCGTCAGCATAGGGCCGCGATTCATAGTCCTATTTATTGGCGAAAAGAATTTGGTTCTCGAAAAGGTCCTAGGGACGAATTTAGTTAAGGCTCTATAAAAGTCAAATCATACTCCTTCACAGCGAGCGCCAAACTCGCTTAGAAATATTGGAGGTCCTTGACATGAATATCCCATTCTGACCGGGCACCCATTTTGGTGTCAGCATCATGTTATGCTTTAGCTATTGAAAAATAGCAGATCTACAAGCTCATATCGCGCCACCGAGTGGCGCGATACGAGCTTGTAGGTCTGCTATTTTTGAAAAATCGAAGAGCGACTGACATTTTTAGAATCTGATCTCAGGTCAGAATGGGTTCATCAGACCAGTGTGTGTCCGGCGGAAACCTCGTATGAATCTGATCTCAGGTCAGAATGGGATATGTGTCTGGCCGGGAAATGAACCTCTCACAGCTGGTACATATCTGACTGGCCCTCGCAGACTGGTGTGCCCTCCAGCCAGTCCACCACACCCTGTTGTCCTGCGCTCGTGTGCGTGTGTGTGTGCGTACTAAAGACTTTAGAGATTTATAAAAAAAAAAAATCTACATTCTCTCAACGAGGAAGACACTAAAGGCTTCTTTGAAATGATATTTCAAGATATGTTCGAGTGGAATGACTACATTCCCTGTGATAATTATATGTCATATAGAATAAATTGTTCAAATAAGTTCATTCTCTCTCTCTCTCTCTCTATATATATATCTCTCTCTGATCAAGGCTAATTTGTTGAATGAGGCCTATATGTAATATTAATCAATATTAACCCATTCTGACCGGGCACCCATTTTGATGTCGGCATCATGTTATGCTTTAGCTATTGAAAAATAGCAGATCTACAAGCTCATATCGCGCCACCGAGTGGCGCGATACGAGCTTGTAGATCTGCTATTTTTGAAAAATCGAAGAGCTACTGACATTTTTAGAATCTGATCTCAGGTCAGAATGGGTTCATCAGGACCAGTGTGTGTCCGGCGGAAACCTCGTATGAATCTGATCTCAGGTCAGAATGGGTTAACCTCTCACAGCGGGTACATATCTGACTGGCCCTCGCAGACTGGTGTGCCCTCCAGCCAGTCCACCACACCCTGTTGTCCTGCGCTCGTGTGCGTGTGTGTGTGCGTACTAAAGACTTTAGAGATTTATAAAAAAAATATTCTACATTCTCTCAACGAGGAAGACACTAAAGGCTTCTTTGAAATGATATTTCAAGATATGTTCGAGTGAATGACTACATTCCCTGTGATAATTATATGTCATATAGAATAAATTGTTCAAATAAGTTCATTTCTCTCTCTCTCTCTCTATATATATCTCTCTCTGATCAAGGCTAATTTGTTGAATGAGGCTATATGTAATATTAATCAATATTAACCCATTCTGACCGGGCAACCATTTTGGTGTCGGCATCATGTTATGCTTTAGCTATTGAAAAATAGCAGATCTACAAGCTCATATCGCGCCACCGAGTGGCGCGATACGAGCTTGTAGGTCTGCTATTTTTGAAAAATCGAAAGAACGACTGACATTTTTTAGAATCTGATCTCAGGTCAGAATGGGTTCATCAGACCAGTGTGTGTCCGGCGGAAACCTCGTATGAATCTGATCTCAGGTCAGAATGGGTTAAACAACTACGTGGCATTATGTATTGCAGAAAAGCAACAGTTTGTCACTTGTGTCCTACTGTAGCTGGCATCGATGGCCTGGTCTGACAACACCAGTGCTGCTGCAGCCAGGTCACAGGTCACAGGCCAGGTCACAGGGCCAGCGAGGGGCAGCTACTCTATCCGCTCTGGTCTGAGATCAGTTCCCGCTCACAAGCATTTGGAAAGTTGGCTTCCAAAACATAGATACAGAAAGAAAACAGATGCCTCATTGGCCACGGCAAAAAGAAAACAGATGCCTCATTGGCCACGGCAATTCGTTGGAGCAATGGGTCTCCAGCGGGAGGAGGAATAGAAGTCAAGTGGAATTACAGAAGGCATACTGCCTCACTGCCACTCAACTGACTACTGGCCAATCACAGTGTGTCTTTTCCAGGACTTGCCAAAGCAAGTGTCACTCTGATTGGTCTACAGTACTTAACCCATTCTGACCCGAGATCAGATTCATACGAGGTTTTCCACTGGAAACACACTGGTCTGATTAACCCATTCTGACCTGAGATCAGATTCTAGAAATGTCAGTCGTTCTTTGATTATTCAAAAATAGCAGACCTACAAGCTCGTATCGCGCCACTCGGTGGCGCGATATGAGCTTGTAGATCTGCTGTTTTTCAATAGCTAAAGTATAACATGATGCCGACACCAAAATGGGTGCCCGGTGAGAATGGGTTTAATACAGTACTTTGTAGCACTTAATTGTTTTTCTTCGCACTCTATACTTATGTGACTACTTAACCTGTCGTTTGTCGACTACTACAGGGGTCATGCCATTTACTCTGATCTTGCATTTTGTAAGTCGCTCTGGATAACAGCGTCTGCTAAATGTCAAGACTGTAAATTGTGTGAATGCCGTTTTATACTGAATGGAGGCTTTAAAAAAAAAAAAGGGAACATCACTGCTTCAAGCATTATACTTTTAGCTCTCTCTCTCTCTCTCTCTCAATACAAACTGGAAACGACCACATGGCGGTAACACAGGGCGAGTGGAAAAGCACCGTGTTATTTGACGTTTGGCCATTGCAGACCTTCTGTTACACATGCTTTAACCCATTCTGACCGGGCACCCATTTTGGTGTCAGCATCATGTTATGCTTTAGCTATTGAAAAATAGCAGATCTACAAGCTCATATCGCGCCACCGAGTGGCGCGATACGAGCTTGTAGGTCTGCTATTTTTGAAAAAAATCGAAGAACGACTGACATTTTTAGAATCTGATCTCAGGTCAGAATGGGTTAAAAGCTACAATAAAGCGGCTGCTTGTTCAGTACTGTAACCCACCCATGCTCTCACGGTTTCAAAGCGCACAGCTGTGCAATGTAACTAAATGTAACTAAATGTAACTAAATGTAACTACATCTACAACATGGTATAGTGAATCTCTGTTGGGAAGTGGACGGTGCTGATTTATTTTCTGTCAGATGAAAAGGAGATGTCCTTCTGTCTGCCTTCACTTCCATGTTTGTCTTTTGAACTGCGATCAGATTATAAAAATGTCTTCTACATCCTGACAGTTTTCTGAAAAAGCTATGTTTGTCAGTCGTTCTTTGATTTTTCAAAAGATAGCAGACCTACAAGCTGGCGCGCTATGAGTTTGTAGATCTGCTATTTTTCAATAGCTAAAGCATAACATAATGCTAATACTAAAAGGGGTTCCCGCCCAAAATGGGTTAACCCATTTTGACCTGAGATCAGATTCTAAAAATGTCTTCTACATCCTGACAGTTTTCTGAAAAAGCTATGTTTCTATGTCAGTCGGTCTTCGATTTTTCAAAACTCAGTGGCGCGCTATGAGCTTGTAGATCTGCTATTTTTCAATAGCTAAAGCATAACATAATGCTAACACAAAATGGGGTTCCCGCCCAAAATGGGTTAACCACACATTATAATGAGGTATATATCATGGGTAGGTGGTTGGAGGTGCAAGTTAAAATCATGTGTCGGACTCGTCACACAATATGTATGGCTATATATTACAGGTATCAGTTCTCCCAGAAATCTGTGATTCCACAGATCTTCACAGGAGAATTGCACAGAATCTCCACAGAAACTTTGCACCGCAAGCAGACAGTACTGCTGCACAAGTAGTGCTGAGAATACAGCCTCATATATGAGACTGGTTACGATTCCTGTCACAGGCCTCGAGTGCTTGTAATAAAATACATCTAGGCCCAATATTAAATATGGCAGTTAAATGTCTACAAAAAGGCCCACGAATATCAGCTTTTTCAAAGCCTGTGTGGAAAGAATTGCCCTTTGTGGTGCCAAAACCTGGACAGTGAAAGAGTCGTCTACCCTTGACTGAACATAGAAAAAGCCTTCTCATGTGTCTGCAAAACCTTTCATGGAGGAACAATCCCTCCCTGGTTCAGTTGTTGTGGCACAAAGCAGCGTATACTCTGCAGGACATTCCCACAGAGCAAAAGACCAGATCATCTCATATATGTTCTGCTCTGGAGACCTCCCTGCTCATTAAAGGACAACTTTAGTTTTTTTCAACCAAGGTTCATGTTTTAGGTTGTTATTAGAGAAAGTAAAAGATGACTGTTAATTTTCTTTCATTTGCTGCTTTCTTTCGTTTTTGCGATTTTAGCAGTTTTTGACAGGGGGGTGGGGGCATTCGAGCATGGGGCTAAATATGTATTTTTTCACAAAATATTATGGCGATTTATTATTTTATTATTTACTATAGTCCTAATAAACCCCAAGAAA
>NC_139716.1:42820369-42887869 GCF_964188405.1 Protomyctophum parallelum
GTTCTGCCATGTAGAGATACCAAGGTGCTGAAATGCACGTGTCAAAGTGTAAACAAACCTCCCCGTTCAACTTATCTCACTCCCAGGGAGGTGCGTGCGTGCGTGCGTGCGTGCGTGCGTGCGTGCGTGCGTGCGTGCGTGCGTGTGTGCGTGCGTGCGTGCGTCCTTGTTGTCAATCTGCTGTATTTTGTGTATCTGCATCGAGTGATCTCGGACTCCGTACCTAGAAATTGATTTATTGGAGATTCTGACTTACAATTGAATTGTACATACATTTTGTTTTGATCGGATTGTTTCACTTTAAAATGTAATGTAAACGTATATGTTTTCTCTACTGTAGGCTTGACAGGTTAGCTTTCAGAAATAGAACACTGCGTGTGTGTGTGTGTGTGTGTGTGCGTGTGTGTGCGCGGGCGTGCAACACACACAGAGGCAGTAGTAGCCCACACAGCTGCCTGCACAGTGAACACAAAGGACCCTGGCAGGACATAGATAACCGCTGTGCCCACAAAGAGGGGGGGGGGGGGGGGGGGGGGGGGATCAAGCCATTCGAATGTCATGACCTGTGATGTCATGACATACTTTTTATTTGTATTTTTGAGTGGTGCAACCACTCCTACAACCAGCTTGCAATGTCCTCGTACCTGTTTGTGTGTGTGTCTGTGTGTGTGAGCATGAGTATGTGACTTAATAATAGCAGTAGGGGGCGCCAGAAACAGTGAGAGGGGTAGTGACTCTAATGAGAGAGAGTGAGAGAGAGAGAGAGTGAGAGAGAGAGTGAGAGAGAGAGAGAGAGAGAGAGAGAGGGGGGGGGGGAATTGCACCACTCAGTTCACACGTGTGTGATTTTTTCTATTCATTTGGTCATTAAGGTCCACAGAATGAGAGGTCTGCTCTGCCAGAAATAATATTGCGAAAAAGGTTATGGCCATCAATATAAGGCAAAATGTCATCAACATTTAAGTAGCATGTGACATGTCGTGTGTGTGTGTGTGTGTGTGTGTGTGTGTGTGTGTGTGTGTGTGTGTGTGTGTGTGTGTGTGTGTGTGTGTGTGTGTGTGTGTGTGTGTGTGTGTGTGTGTGTCTGTGTGTGTGTGTGTGTCTGTCTGAACCCTGCATGGTGGCAGCATGCATGGTACAAAGAGGGCTGTGAAACCATTTCATCCAGGTCCCTCAAACAAACAAACAAACAAACAAATAAGTTCAAATAAATTAAATATAATAATTAAGTAGTGAAAAAAGCTGATCACAAGCTCACAGTCACAACGCAGGCAAACACGTCATTTATGAGCTGCGTTCGCTTCACGTGTTCGCGTTATACTATACTCAGTGTGAACGTCATAGCATCCAGATGACTCCATACTAGACTCAGTGAATCATAGCATCATGTGGATGACAGCCAAAATTCTCACATGTCTCCCCCCTGCTCCGCTCCCTCCACTGGCTCCCGGTCGCTGCCCGCACAGAATACAAAACTCTGATGCTGGCATTCAAAGCAACCAAAGGTATGGCTCCCCCATATCTTACAAGTATGATCGAACCCTACAAACCCTCCCGCGCACTCAGATCAGCCAACGCAGGGAAACTGGAAGTACCCTCACTAAAAACGCCGGGACAACGCTCCACACGTCCCAAACTCTTCTCCCTTCTGGCTCCAAAACTGTGGAATGCACTTCCCATTGCAGTCAGAACTGCAGCATCACTCCCAATCTTCCGCCGTAGTCTGAAAACCCACCTTTTCAGACTCCATCATGGCCCATAGCACTTACCCTAACCCCTTAGATAGCATTTCTGTTGGCTTAGATAGCATTTGACACAGACTTATAGCATGTTATGTAGACAGCACTATAATTGTATTGTATATAGTCAAAGCACGCCATAGTACATATGTATAGCATAGTAGTAAATATGTATAGTTTATCATGTATATTGTATGTATAGTTTCATCATATAGATATTCCACTGTTACCTTCTTAGCTTACGCATGTCTCATGATAAATGCTTTTATGTGATGTATTCCCATGCTTTTGTTCTTGCTTAAATGTAAGTCGCTCTGGATTAAGAGCGTCTGCTAAATGCCTAAATTGTAAATGACAGGCTCTCCTCGGCTAGGGGGCGTGGCCAGATGTTTTGCAGTGTAGTGAACACACCCAGTGTGGAGAGGTGGCCAGATGTTTTGTAGTGTAGTGAGTGAACACCCAGTGGAGAGGATGTTTTGGAATAAACTGCTGAGCACAGACATTACTGGATTCCCAGCAGAGCAGATGAGGAACATAAGAATTTCTTACACTATATCATGAAACCAGCGAGAGAAACCTGGCGGGGTGCAGATTGCAGAACACACACTCTGTAGTCTCAATTTACAATTTACAATTTAGGCATTTAGCAGACGCTCTTAATCCAGAGCGACTTACATTAAGCAAGAACAAAAAGCATGGGAATACATCACAAAAAAGCATTTATCATAAAACATGCGTAAGCTAAGAAAGTAACAGTGGAATATCTATATTATGAGACTATACATATAAACTATATATATATATATATATATACTACTATGCTATACATATGTACTATGGCATGCTATGACTATATACAATGCAATTATAGTGCTGTCTACATAACATGCTATAAGTCTGTATCAGATGCTATCTAAGTCTACAGAAATGCTATCTAAGGGGGTAGGGTAAGTGCTATGGGCCGTGATGGAGTCTGAAAAGGTGGGTTTTCAGACTACGGCGGAAGATTGGGAGTGATGCTGCAGTTCTGACTGCAATGGGAAGTGCATTCCACAGTTTTGGAGCCAGAAGGGAGAAGAGTTTGGGACGTGTGGAGCGTTGTCCCGGCGTTTTTAGTGAGGGTACTTCCAGTTTCCCTGCGTTGGCTCCAGTCTCCATTCAACAGTGACAATATTTGGTCTAGTTGGAAAGAGTAGACTTCCTGTGTATCGTTCAGTAACCGACTAACCGTACTGTTATTACTCTGAGGAAGACCGTAGAATCTAGATGCTACTTCACCAAGCATGTTCCTGTTAAGTGTGTAAGTCTAAATTAAATCTAAATGGATGCCAGTGTTTAACACTGGCAGAGTTTAAAATAGGAAATTATTGTTTTGTTTTAACAGTCAGCAGATGTTTAAACTAAAATCTTTTTCTAACACCTTTGGCAAAAGGAATCAGCTGAATCACTGCAACAACATGCTGTCTTGTCCAGCAGAAACATACAAAGTGAACAGACTTGCAGAAATTCAACCCAGGTCAAATATACTGCTCACTGAGAAATGTTTAATTCATTCTGACCGGGCACCCATTTTGGTGTCAGCATCATGTTATGCTTTATCTATTGAAAAATAGCAGATCTACAAGCTCATATCGCGCCACCGAGTGGCGCGATACGAGCTTGTAGGTCTGCTATTTTAGAACAATCGAAGAACGACTGACATTTTTTTAAATCTGATCTCAGGTCAGAATGGGTTAATTCAAGACAAAGCGTGGGCTTATATATGTTTGACCAATAGAGGAATGGTATGTTGAGAAAGGAAATGGAGGAGCTAAACTGATGGTGCTCCAGCTCTCTCTGAGAGGGTCAGCCATCACATCCCAATTTCCTGATTCAAATGCATTAGTTCAGGTCTGCCAGAAGGAGAACAAACATTGAATTGTGCTCTTCACAGTCCCTGCATAAATGCTTTGTTCAAATGTGCGACTAGGAGTTTAGTCGCACATTTACTTTCCCTTATGTATATAATTTTTATCCTACGATTTTGCAACCTATTTTTTTGACCCAGTATCAATTATCTATTGATAATAATAGTGATTATTATTCAAGTTAAGTATTTTTTTTCCATAAATCAGGTAGCTTTAAGGTACGGCCATGACAGCAATGGTAGGAAAAAGAACATATAATATTAACCATATTCGGTATTCGGTTTTCGGCCAACTGTTTCCTATATTCGGTATTCGGTTTCGGCCAAAAGAAATTCCCTTTACTTTTCCAAACCTAAAAGGTCAAAATGATTCGCATTATTTCTGTGATTCGTTCATTTTGTGTTGTAAAATGTGCTTGAGACAGTGTTCTGGTCTGTTTGTTCAAATCAATTCTAACAAGAGAAAGGTTATTTTATATTGTATAATATATACCTTACGATGGATTACACCATCACTGAATGGGGCAAAACGCAACGATTCTCCTGTGGTGTGTGTGTCTCCTCCCCAGTGAGCGCACAAACAGGAGCTAAGCATAAGGACCAAGACGATATGACCAACGAAATGACCCCAGAACGAGGTATAAAAACCCACTTTGTTTAAATAACCTCTACGGTTGAATGCACAACCACTAATTGTACATGAGTCCCTCCCACATAGGACAGCTTGAACGAAAAAAGAAAGACAATGGACTGAACCAGTGGTTGACTGCTGGTCAGTGGGTATCGTTGCCTATAGCAGTGGACCGTTGGCAAACATTTTTGGCTCAGGTCACCCCCTGTAAATAACCTTTTCATCCACGGCACCCCTGAATTACATTGTTTCTTTCTATAGCACCTTTTGTCATATTAACGGTACGTAAATATTAATGCTGGGCCGTTATCGGCGTTAACGTGCTGCGTTAACGCGAGAATATTATCGCGCGTCAAAGAAATTATCGCCATTAATCTATTCTCAAAGTTGGGTCTGGGAGCTGGGTCTGCATTGACTGCATAAAGCGAGCAAACTAGGAATTTCACGTTTCAAATTGCCATTCGAATGGAGCTTTTATCATTTATTATCCCAGTTCATTCTGTTGGCAAGATTTAAAAATAATAAGCCCCGACTGCCTGCGGAGTTTATTTCTCCTGCCTTCTGTGTGATTTATCCACTATACATTCTGCGTCTACTACATCCTGTAGTTCACTTAAGAAATAAAAGTATTGTTACAAGTAGCTTTTATTTTGAAGAGGAAGAGGAAGTTGTTTCAGGTTGTAGCCAGCTACCATGACAGTCTTGAGTCTACCGGTACCGGTGCGGGTGGCAGTGGAATAATAACAACATGCTTTTAGCCAAAAACCGCATGCGTCTATGACTTAAACAATGTAGGCTAAACACTTTGGAATTACGTTAAACATGGTATATCCTCCGTGGCGGCGTCATTAGGTGAGTAGGCCTACTAGTTAATTCATTGTTAGTTTCATAGTATCATTCATCATCAACAGGCTGTTGTTTGATGCCCCCCAAAATGAACAGGTTACAGCCTAAGGATTCTCATTCTGTCACTGCCTGCAAGGATGGCCGCCGTGCCATTTCTTATAAATTATCTAATTCATACGTGGTTCGTCGTGGGTCCACTCCACGTGGAGTTGTTATTGTTCATGTGCCACGGTGCGCGCCGTGGAGAAGGCATTAGGAGCGCAGCGCAACAGCCTAATAGTATGGCATATTATTGTCTGTACTCTCTGCACTCTCTTTCTGTCCAGTCCTACGTGTATAGGCTGGCGATTGTGGCGACTTTAATTTGGTTAATAGGCTAAAGAGAGAGCTGTAAAGGGGATATTGTCTATGGTCAGTTCATGGTGTGTATCATTCTCGTTTTTAACCGGGCCGTGGCCCGTGATAATGCGTCGCAATGACGGTAGGCAGTAGCCTAATAATACAATGTAACCAACTTGCGCAAGCATTAAAAAATGGGTTGTTATTCTGTGTATTATTATAGGCTAAATATGAGCTAAAATAAACAATGTAAATATTCGAATATTTCCGAATATTACAAATAATGAAGCAATGAAATTCGAATTGGATTATAGAGGTGAACTGACAGCACTAATGTGAACAAGCTGGTGTGTCTGAGTGACTGGTGGAAGAAGGAGAGGTAGAGGTTGGACTCAAATCATGTCACAAAGCTACTGACTCTAAACAGTTCTTCATCACCTCTAGGTTTACAGTTTAATTAATGTCATATCCCAGAAAAGGGGGTACTTTGTTCTTGCACCCACTGTTTCAAATTGCCTGTATGGTAACGTGTTTATGGTTATTCGTGTTTAACTGAATAAACAATGTATAACACACGTACATCGTATTGAATATTATTATTATATTTTCATTACCAATTATGATAGGGCTCCTGGTCTAATGGGCCACGTGGCCCGTTCAAGGATTTACTTCTGGTCATTATTTAGGTAGCGCACACATATTTTCAATGCTTTCGGCAGAGTTCAAATGAGCCATTTTAATCTAGATTAATCTAGATTAACTCCAGAATTGCAGTGAGATTAATCTAGATTAAAAAAATTAATCTATGCCCACCACTAGTAAATATGTAATATTTCCCCCCAAAGATACAATGTGTCACGTTGAAAACTGGAGAGAATATTTGTTTCTAATATCAGGAACAAATCAACTGAGCTGAGCCTCTAGCACTGGACCGACCCAAATGGAGAAGATTAGCGAAACTGACTGACTCTATACGCATGGCGCCGCCTCCGCCGCCGAGCAAGAGACCTGATGATGATGATGGATTAGGACAGACTTAACATAACTTTTATAACTTTATCCCTATTCTGGGGAGAACATTCACCAAAAACAGCCTATCTACAAACTCACAACGCTTTTCTTTGGTGAAGAGACTTGGGGCCCGCAATTCAGCCGCTGCCCCGAAAATTACGAGGGGGGGGGGGGGGGGGGGGGGGGGGTTGCAGCACAAGTGAGACTTCAAGGCAGCAACGCAACACTCGGCTATAGACCGTAAGGCTATGAAGCAATATAGCACTAATGGGCAACGGATAAGGGAACTCTTAAAGGCAATGACACGTGGACTGGTGATTGGTTTCATTATTTTAACGCCCCAAACCACACCTATGCATAATATAACGGGTAACGGAGGTGTTTTAGGGATTTAGACGGGTAACCAAAATACCAACTTTAGTGGGGGAACACCCCTTAAATCCCAAAACAGTGTATTTAGAAAGATCAGACGAAAATGGAGCCCTGAGTGGAAAAAGAACGCACAAAGTACAGTTTAACTTGGGTCCATTTTAGTAAGTACAGAGGGTAGAGGGTAAAGTGGTTAAACTGAAGTACATTGCTAAATTCCAGATATTATAGCTATATTATATACGTACTGTAGCTCCACTAATGGTTGTTAGCTCCAACGATGGTTGTTATGCCAACACTTTGGTCCCAAACAAGTTATCTTCAAAAAGGCTGGATCGATATTAAATGATTGTGTAGAAAAGGAACTGGAATGATATGGGCCAATAGCGGAACTTTTAGACTCATTAGTCTTGTTTTACGCTAGATTACATTCTGAGTTATTTAGGTCTTTATATCCCAGGGCTACTTTCGACAACAAGTGCAACCACCATGACAAGACACAAACAGTTGGAACTATTACAGCGTTCACAATGTCACTGTGAGAGTATATTAAAGGTATATTCAGTGATTTCACTTAATTCAAATATCACTTATTTTTTTGTTTTGTTGTGATAATCCTCTCTACTATAGAGTGTGCTGACCATATAAGGAGTTCCTCCCTGTCCCCAGTTAACCCCTGGGGGTCAAAAAACCTTAGGTTTCGTTTTTGGCTCTCTATCCTGATTGGATGAAAGGCTTAGGTCCCAGCCAAAAACGAAACCTAAGGTTTTTTGAGTGAAATCACTGAATATACCTTTAAACATGGACATGAATAAATGTCATAGCAGAGGGGGAAGAGTGGTGGAATTCCATCACAATTCACAGAGGAGATTGTGTGCTCAAACTGCACATCTCAAAGCCTATATATTTAGGCCAGGTGCTGGATGTCAGGCGTGAAGTCAAACATCAAAGGAGGAGAAAAACATCCGCACACTAGTTTCTAGAGCTCTAGAATTGTTGCGTCTTAATAAAGTACATCTCAGAGCTCTAGAAACTACTGTGTGGATGTTTTTTTCTCCTCTTTGGCATTCCATCACAAGACAGGAGTCACAGGACAGGAGGGACAGTGCCCTCAATAGTACCCTCCTCCTACTCCGAAACGACTGACACTCACACAGCCACAACACTAGTATAGAGGGAGCGGCCATGATCTGGAACCACCCAAATTTAGATTCTCATTCTACTGCTCTGCCACCAAAATGTGGAATGCCCTGCATGACTGACAACATTCCCATTCCCAACCCAAGATGTTTATCACTGGGTTCTTTCAAATCTGGCCTGAATAAATCATCTATCAGGACTTCCAGGAGACCACACAAGTAGGGGTAAATGTAAATTACCACTCTTAAGGAGGTGTCCATTCACTGCTGCTGTATTTCCTTTTTTTTCGTATTTGACGTTGATGACATGATGACACGATTATGGTGGTGATGATGTTGATTAATTGAATACATAGGCCCCCCAATGAACAAGTCCCCAGGACTTTGTTGTGTTATCTTTTGTAGTTTTAATGCATTAACCCATTTTGGGGGCGGGAACCCCTTTTGGTGTTAGCATTATGTTATGCTTTAGCTATTGAAAAATAGCAGATCTACAAGCTCAAGAGCTTGTAGGTCTGCTATTTTTGAAAAATCAAAGAACAACGATTTTTAGAATCTGATCTCAGGTCAAAATGGGTTAAGGTCCCTGCTGCACAATGCTGCGTTTTTTTAGGATTTTTAGCTGCGTTTTTTCCGAAATACGCGCCCAGTGTGCAACCACCTCTTACTGTACCACGTCGTGCCGTTTATATTTCTGGCCAATAACGTATTCTGTGGACATTCTGTGTGGACATTTCCATCCCACTCGTCACATGCATGTCTTATTAACTATGGAATGTACAAAACAGCCTCTGCCAGAGAACATGTTTCTTCAATAGAGTCCACTGTAAGGCGGTTATATGAGTCATGACACACTCATAGTGATGTAATCATTAGACCAGTACGTAGTTCTCAAACTTTTCCGTGTCAAGGACCCCCACCCACAATCATATATATCTGCCCACGGACATCCATCTGATAAGGGTTTGTGCCTGCCAGGGAAGGGACCCCCGAGAAGAGGAGATTTGTGCTATTATTCGCTTTTCAAAAGTCACACCCGTGTGAAGTGAGGGGCGCTCTTATCTTATCATCGTACATATCATCTCATTCCGGCCAATCAGAATGTACGTCCTCAAACCTTCGTCTTCAATGTTTGTGTTTACACAAACATTGAAAAAATTTGTCCATTCATTGTCAATGGCAACGGTTTGTGTTACAAAGGTTGCACTTGCGCACACACTAAAAGCTGGACTAAATATATATATATATATATATTAATGAGAGAGAGAGAGAGAGAGAGAGAGAGAGAGAGAAGCATACAGGTTGCAGTGCGGACACGATGTGAGCTTGTACATCTGCTATTCCAAAGTATGAAATATGACTAAAGTGGATTTAAATGATTGTGTGACCTTATTATAGTATCTTGCTGGGGACCCGCTGGTACATTTCCAAGGACCCCTGGGGGGTCCCTGGACCCCATTTTGAGAACCAACGCAGTGGGCACACACTGACTCAAACACACATTCAGCACACATCTCAACTTAATCTGAAGCTTTACTGGAAAAATGTCATCATATTATATTTCAGCTCATTTCACACGAGTCACAGACCTTCACTTTAGTGCTTTTTACACATACTGCCGAGTCTGCCGTCAGTGATTCACATTAATACTGTTCTGAAAGCTCTGAAACACTGCCATCCATGGCATAATTAAGCCCCAATTATTTATTTAAATTAAAACGTCATCATCATTAATTAGTTTCCAATCAGTGAAAACAGGGAATGTTTGAAGCAATAAGAAGCACGCACAGTAACTACTAAACTAGCAGACTATAATACTTTTCTGACTCTTTTTCTTACTCTCAATACCTTTTATGGGCATCACAATTACAGTAAGCCCCCCCCCCCCCCCTCCCCCCCAAACAAAGGGGGGAAAAGACAGAGAAAGTTCCACCCGAACGCCTCACAGCTTGTCTTAACAGTCCAAAGCAACACGAACAAAGAGACACAGCAACGAACATGACATACTAAAGACATATTATTATAAAGAAGTCAAGAAGAGTTGTGTTATTATTATGAGTCACAAACAACGTTTGCTTCTGTTCTTTTTACCTTGTTGTTCCGCGGCGTCTCCGCTGCCACTCGCTCCATCCAGCAGAGCGTTCAGCAGCACAACACACAGCAAGGCGAGCAAACGTCCACATTGTGCATTAATAATGGCTGAATAATGGCGCTCATTATGTTTCTGTCTGTGTTTACTGTAGTACATCCCTGTAAAAAGCTGCTCTCTCTATCTCTCTCTCTCTCTGCGTCCCTCCCGTACTGTACTGTCGCCCAAATCCTTCCTTCTCTCTCCTCCAAGTCCTCGCCGCTCCGATCCTCTCCTCTCTCTCTCTCTCTCTACTCTACACACACTGTGGTCTCTAGGCGCTCACAGCGGCTACGAAGAAAACACGGAACGGAGCCCGGCCGCGATGGATGGGGACCAGCTATGGGACCAGCTATAGGAGCCTTATTGTTTAAACTTAAAGGGTAAGACCACTTTTTTTGAGGTTTGGGTTGTGTAGTTATACTTTGCCATGATGCAACTCCAAATGTGGACAAGAAATAAAAAAATACTGCTCCAGTGATTAGAACTTGATGATAATTAAAAATATGCTCCTCATTGACTTACATTGTATCTAAAACAGCTCTAAAAGTCACTCTTTTAGTACGTAAACAAACACAAACAAAGTTGATTCAGACAATATAGAGCATCACCAAAACTCACGTGGTTTTATTTTTTCATACAAATGTTAGATTCCTGTTGATTTTACTATTTGAAGATCTGGATCCGGATCCACGGATCCAGTCCGGGTTTTCTTCCCAATAAAATGGACAAATCAACAGGAAGAAAACATTTTTATGAAAAAATAAAACCACATGAGTTTTGGTGATGCTCTATATTGTCTGAATCAACATTGTTTGTGTTTGTTTACGTACTAAAAGAGTGACTTTGAGAGCTGTTTTTAGCTACAATGTAAGTCAATGAGGAGCATATTTTGAATTATCAATTTCTAATCACTGGAGCAGTTATTTTTTTTATTTCTTGTCCACATTTGGAGTTGCATCATGGCAAAGTAACTACACAACCCAAACCTCAAAAAAAGTGGTCTTACCCTTTAAGTCAAAACCTGGGAGTACCTGGAACAACTTATTTCCAGATGGGTCATAAATATGAAATAATTTGAGAACCACTAATATAGAGAAACATAGGTTTTTCAGAAAACTGTAATGATTTAGCATTTGTAGAATGGTCCTCCGGTCTACTCTGAATGGGTTAAGAATGATCTCATGCCACTGACTACACATCCATGATGCTGTTCAGCTGTTGACCGCCCACCAGGCCACCACAATCTCCATCCCCTATACTCTGGTATCCTCTCCATGCCTGGCAGTAAATTATTTATATATTAAAGGTATATTCAGTGATTTCACTTAATTCAAATATCACTTATTTTTTTGTTTTGTTGTGATAATCCTCTCTACTATAGAGTGTGCTGACCATATAAGGAGTTCCTCCCTGTCCCCAGTTAACCCCTGGGGGTAAAAAAAAACCTTAGGTTTCTTTTTTGGCTCTCTATCCTGATTGGATGAAAGGCTTAGGTCCCAGCCAAAAACGAAACCTAAGGTTTTTTGAGTCAAATCACTGAATATACCTTTAAATAAATATAATTAATAAATGAAATATATCATTGTATAGATATTTACATATACTATTTGATCCTATGGTAGAAATTACATTTTCAGCTTCACCCATGCAGGTGGCCGGGTGCTTCTCAGGTGAACGGGTGTAGTTGGGTGTTGAGTGTCATTAATCATCACGATGACCTTTATTTCAACTCAGGGACTAGCAGAGACACCTTGACACACATTCTGCCTCTGCCGGGGTCAGCCTTTTGCTTCCCAGGCGGGCTCTCTACCCATTCTGCTACTGCTATAGTAGTATTAGGAGAAAATATTGAAAAATACCTTGAATTACCTCAAATAACCTCTCAAGTTCTCAACGCATATGAATTATTACTTGCCAATCTGCATACAGCAAGCTATTCAAATGAGACGGGCGATGAATAATGCATTGGAGAGTACGTGTTGTTTAGGATTTTTCAATCCCACTAGACATTTTCCAGTCTCCTATAAAGGATCTTGTTGAATATTTAGATCGGTGAGCTGAAAGAAGCATCGAGTTGAAACAGTTGAAGTGAGGAGCACTCTTATCATCGTACATCACCCATGCCCACCCATCTCATACTGGCCAATCAGAATGCCTGTTGCCTGTGAATGGTTAGCTGATTTGCTCGTTTACATATGACGTAAATGTTCCCTTCAATGTAAATGTTCGTTTAATTTTTTGATGTTTAATTTACATCATAACAAGCGGAATTCTGACCTAATTTCTCTGTTCATCGTCAATGGCAAAACCTGAGACGGGCGGGGACAACATTTTTGCAGATATTTGACCGGAATTCTCATACTGTGGTCAATGGCAACTCTTGAGACGTGTGAGGACAACATTTTGCAGATATTTGACCGGAATTCTCTTACCGTGGTCAATGGCAACTCTTGAGACGTGTGAGGACAACATTTTGCAGATATTTGACCGGAATTCTCTTACCGTGGTCAATGGCAACTCTTGAGACGTGTGGGGACAACATTTTGCAGATATTTGACCGGAATTCTCTTACCGTGGTCAATGGCAACTCTAGAGACGTGTGGGGACAACATTTTGCAGATAATTTGACCGGAATTCTCTTACTGTGGTCAATGGCAACTCTTGAGACGTGTGGGGACAACATTTTGCAGATATTTGACCGGAATTCTCTTACTGTGGTCAATGGCAACTCTTGAGACGTGTGGGCACATAAAAGTGTTTATAGAAGGGGGTAGCGCCCCTTAAAAATCACACCTGTGTGAAGTGAGGGGCGCTCTAATCCTCGTACATCATCATCAAGAATGGTGGTCCCTTACTCTCTCTCCCTTACTCCCTTACTGGCCAAGGGTTCCCACCGACATACATATGCCCATTTACTCAGACACACGTATGATGTGACGTAAACTTTCTGTTCATTGTCAATGGCATTTTTAACCCATTCTGACCTGAGATCAGATTCATACGAGGTTTCCGCCGGACACACACTGGTCTGATTAAACCCATTCTGACCTGAGATCAGATTAAAAAAATGTCAGTCGTTCTTCGATTTTTCAAAAAATAGCAGACCTACAAGCTCGTATCGCGCCACTCGGTGGCGCGATATGAGCTTGTAGATCTGCTATTTTTAAATAGCTAAAGCATAACATGATGCCGACACCAAAATGGGTGCCCGGTCAGAATGGGTTATAGGAGGTGCTAGCGCCCCTCAAAAATCACACTTGTGAGCCTAATGTTGAAATGAAGCACAATTTGTACTTTTAGAAGCCTGCACACGTGGCAGTGTGTCTTTCATTCATTGCATGTGTATTTATATTGGCCACATATGACATATCACGTTGTCATTTAGTGCCTTAAAACAAACATTAAAAGTCCATAGACTTGGCTGCCATTCGATTTTTGTTAACAGTGCTCTAAACAAACGTTAACAGTCTGTAGACTTGGCTGCCATATGACGTCATTTCAAAATACATGCATTGGAGGGCGGCTATAGCGCGCCCCTCAAAAGGTGCATTTTCAGAGCATGGTTATTTTAATGATCAATCAATCGAGTGTGTTCCGGCTTGGATCCAATGTAACATACTTTAAGTTCCCTTTTTATTGGTATCACAATGAAAACTCATTTTCTTTTTTTTTTTTTTTTTTTTAAAGATATTTTTTTGCGGCTTACGCCTTTTATTGATTTTTTAAGGGACAGATAGTAGGCTGACAGGAAACGGGAGAGAGATGGGGGGATGACATGCAGTAAAGGCCGTGTCGGGTTCGGGAGTCGAACCCGCGGCACACCGCGACTGGATCACCAGTCCGGTGCCCAGACCGTTACGCTACGGCCTGGGCCTCATTTTCAATTTTTGAGGAAAGAATACCATAATGTATTATTAAAAAAATAAAGGGTCAGCCCAGGTTAGAAGGTTTTGGGATAAAGCAAGAGAGGATGAGGCGAGGTTGAGATGGTTTGTTCTTGCTTAATGTAAGTCGCTCTGGATTAAGAGCGTCTGCTAAATGCCTAAATTGTAAATTGTCATTGTAAATTGTTTGGGGATGATTGAGGGGTATACATTGGGAGAAGGATGATTGAGGGGTATACATTGGGAGAAGGATGATTGAGGGGTATACATTGGGAGAAGGATGATTGAGGGGTATACATTGGGAGAAGGATGATTGAGGGGTATACATTGGGAGAAGGATGATTGAGGGGTATACATTGGGAGAAGGATGATTGAGGGGTATACATTGGGAGAAGGATGATTGAGGGGTATACATTGGGAGAAGGATGATTGAGGGGTATACATTGGGAGAAGGATGATTGAGGGGTATACATTGGGAGAAGGATGATTGAGGGGTATACATTGGGAGAAGGATGATTGAGGGGTATACATTGGGAGAAGGATGATTGAGGGGTATACATTGGGAGAAGGATGCTGAAAATGGAACTGCCAAAGGAGCCACAGAGGAGGACGCAGAAAACAGAGCCAGATGGAAACTGATGATCCACTGTTGGTCCACCTGAAGGGACAGAAAAATAAGATTTTTTTTATAATTCAATCAGAAATCTTTTTTGCTAATCATTTGGGGGCTCCACTTGCAATATCCTCACAGAGTCACGGCCCAGGAAAGGGCCCCAGCCCACAGGTTGGGAATCACTTGATGTCACTAGTGGCTGGCTATCTGTTGGAACCGGCCGGTTGCTGAAAAGGGCCATGTCAGGACAAGGTTGATGAAGGGTAACTCTGCATTTTATTTTGCCTGTTTGCTGACATTAACAAAGCCTATTCCATATTTATGTAACAGTATTATATAATTACACAAAATATGACACAAATAAGTGCTTCTACCTGACTTAATTCTCCATGGTTCATGTGTATAGGGATACATAGTGCATTAGAGGTCACAGCCCCTTTAAGTCTCCCCCTTTTGCCCCCTGTATAAATGTCCTGCCACACCTCCACCTCTTCCTTCTTTACTTCCGTCTTGGAACGAGGTGGGTGTCTTTGTTGACTTCTCTGTATAACATAATACGAATTGTACTTGCAAATCGATTTATACAGTGTTTGTTTCACTCTGTTTAGAGAGCCATTGCACTACTAAGAACTAACGTGGAGACGTGTGTTGTTATTCTTTGTCAGGTATGTTACGTTATATTATTTGTTGTATTACTGTCGCTCTTTGCTTCTTTACTTCCGTCTTGGAACGAGAGAGCCATTGCACTACTAAGAACTAACGTGGAGACGTGTCTGTTGTTATTCTTTGTCAGAATAAAATGTGGTTTCCAAAGACAGTTCTGGGTCCGTCCGTCCATTCAACACAACGCAGAGAGAGACAGATTACACCGGTTACATTTATTCAAAACGGCATGCTTCAGGTGCAACTGATATTGAATACAAATATGTAATGCGGCTGCAGTTTTACCCCTGCAATTTTCCTTGAACAAACCGATCAAGCCCCTTTCTGTCTAAATCTAAATAAATAAATAAAATACCCAACAAGAAGAAGCTCTGAGGAAAATCATCGGGTCCCTTGCCTTCATTGCCCTCTCTGCCATTATCTGTCTGAGGTTAAGTTAAATCCAGTCCAAACAATGCTCCGTTTCCCCCCCAGAGTATTAAGATCACGATGGCCGAGCTATAGCTGCGGTACTAAACCCTATTATGTTCTTGTCTGTGACAGTCAGAGCATGTTGGCAGTCAGGAAAAGGTTCCAGGATCATTGTTCTCTCTTCCCCCTGCAACGCCATAGTGTGCTGATGGCGCCGTCGGCCTCACCGCTCGCTCTCCGGCTTTGGAATTATAGGATTTAGAACTCCCTGCCGGAGAGAGAGGGGGGGATAAGACTGGATTTAATTCACCTCATCTGGAAAATGTCTCTCTGCCGCACGCGACCACTCTAGTGTCTGTGAGAGTCCCACACCGATGGGAGAGAGTGGACATTGTCCGTGCTCACTCATCCAAGGTTTGGCCTCTCTGTTTGGGGGGAGAATGTCATGTTGACACCACTTGTTACACTGGAAAGGTCAGATGCATAGACCGGAACGTCCTTCAAATCCACCCCGCGCCTCACTTGTCTCTGCGATAAAGAGCAGGAGGGCTGATTGAAAGCATCAGAAAAGGTTAGACTGGGATTGTTTAGCTAGAATGTTCACCGCTATATGACAGGTCCAGAATAAGCATGTGGTTAAGCCATATGATTCTAGCTGTCATTAGAAACTATAATAGGCTATATTAATAATATTTATTGAATAATTAAGTGTGATCAGACAAAAAGATATCACAGAGTAAATGAATTATAGCACATTATGTTTCACAGATACAACTAGCCTAATACACTATGATTCAACTTCATTATTCAAGTATTTGTATTGAAGTTTGCACATAAGACAGGACAGATAGATGACAACAATTAAAGAACAGATACAGGACAAAATATAAATATAAATATAAAAAATATAAAAGTCTGAAATAAACTATGATTCAACTTCATCTGAACTGCCGCTATAATCCATAAAGTTGAAGAATGTGCTGCCTGTAAGTATTGCTGGCATTTCTCTGGCAGACGTTTGATTTATTTTATTGTCTGACGGGGATTTATCATCAAAGTTTGCCTTTCATTATTCCTGCTATAGACTGTTTGTTTTCCTGCTGAAAAACACAGACTCATCCCTGTACCCCCCTCCCCTCTGAAGGCTCTCATTATACTGATCTGTTATTATGCGTCCAGGACCAATCCATACTCATTGGAGGCCCAAATGTTTCCTTTCCGACGGAACTCGATGTTTAATAACGGTTCTCGCATGGCGTCACAATGTCTGACCTGACATCTGGCTGCATAGAGACCAAAAATGACCCCCTCCAATCATTCTCAAAGCTTTCTCATGTCAAGGACCCTCAAATGAATATGAATTTGAGGATCTGAAAAGGATTTTTGTGCCAGGGATCTCCGTACTATAGGTTAATTATATCCATATCATGATATTAGACTGGATATTGTTTGTGATTTTGGATATTGTACTATTGTGATAATGCAAGTGTTCTATAAAAATATATATATTGGATCGGGAAAAATCGGTATCGGCAGATACTTAAAATCAAATGATCGGAATGGGATCGGAAAGCAAAAGAACATGATCGGGAATCAACACAAACCTAGTTTGTTTTTCCAAATCCGATTATTTTGAAAACTATAGGTTCGGGCCGCTACCATAGACATATGGACAAAGCGTTCCCCGGGTCTAACATGGACGTAAAATGAAGCCTGTAATTCTATGGTAATTCCTGATGTAAATCGCCATATTTCTAGATCCGTTTTGGCCCAGCTGGCCATTGGATGGCTCCGTTTTGGCCCAGCTGGCCATTGGCTGGCCCAGACACGAGGCGGGTCTTCCCCCCTTCTTCTCCGTTGGTTTTTATTTTGACTCGAGTGGGTGGGGAATCCCGATCATAGACTGTAACGGTAGCCACGCCCCTCAGAACATGCGCGACTTTATGGTCATTTTTTTAATTAATGGGACCATAATTTTCCAAAAAGAATATTATGACATTAGAAATGAGACTTTAAACTAGTGACTGGAAGCAGAAAGTATTCATGACCATGTTTATTAAGGTAATACAGTCTAGGTGAAGTTGGGCCCAAATACATGGACTTCTATGGGGCTATGGGTTTTTCTGGGTCCAATGACAGCGCCACAACAGGCCATTATATGAATCGCGATTTCCTTATAGGCTTCACAAAATATCTGTCTGACTGCCCCCCTGGCCGCTACCCAGCCCTTAATTACATCTAGAGTTTGGGTTGGTTATGCCTGAGATAGAGCGACGTAGCCTTAGCATAAAGCACATCTACAATATCCCAAAGCACTGTTGTGACAAGTGAGCTTGCAGGTTAGTAGCCTACGGTTAAAGTGATTAAATGGATTTTGATGCTATATTAACACCTTTCAAATCAAATCAAATCAAATCAAACTTTAGCACGTTTAAAGCAACCAAGGTTGACCAAAGTGCTGTACAGATCAGTGGCAAAACAGAGACAAGCAAGAAACACAAACAAAAATAACACAATCAGAAATGTTGACCTACTACAAAATAGAGAGCAAAATATAAGCATGAAAGATAAAAACAAAGAAAGCTAAGATAAAACAAACATTATATGGACTCAAGTGGGACCGTGAAGGGATGAACGCAGGCGTTGTTGCCTGGATCAACACAGGTCTGGTCTGTTGAAGAGGGTCTGGATCAACACAGGTCTGGTCTGTTGAAGAGGGTCTGGATCAACACAGGTCTGGTCTGTTGAAGAGGGTCTGGATCAACACAGGTCTGGTCTGTTGAAGAGGGTCTGGATCAACACAGGTCTGGTCTGTTGAAGAGGGTCTGGATCAACACAGGTCTGGTCTGTTGAAGAGGGTCTGGATCAACACAGGTCTGGTCTGTTGAAGAGGGTCTGGATCAACACAGGTCTGCTCTGTTGAAGAGGGTCTGGATCAACACAGGTCTGGTCTGTTGAAGAGGGTCTGGATCAACACAGGTCTGGTCTGTTGAAGAGGGTCTGGATCAACACAGGTCTGGTCTGTTGAAGAGGGTCTGGATCAACACAGGTCTGGTCTGTTGAAGAGGGTCTGGATCAACACAGGTCTGGTCTGTTGAAGAGGGTCTGGATCAACACAGGTCTGCTCTGTTGAAGAGGGTCTGGATCAACACAGGTCTGGTCTGTTGAAGAGGGTCTGGATCAACACAGGTCTGGTCTGTTGAAGAGGGTCTGGATCAACACAGGTCTGGTCTGTTGAAGAGGGTCTGGATCAACACAGGTCTGCTCTGTTGAAGAGGGTCTGGATCAACACAGGTCTGGTCTGTTGAAGAGGGTCTGGATCAACACAGGTCTGGTCTGTTGAAGAGGGTCTGGATCAACACAGGTCTGGTCTGTTGAAGAGGGTCTGGATCAACACAGGTCTGGTCTGTTGAAGAGTGTCTGGATCAACACAGGTCTGGTCTGTTGAAGAGGGTCTGGATCAACACAGGTCTGGTCTGTTGAAGAGGGTCTGGATCAACACAGGTCTGGTCTGTTGAAGAGGGTCTGGATCAACACAGGTCTGGTCTGTTGAAGAGGGTCTGGATCAACACAGGTCTGGTCTGTTGAAGAGGGTCTGGATCAACACAGGTCTGGTCTGTTGAAGAGGGTCTGGATCAACACAGGTCTGGTCTGTTGAAGAGGGTCTGGATCAACACAGGTCTGGTCTGTTGAAGAGGGTCTGGATCAACACAGGTCTGGTCTGTTGAAGAGGGTCTGGATCAACACAGGTCTGGTCTGTTGAAGAGGGTCTGGATCAACACAGGTCTGGTCTGTTGAAGAGGGTCTGGATCAACACAGGTCTGGTCTGTTGAAGAGGGTCTGGATCAACACAGGTCTGGTCTGTTGAAGAGGGTCTGGATCAACACAGGTCTGGTCTGTTGAAGAGGGTCTGGATCAACACAGGTCTGGTCTGTTGAAGAGGGTCTGGATCAACACAGGTCTGGTCTGTTGAAGAGGGTCTGGATCAACACAGGTCTGGTCTGTTGAAGAGGGTCTGGATCAACACAGGTCTGGTCTGTTGAAGAGGGTCTGGATCAACACAGGTCTGGTCTGTTGAAGAGGGTCTGGATCAACACAGGTCTGGTCTGTTGAAGAGGGTCTGGATCAACACAGGTCTGGTCTGTTGAAGAGGGTCTGGATCAACACAGGTCTGGTCTGTTGAAGAGGGTCTGGATCAACACAGGTCTGGTCTGTTGAAGAGGGTCTGGATCAACACAGGTCTGGTCTGTTGAAGAGGGTCTGGATCAACACAGGTCTGGTCTGTTGAAGAGGGTCTGGATCAACACAGGTCTGGTCTGTTGAAGAGGGTCTGGATCAACACAGGTCTGGTTTGTTGAAGAGGGTCTGGATCAACACAGGTCTGGTCTGTTGAAGAGGGTCTGGATCAACACAGGTCTGGTCTGGTGAAGAGGGTCTGGATCAACACAGGTCTGGTCTGTTGAAGAGGGTCTGGATCAACACAGGTCTGGTCTGTTGAAGAGGGTCTGGATCAACACAGGTCTGGTCTGTTGAAGAGGGTCTGGATCAACACAGGTCTGGTCTGTTGAAGAGGGTCTGGATCAACACAGGTCTGGTCTGTTGAAGAGGGTCTGGATCAACACAGGTCTGGTCTGTTGAAGAGGGTCTGGATCAACACAGGTCTGGTCTGTTGAAGAGGGTCTGGATCAACACAGGTCTGGTCTGTTGAAGAGGGTCTGGATCAACACAGGTCTGGTCTGTTGAAGAGGGTCTGGATCAACACAGGTCTGGTCTGTTGAAGAGGGTCTGGATCAACACAGGTCTGGTCTGTTGAAGAGGGTCTGGATCAACACAGGTCTGCTCTGTTGAAGAGGGTCTGGATCAACACAGGTCTGCTCTGTTGAAGAGGGTCTGGATCAACACAGGTCTGCTCTGTTGAAGAGGGTCTGGATCAACACAGGTCTGCTCTGTTGAAGAGGGTCTGGATCAACACAGGTCTGGTCTGTTGAAGAGGGTCTGGATCAACACAGGTCTGGTCTGTTGAAGAGGGTCTGGATCAACACAGGTCTGGTCTGTTGAAGAGGGTCTGGATCAACACAGGTCTGGTCTGTTGAAGAGGGTCTGGATCAACACAGGTCTGGTCTGGTGAAGAGGGTCTGGATCAACACAGGTCTGGTCTGTTGAAGAGGGTCTGGATCAACACAGGTCTGGTCTGTTGAAGAGGGTCTGGATCAACACAGGTCTGGTCTGTTGAAGAGGGTCTGGATCAACACAGGTCTGGTCTGTTGAAGAGGGTCTGGATCAACACAGGTCTGGTCTGTTGAAGAGGGTCTGGATCAACACAGGTCTGGTCTGTTGAAGAGGGTCTGGATCAACACAGGTCTGGTCTGTTGAAGAGGGTCTGGATCAACACAGGTCTGGTCTGTTGAAGAGGGTCTGGATCAACACAGGTCTGGTCTGTTGAAGAGGGTCTGGATCAACACAGGTCTGGTTTGTTGAAGAGGGTCTGGATCAACACAGGTCTGGTCTGTTGAAGAGGGTCTGGATCAACACAGGTCTGGTCTGTTGAAGAGGGTCTGGATCAACACAGGTCTGGTCTGGTGAAGAGGGTCTGGATCAACACAGGTCTGCTCTGTTGAAGAGGGTCTGGATCAACACAGGTCTGCTCTGTTGAAGAGTGTCTGGATCAACACAGGTCTGCTCTGTTGAAGAGGGTCTGGATCAACACAGGTCTGCTCTGTTGAAGAGGGTCTGGATCAACACAGGTCTGCTCTGTTGAAGAGGGTCTGGATCAACACAGGTCTGCTCTGTTGAAGAGGGTCTGGATCAACACAGGTCTGCTCTGTTGAAGAGTGTCTGGATCAACACAGGTCTGCTCTGTTGAAGAGGGTCTGGATCAACACAGGTCTGCTCTGTTGAAGAGGGTCTGGATCAACACAGGTCTGCTCTGTTGAAGAGTGTCTGGATCAACACAGGTCTGCTCTGTTGAAGAGGGTCTGGATCAACACAGGTCTGCTCTGTTGAAGAGGGTCTGGATCAACACAGGTCTGCTCTGTTGAAGAGGGTCTGGATCAACACAGGTCTGCTCTGTTGAAGAGGGTCTGGATCAACACAGGTCTGCTCTGTTGAAGAGGGTCTGGATCAACACAGGTCTGCTCTGTTGAAGAGGGTCTGGATCAACACAGGTCTGGTCTGGTGAAGAGTGTCTGGATCAACACAGGTCTGGTCTGGTGAAGAGTGGCGCAACAACACAAACTAATTCACGCGGGACCGTGCTCACGTAAATACGAGAGTTTGGATCATACAGGATGTGGATTCAGTGCACAATGCAGCACAACATGGCCATGCTACATGCAGTGTACAACGTTGCTAATGTGTGTAACTCCCTCCTTACTGGCCTACCAGCATGTGCACTTAAGCCTCTCCAGCTGATCCAAAATGCCGCAGCTCGCTTGGTCTTCAACCAGCCAAAATTCTCACATGTCTCCCCCCTGCTCCGTTCCCTCCACTGGCTCCCGGTCGCTGCCCGCAACAGAATACAAAACTCTGATGCTGGCATTCAAAGCAACCAAAGGTATGGCTCCCCCATATCTTACAAGTATGATTGAACCCTACAAACCCTCCCGCGCACTCAGATCAGCCAACGCAGGGAAGCTGGAAGTACCCTCACTAAAAACGCCGGGACAAAGCTCCACACGTCCCAAACTGTTCTCCCTTCTGGCTCCAAAACTGTGGAATGCACTTCCCATTGCAGTCAGAACTGCAGCATCGCTCCCAATCTTCCGCCGTAGCCTGAAAACCCACCTTTTCAGACTCCATCATGGCCCATAGAACTTACCCTAACCCCTTAGATAGCATTTCTGTTGGCTTAGATAGCATTTGACACAGACTTATAGCATGTTATGTAGACAGCACTATAATTGTATTGTATATAGTCATAGCACGCCATAGTACATATGTATAGCATAGTAGTGAATATGTATAGTTTATTATGTATAGTGTATGTATAGTTTCATCATATAGATATTCCACTGTTACCTTCTTAGCTTACGCATGTTTCATGATAAATGCTTTCATGTGATGTATTCCCATGCTTTTGTTCTTGCTTAAATGTAAGTCGCTCTGGATTAAGAGCGTCTGCTAAATGCCTAAATTGTAAATTGTAAATTGTGTGTGTGTGTGCGTGTGTGTGTGTGGGTAACTTCTGCATGCATTCATGCAGGCAAGAGAATTAAGAGAAAACGAGTGGTTTTGCAATTTGCATATGAAAATAATTAAGAGAAAACGATTTTGTGTTTATGTTATTGTGAGAAAAGAGACATGTTATTATGCTAAAAGGGGTATAATAATTGTGTATTGAAAACCTGCACAGAGAAAAGTTGGTATTGCAATGAAACATTGTGACTATGTTAATATGTCTGAACTAAAAGTGACAATAAATCATTCTCATGCTGCTGACAGAGAGGAAACACTGTGTCCAGCTTTCTTACTGAGATCTCCCCTTTTACAGGGTAAGCCTACTACAGTTGCACCGCGACTTCTCCGAGCAAAAACGCAGGTCTCATTGAAAATGAACTATAGGCGCGTTACGCTCCCCGTTTGCAAGGCCCTTTAAGGTGAGACTTAAATACACTTATAGACGGGGCAGATCTATTATAAGGAGCCTGGGAGTTTGAGGCCATTATATGTTTACCACCTGATGCTACAGCATGAGTTGAGATTATAGAAACATAATTGTTTTAGCATGAATAATGATAGTGATTTCAAGAGGTAATTAGAATATGAATCACTTTAATGTTGCCCATATCTGGGGCAAGTTGGCAGCCATATACAGTATATGTACATGATGGCTTTTAACACATTTGAAGAGTAGTGTATAGTTCAATGAAGACGGCAAATAAATAACTAAATAAAACACATGCACGCGCGTGCGCGCACACACACACACACACACACACACACACACACACACACACACACACACACACACACACACACACACACACACACAGTTTCAGTTTCAGTTTGAACTCAAGCTAAGACTTGATTTCCTTTTCATTGAATTGTGCAGGGTATATGTCAGTTTTGTTTTATTTTTGGACTGTTTGAACATTTCCACCACTATAGTTGGTCCCAGCGAGAGCATGCGTCTCAGGTCTGCATTAGCACTACAAACCAGACAAATCTGCCAGAGCGAAAGAATTTGCTTTGCGCTTTAGTCTGGTCATGCCGGGACACATGGGGCACAGGGCACTCTCCATGAAATGAGATCTCAGTAGGCCTACAGAGAGGAGAAGTCTCCCCTTTTGAGTGGTGCTATATATAACCTCTCCAACGTGTAGCTTTGTGTTTTTTATTGTATTTATCGTATTATTGTAGTCTATGTCTTGTACTTTTCAAAGAACATAGTGCAAACAATGCCTGTGCTGAAGCTAAAAAACAAAAACAAATCAGAATGCAAAACACAAATAAGAAGAAAATGTAAAGTAAAAGTAATCTCCACCACAACAATAAAACAACAACAACAACAACAACAACAACCACCACCACAACAACAGAAGCGCAGCAGCAAAAAATGAAAAACTAATGTGGGTGGTTGTTGATTTTGCACATTGATGGGAGAAGTGTGAATAATATGTTTGGCAATAGGGTTGCCCAAACGCTTCTCCCCGAGTGAATATTGCAACACTAACCAGCACACTGCTCTGTTTGTGTGATTCAAGATAAACAGCATGTGAGACTCACTACCGACGGCAAGGGGTGAGTAACAGTCTGCTTCTCATGGGAAGCAGAACGTTATACACATTACACACGCAGCATTCCTATTGGCTAGTGCTGGGAGAGACAGCGAGTATAACTCATACCACATGATGGTAGCGGTGGTGTAAAAAGTACTCACATTTTTTACTTTACCGTAAGTAAAAGTATAAATACTGCAATATAGAGGTAAAAGTGAAGTAATGTCGAAGTAAAAGTCTGGATTTCACTTTACTATATACTTGAGTAAAAGTATAGGCATCAATATGTACTTAAAGTACCAAAAGTAAAGGACTCATTTGAAAATAAGAGACGTGCAAGCTCTGCGTTGTGGTTGGCTATTTTCTTGTGATCGTGGTTAAAGGTATATTCAGTGATTTCACTCAAAAAACCTTAGGTTTCGTTTTTGGCTGTGGGACCCAGCCTTTCGTCCAATCAGGATAGAGAGTCAAAAACGAAACCTAAGGTTTTTTGACCCCCAGGGGTTAACTGGGGACAGGGAGGAACTCCTTATATGGCCAGCACACTCTATAGTAGGGAGGATTATCACAACAAAACAAAAAAATAAGTGATATTTGAATTAAGTGAAATCACTGAATATACCTTTAATGTCTATTTTGTAATAATCACAAAGTAACTATAGTAACTTAAACTTCAAATAAATGTAGTGGAGTAAAAGTACAATATTTGGATCTGAGATGCAGTGGAAGTAAAAAATATTGGAAATGGGAAATACTCAAGTAAAGTAGCCTACAAATACCTCATAATTGTTACTTACAGTAAGTATACAGTACTTAACCTATTCTGAACGGGCACCCATTTTGGTGTCAGCATCATGTTATGCTTTATCTATTGAAAAATAGCAGACCTACAAGCTCATATCGCGCCACCGAGTGGCGCGATACGAGCTTGTAGGTCTGCTATTTTTTGAAAAATCGAAGTGTGTGTCCAGTGGAAACCTCGTATGAATCTGATCTCAGGTCAGAATGGGTTAAGCAAATTATAGTTCTTTTACAACACTGCATGGTAGGCAATGGCTGCTGGTGATGTCTCACTTGTCCCCGCCGTTGGACTCAAATGCTGACAGTTTGTGACAATGGTGATTTTGAAGACTAGTCTTCCTTATGTCTGCTGGGCTGTTTCACATAAGGTTTGGCTCGACGGGGGGAAAGAAATCATAAAAGTAAAGTTCTGCTGCTGGATGTAAGCTGTGCGTTTGAAGGGAAATGCTGTGTGACTGGGACTAGAACTCTGCATGGTTGTCAGTTGGGAACCCTGGTGACTCAAGCAGAGTATATTGTACATCTATAATAAATAAATGCACCAAGAAAGACTCTCTGTGTGTGTAGGCCTACGTACGTCTGTACGTCTGTAATCACGTAACTTGAGAACCGTTCGCCCACGTTCGCCCATGCACCGACTTCAAATTCGACAGACACACACGTTCCACACGTTTTATCAGTAATTTCATGAAGACGATAAAAGATAAAATCTATGAAATTTCATAAATTGTAAAATAAATGTTAAAGAATTAGTATACAGCCTCGGTAGTACCCAGGCTTGCATTTTTTGTCGGCGCAAAAAATGAAAGCCTGGGGAAATGCATTGGCCGCTCGTCTGGTCTAGAAGTGGGAGTCAACCCTTCCGGGTGGGTGTCGCTCCAAATGATTAGCACTAGGGGGGAGAGGAGGGGCCGGGGCTGATGGACAGATCGGTGAACCAATCAGGGCGTGGGCAAATCTCAGCCGTGACCCGCCCCCTCTAGCCCATTCTGACCTGAGATCAGATTCATACGAGGTTTCCGCCGGACACACACTGGTCTGATGAACCCATTCTGACCTGAGATCAGATTCTAAAAATGTCAGTCGCTCTTCGATTTTTCAAAAATAGCAGACCTAAAGCTCGTATCGCGCCACTCGGTGGCGCGATACGAGCTTGTAGATCTGCTATTTTTAAATAGCTAAAGCATAACATGATGCTGACACCAAAATGGGTGCCCGGTCAGAATGGGCTAGACCAGAAACCTAACACGTTAGCTCAGGCTAAAGAATCAGTGAAAATGGTAGATCTGCAAGCTTGCAATGTGGCGCCATGAAGCAACGCATTGTGAGCTTGTGGATCTTCTATAGTTTCAGTAGTTTGGGGTCCCGGGCCCAAACGTCTAATTTCTCTTTTGAGTCTCTAGCCAAAGAGTTTGTGAACCCCGTGGCTTGCCTTAGGCCATGCATCATAACTAAAAGGCACAGCCAGGCTGTTCCCAAACAAACACACAATCCATTGTAAGCACTGTGTCAGAGTCAGAATACACCATACTAACAATTCACTCTTGTGTGAGACCTGTAGCCTAATAAACCTTTTACAAGGCAGCAGTTTTAACCAGTAAGACGCCAAAGGGCGAAGTTGTGTGCACGCATCCGCCTGGGTGACAGCAGACTGCTGGGCGAGCGCTGGCGCTTTGGCATGGGGGGGGGGTCAGATCAACATATGGAATGAATTCTGTACTGGCCATATATGGAGCATGTCTTGAGTGTACAGGGTTTGATGTGGTCAGATGAACATATGGAATGCCAGAACAGGTCAGCTCCATATATGGAGATCTAAGAGTGGCAGCGGGTGAAGTGTCTTGAGTACAGGGTTTGATGAGGGCCCAGGTAGGACCAGGCCTTAATTTCCCGGGCCTGTTGAGAACTCTAGTTTTCGCCGGCTGCACTAATAACTTTGGGGCGGGCCTGTCTAGAGTTTAAATTGACAGGTCATCAGTCAAAAGGGAGACATCGAAGAGGAAGGATGGATGGGGAAGGATCAACATAGGTAATGTCAGAGTACTGTAGATCAGCTCCATTTACTGTATGGAGATCAAAGGGTTTGAGGTTTGAGGTCAGATGTACAGTAGAGTTTCTGGCCAATATTGATGACATCAGAGATCTCCATCCCTGATGATGTCACGTGATGTCACGGTCATGCCTGGGGGTGACCAATCAATCAAGCAACTAACAGGAATTGCACGTTTTCATAATAAATGCGACTTGTGGTCCATAAGTAGCCTATAACAAAGTGAGATATAGGCCTACATGTAAGGTTTTTATATGGTTGCATTGGAAGCTCATCCAGACAAAGAAATAATAAAGAGAGAGATCAACATCGGATATGAACCAGGGGGGCAGTCAGCCAGATATTTCGTGAAGCCTCATTTGAAATCGGTAGTTCATATAATGGCCTGTTGTGGCGCTGGACTGGACCCAAAAAGCCCCATAGCTCCATAGAGGCCCATGTATTTTGGCCCAACTTCACCTAGACTGTATTACCTTAATAAACATGGTCATGAATACTTTCTGCTTCCAGTCACTAGTTTAAAGTCTCATTTCTAATGTCATAATATTCTTTTTGGAAAATTATGGTCCCATTTATAAAATAAATGACCATAAAGTCGCGTATGTTCTGAGGGGCGTGGCTACCGTTACAGTCTATGATCGGGATCCCCCACCCACTCAAGTCAAAATAAAAACCAACGGAGAAGAAGGGGGGAAGTCCCGCCTCGTTGTCTGGGCAGCCAATGGCCAGCTGGGCCAAAACGGATCTAGAAAGATGGCGACTTACAGTGCATTAGAATGCAAGGGATTTCAGGCTTCATTTTACGTTCATGTTAGACCCGGGGAACGCTTTGTCCATATTTTTTACAGTCTATGATATGAAGCCTGGAAGTGCTTGGCCTGGATGCTAGTGCAGGGCAATGAGCCCACGTTTATAGACCTGTACATAAAACATGTACGCTAGACTTTATGGTCTGTGTTGGTTTGTGTAGAGATCTTTATCCCATTCTGACCTGAGATCAGATTCATACGAGGTTTCCGCCGGACACACACTGGTCCTGATGAACCCATTCTGACCTGAGATCAGATTCTAAAAATGTTCTTTGATTTTTCAAAAAATAGCAGACCTACAAGCTCGTATCGCGCCACTCGGTGGCGCGATATGAGCTTGTAGATCTGCTATTTTTCAATAGCTAAAGCATGACATGATGCCGACACCAAAATGGGTGCCCGGTCAGAATGGGTTATGCACTACGACGAGGATCCCGGCCAAGGAAGTGTTATAATTTACATTCCCATTCCCACTCCCATGTTATGATATAGGCTATAAGACCTAGAAATCGGGATAGCCTATATATATACTAATGGCATGTAGAAAGGTTTTAGTTTGCCTCTGAGCCCCTGATTCATCATGGAAAAGAAAAGCAATTTCTCCTCCTCGAGACCGTGTTGGCTCTCCCATTACCTATTATTTGCTCTAAATCCAGTTGGATTGAAATTGACAAAAGAGCTTCTCGTCTCATGTAAATGTCAATATGGAATATCTTAAACCGAGCACTTCGGGCTGACCGATCCAATCAATCTCAGCGAGGTGGTGTGTGTGTGTGTGTGTGTGTCAGTGTGTGTGTGTGTGTGTGTGTGTGTGTGTGTGTGTGTGTGTGTGTGTGTGTGAGGGGTTAGAGCCGAGCACTGATTGGATGCAGCTGATGAGGCATTTATTGTTGTCCAATAAGATCCAAGGCTAATGCGATTGCTTCATGCCGTCAGAAAGGATAGTAACACATGTGAAACATTTCCCCAGAGCAGCATAATCTCCTTTTTCGTTTCCACCCAGACCAACCCAATTAATCACATAATGCTCCGGTATGTGTTGTCTGTTCTCTGACCTTGGAGTCAAGTGAACTGTAGCGTTGTTATTCTTCACACTCAGCTCCAAACTCGTCGTGTTTCAACATTCAGTCAGGGAACTTTGGCATCCATTGCTGAGATGCTGGCCTGCTCCAGTCTGTGTGTTTTCTGCTCTAGATTGAAGTGTCATATGCTTCCGAAGAAGCCCAGCCCATACTTTTTACAGTATACATAAACAATGACAATAAATGACAATAAACCGACATGACAGTTCACAAAAGTGAATACTAAACTAACTAATACACCCAAGATTCCTTGAGATATTAATGGTCAGAATGGGTTAACGCCTCTACATTTATTTGAAAACTTTAGTTACTTTGTGGATTTTGATTACAAGACATACATTAACCACTTCAGCCCTATACATTTCAGCCATTTGATCATGACGCATTGCATCAGCTATTTTCAAAACATTATTATACATTTGTGAAATGGGACACATTTCTCTACTTTAAAGGGAAAATATATATGTTAATGACGTTTAGAAGCTTTATATCACTTTCCTGGGGGTATTTATGTGTGTAATATGTGGTTTTAGTTATTTTAGATTGTAGCAGTGAGCCCAGTGTCTCTGATGTCATGGACACTGGTCTCACTACCTTCCTGGACTACAATTCCCATAATTCTTTGGTGCACTGCTCCTCCTTGTGGATAGGGGGAGAGCTGTCTTACTGAGACAACAATGTAGTCCAGGAAGGAAGTGAGCCCAGTGTCCATGACATCAGAGACAACAGGCTCACTGCTACAATCTAAAATATCTAAAACCACATATTACACACATAAAGATCTCCAGGAAAGTGTTATAAAGCTTCTAAACGTCATTAACATATATTTTTTTGCAAAAAGGGTGAAGTGTCCCTTTAAGTACATTTTGATACCAATACTTTTGTAGTAGCCTATTTTTTACCCAAGTAAATGTTGAATTCCGGCTATTTACAAGCACACAATGTGTCAATGAGCTGTATATCGGCTAGTTGAACAATTTTCTATTCAACACATCTTACTTTTTCTTCATAAAAAAAAAAAGAATTCCCATTCCTACCAGCAATTAGGTCAAATGTGACACTTTAAAATGTAAAATGGCTCAGTCAAACCATCCTTCTGAACAACGCAAAGAATATTATTTACACGAGTTACAAGGGGTTGGTTGAAAATGCTAGACAAAAGCTGTGTGCCCTGTGTGTGTGTGTGTGTGTGTGTGTGTGTGTGTGTGTGTGTGTGTGTGTGCGCGTGCGTGCATGGTGCATCGATCCACCTGTCTTTTTTTCATGTTGTAAAAAATGTAACTATATATTATGAGAACTCTGCAGCCTTGTAGAATAATGTTTGTTTTTCTGTTTGTTGCTGCTGGTGCTCGAGGTGCCACTCAGGTTGTTCCAATGTTCTTTGTGTTTCCTTTCCATTATGAACTAATCTGTGACCTCCAGCGCAGCGTGGCAGATTCATTACAACTATCCACTGTTTCCTGCCAGAGCTCTGACGCTACACCGCGTTCTCCATCTGCCTCCGGGCTTTTCATTCGGGAGTGTGCTGTGCCCGAGGATAAATCAAACAACTCCACTCTTCAGGAAGCGATGTTGAGAGCAGGCTTATGGCTTAATTTTCACTGATTTAAAGAAGAACAACACAGGTAGCCTAACCCATTCTGACCGGGCACCATTTTGGTGTCAGCATCATGTTATGCTTTAGCTATTGAAAAATAGCAGATCTACAAGCTCATATCGCGCCACCGATATGAGCTTGTAGATCTGCTATTTTTTGAAAAATCGAAGAACGACTGACATTTCTAGAATCTGATCTCAGGTCAGAATGGGTTGATCAGACCAGTGTGTGTCCAGCGGAAACCTCGTTATGAATCTGATCTCAGGTCAGAATGGGCTAATGTGTTTTGCTCAGGGGTGCATTCTGGGGGAGGTTACTAGAACATGAGATCATCATCACCACCACCACCACCACCACCACCTTTATTATTACTTGCGCAAGCAGAGCGTACAAGTACTACGATTGGCTGGGTACGTATGTATGTGCAGTATGTCCGTGTACTAAGGTCAATAGCGGTATGTATGTATGTATGTATATTCCGCCCTCACCACACGTTTGCGTATGTGGCTATGCAGCGAGCTAAACAATCCTCTACAAAAGCAGCCAAGACAGGAGCTGACTTGACAGATCTTTAAAAGAGGATGTGTAAATTCTACATTATTACAAAATTTGCATAGTTTTCTCTAAAGTAATCCTTTACAAGCAACATCTAGCAATAACACAATACACAAAGTAATGTCCTAAACAGGTGGGTATACTCGGCAAGTGACCAAACCGTATAATCAACTATCACAGGAAAGCATAATCATTGTAGGAATGGAACTGTACTCTGATGTAACCAAATCAAACTATTTTCAGAAACCACTCAAACCAGTAAATAAAGTACATATAAAATGTTCCTCAAAGTCACTATACATTAAACCAAACTGGCTTTAATATAGAAACATATTTACTTACAAACTTTGCTTCACATGAAACACAGGACATCAAATTGAAGCATGCCTTCTTTCACTGTGAATGAACTTACTGCAAAGCTGGCACTGCTACTAATCACATAATTGCTGAAATGGCTACACCTGGCTACCTGGAGCATTCACAGGAGTTAACATTATACACGGAAACAAAACATTTACCTGCCCCTAGAGGGCACCACACAGCACTGAGGCAAAGTCCTTGTAGTGGGGGCAGAACGAATACAAGAAGACTCACCCCGTTTCTGTTTTCCTCCCAGAATTTTCCCCAGTGAGGGGTGGGAGAGGCTGGCCAGCAGACGGCTGGATTTTGAATTTCTCTAACTATAAACTTTCATGACAGCAGAACAGCCTAAGTACAAATATAATTTATGAAAAGCTACTACAGTGAAGTCTGTTCACATAAATTGTTGTAGGATATGTGGGGATTATCTGACGAGGTACCATTTGAGGGGGCAAAACCTTACACTAAATAATACTAAATTGTTTATAGGGTCAATATAAGTAATATATTATAGCCTTTCCACAGGAGTATCTTTTTATATTTTTCCAAAAAGAATACAAACAGCCAATAGCATATTACAAAGTTATCCCCCTCACTGGGGAAAATTCCTGGAGGAAAAATGGGCACGCACCGGGGTGAGTCTTCTTGTTACCGGCAGAACACTCCCCCCCGCCTCCTCTCTCCTCTGTGTGGAACCCCAAAATCAAAAGCGTTATTTTGAGTAGCCTAAAGACTCGGAGATGAATCATCCGCTTCCTCTCGTCTCCTGGTGAAGAACCCAGTTGTTACAGCAGGTACAGTAGTAGATCGCTACATGTGAGGTGTTTGTTTACACATTTAGTAAAGTCATGGAAACATGGATGGGTATCATGGCATGGGTTCCTGTCTGTTGGAAATTAGATATGACTGAGTGTTTGTCACGTCCGCCCTGAAACTAAATGGATCCGGAGAGTCTGTGGTTCCAGTGGAAGTGCCACTGACTGGACATTATGTATTCATGGAGACATTAATGTCAAGCCCATTACCGAGGCATCCAATTAAATGGCATGGATCCTGTGTCAGACAGAGACGCGCTCAAAATTGAAAGCCCAATGAATAATAGTGTTAATAAATCACTCTCTCTGTTTACACGGAGGCCTGAAGGGGATGTATAAATATATGTTAATGTCTTCTCTCAGAGTCTCTGTAAGGGGGGGTTTCACGCTAAATAAAGTAGTGCATGGAATGGAACATTAACATGACAACAGAACACTTAAAAACACGTCGGACGATTTTCACCCGGACAATTACTTTTTTTGTAGTTTTCATAATGTAAAATGTCTGAGGTGGGTGGGTCTTTACCAGCATGATGCTCAGTGACATCATATAATGTAGTTTAATTTCGGGTGAATTTAACCGTGTTTAGTGTTTAGGAAAAATCCCATACACCCGCAATGGCAGAGAGAGAGAGAGAGAGAGAGAGAGAGAGAGAGAGTGGATTAAGTGAGGGTGGAGAAAGGACATTGTCCAAGCTTAGCATCAAGGACTGATGTCCTGGGAAAGAATGCTCTGGAACAATGAACTTTGATTAGAGGAGATGAGCGATGGACTGCACTGAATACAGATGACTCAGACAGTGATATGAGCAGAGGAGATGTTTCAAGCATTCAGCCCCTTCCCAGCTACGCTTACATGAAAGACAGAACATGAGTATATGTTCAGAAAAGTATAGTCTGCTAGTTAGTAGTTACAGTACACATCATAATCAAACATTCCATATTTTCACTGTTTGTCACCAGTGAATGAAAACAATGAACTTTTTAAATGATTGGGTTTTATATGGATCATGGGAGTATTTCAATACAGGATGTATGTGAATCCCGATCATAAATCGTCATTGTGTAAAGCGAAGGTCCGTGTAATGACTTTAACCATGTAGTCATGTGACTTTAAGGCCTACAGTGGACTGTATTGAAGAATCATGTTATCTGGTAGAGGCTGTGTTTGGACATTCCATAGTTAATAAGACATGCATGTCACGAGTGGGATGGGTAAGTCCACACATAGTTCTGTGTCTATATTTGACTCTTGTTAATTGTTGTCACCCTGTCCTGACACTGAGACCCCCTTTTCCACCGGTTGGTTCCCAATGGGAACCGGTTCAGTTCTTTTTGAGCCAGAGCTCCAAAATTGGTGGGAAAAACTAGACCTATATTAAATTGTTTATAGGATCAATACAAGTAAATTAATACATGATAACCCTTCCACAGTAGTAGCTTTTTAATATTTTCGATTATTTTACATATTTTCCTACATGCATATTTAAAAATGTAAAATTTGTAATACAATAAATCATTGTGTTCGTGTAAGTACTCAACTTTGCTAAGTGTCATGGTGATAACAATCTAATAGGTATGGTTTTGCCCACTCAATTCATAATTAACGTTCCAATTTTGGCTCATGGACTAAAATCCTAAAAGAACTGAACCGGTTCCCACTAGGAACCAACCGGTGGAAAAGGGGCCTGAGAGTGACATTCTGAACTTTAGAATGGTTCAACTGTTGGTGTCTTATGTCCTGTTGGTGATGTAGGGCATACGTGTGTGTGCGTGCATGCGTGTGTGCGTGCATGTGTGCGTGCGTGCATGCATTCTACACTATAAGCAGAGATACCCACTGACCAGCAGTCAGTCAACCACTGGTTCATCCATTGTTGAAAGTCTTTGCTGGGTGGGAATCATTCTGACCTTTTTTAGGTTTGGAAAAGTAAAGGTGCAACTTTACTAAAGGCCTGATAATGAATTCCTGTTCTGTTCTTTGGCTATATAGGAGTGTATATTTGTACGTCTCTAAATGTTTTGATGAATTGAACAAGGTGGACCCTCTTGTAAACAAGTGTAATGCTTTATCACATTCTGAACGGGAACCCATTTTGGTGTTAGCATCGTGTTATGCTTTAGCTATTGAAAAATAGCAGATCTACAAGCTCATAGCGCGCCACCGAGTGGCGCGCTACGAGCTTGTAGGTCTGCTATTTTTTAAAGAAATCGAAGAACGACTGACATTTTTAGAATCTGATCTCAGGTCAGAATAGGTTAATCAGACCAGTGTGTTGTCCAGTGGAAACCTCGTATGAATCTGATCTCAGGTCAGAATGGGTTATTGGGCCGCACTCATCCACTCACAGTTAATAGTCTTCGTATTGAGTTGTGCTTGAAATGTACTGTCATTCTGCAAACTGATAATGAATATTTCAATCAATCAATCAATCAATCATGATTTATTTGTTTCTTCTTTCAAACTGTAAACTTCTGTATTCTTTCATTAATTGCTCCGGACAGACTCCTGAACAAAGCATTTATGCAGGGACTGTGAAGAGCACAATTCAATGTTTGTTCTCCTTCTGGCAGACCTGAACTAATGCATTTGAATCAGGAAATTGGGATGTGATGGCTGACCCTCTCAGAGAGAGCTGGAGCACCATCAGTTTAGCTCCTCCATTTCCTTTCTCAACATACCATTCCTCTATTGGTCAAACATATATAAGCCCACGCTTTGTCTTGAATTAAACATTTCTCAGTGAGCAGTATATTTGAACCGGGTTGAATTTCTGCAAGTCTGTCTGGACAAGAATGTTGTTGCAGGCCCAGGCCGTAGCGTAACGGTCTGGGCACCGGACTGGTGATCCAGTCGCGGTGTGCCGCGGGTTCGACTCCCGGACCCGACACGGCCTTTACCGCATGTCATCCCCCCATCTCTTTCCCGTTTCCTGTCAGCCTACTTTCTATCCCTTAAAAAAAATCAATAAAGGCGTAAGCCGCAAAAAAATATCTTAAAAAAAAAAGAATGTTGTTGCAGTGATTCAGCTGATTCCTTTTCCAAAGGTATTAGAAAAGGATTTCAGTCTAATCTTCTGCTGTCAACAAAACAATAATGTCCTATTTTAAACTCTGCCAGTGTTAAAAAATAAACACTGGCATCTCTGGCATCCATTTGGAGTTCATGTAGACTTAATACACACTAACAGGAACATGCTTGATGAAGTAGAATCCAGATTTTACAGTCTCAGGGTAATAACAGAATAACAGTACTGTTACTGAACGATACACAGGAAGTCTACTCTTTCCAACTAGACCAAATATTGTCACTGTTGACTACAGAGTGTGTGTTCTGCAAATCTGCACCCCGCCAGGTTTCTCTCGCTGGTTTCATTAATAATTTGTCACTAAGAATGATATAGTGTAACTCAGAAAGCCTCATGTTCCTCTTCTCTGCTGGGAATCCAGTAACGTCTGTGCTCAGCAGTTTCCTCCAACACTGGGTGTTCACGACACTGCAAAACATCTGGCCACCTCTCCACACTGGGTGTTCACGACACTACAAAACATCTGGCCACCTCTCCACACTGGGTGTGTTCACTGCACGGCCCATTTAATCCAGAGCCATGCCGCCTATTAACCTGACGCTGCCAGATGGGGGCGGTATTGGGTAACCATGTTCCCCAACACAGCACTCATCTGGGATCTCTCAGGGAGTTGAGCTGACAAAAATCCGTTCCGTACCGAACCAATCAGCGTGAGCTAAGGGCGGGATATGTGCGAAACCGGATGTGAAGCTATATAGACACGTCAATATGATTGGTTGTGTTTGCACGCCCACACGGTGATAGACAGACGGTCCCATCCAATCATCTACCAAGTATCTTGAAAAAAAGGAACAGCCCCGTCATCGAATTTGCTTCCGAGATCCCAGAGCCCAATAAGCTGTGAAACAAATTTGTGTAGCAAGCTTCTTGGATCTGGCAGCGTCAGGTTAGCCGCCTATAGCTTGAGGACAGCCTGTCGTCCACACAATGCTATGATGTTCACTGGATGCTATGATGTTCACTGAACCTATAGAAGAATGTGGATGCTATGATGGTTTGACAGCCGGGGGGGGGGGGGGGGGGGCAACGGTTAATTCGTTCATTAATTCAGACAGACAGACTGACTGACTGACTAGGCCCACCTGTAGGCAGACAGAACTTTATGCTGTAAAGTTAACGTTCTGTTATTTGTGTCCACAAAGACACCTATTGGAGGCCCTGGTTGTGTGCGGGCAGCTGTGTGGGAGGCTGTTGGCTAACAGAGTCATTGTGCAGTTCTTTCTCCAGTGTTATGTTTGTGTGATAGGTGTGTTTGTGTTGCATGAGCATGGCGTGTACTGTAGGTGTACAGTATGTGTCGGTGTGTTTGTGTGTTGTTCAGTTCAGTTTTTCTAAAGCTTTATATTTATATTAGAACCCACACTATATATGACTATATCGACTGCTCTGTCCTTTCAGTATAGTTCAGCAGCAGTAGTTCAGCAGCTTGTGAAGTGTGTTTTAAAATAAACCGAGAACACATCTCACACTATAGATAATTGTGCCACTTGATACTTTTTTCCAGGAGGCAGTGAGTGTCGAGTTCTGTTTTAAGCTTTCACAGTCTTTCACAGAGAAGAGACCTTGGCTGTATCTCATTCTCAACATGGCAATCGAACAATAACAATGAGTTTCGCATGCTTAGAGAGAGGAAGAAAGAGGGGGAGAGGGATAGAGAGAGAGGGGGGGGGGGGGGGGGGGGATTTGAGGATGTACGTAACTTAGGTGACATTCACACCAGAAAGCTTTACTGCGATTAAAACGAATCCTGCTGCGCATTGTCCGAAAGTGCGCTTTGTTAGGCAGGTGTGAAGGCTCATTCGAATCCTAATGCGCATCAAATAACCGCATTCTACTTCGAACAAAAACTACTTCGCACTTGATTTTCGATTTGGTGCACGTGGGAATGCAATCCGCAGCAAATAAAGCAATGAAGCAAACAATGTGGCGGGTGAGGAGCTGAACCTTAGAGTATATATGAATGGAGACGGCACCCGAGTTCTCCTTCCATCCACTTGCATTAAGTTGCTTTAAGTTGCTTTAAAGGCAATTTCACTCCTCCTTCCAAGTAGGAACAGAGTGCTTTCTGGGATGGATTGGGCCCAAACACATGAACGCGCTGCCGTTGACTATCACTGCACGCGTTCACGTGCGTTCACGTATGAAACAGCGTTCATGTGTCATCAGACTCATCATGAACGTGCACAATGATAGTCAACGGACCAGCGGGTTTACTCCGGGTGCCGCCTCTATTCATATATACTCTAAGAGCTGAACACAGTTGGTAAATAAATGGTAAATGGTGCATTTATATAGCGCCTTTATCCAAGGCGCTTTACAGAGATTGTGCATTACATTCACCCATTCACACACACATTCATACACCGATGGCAGCGGAAACCATGCAAGGCACCAACTAGCACATCGGGAGCAATCAGGGGTTCAGTGTCTTGCTCAAGGACACTTCGACAGTAACTCTGGGGGAGCCCGGGTTTGAACTGGCAACTTTGCGGTTACCATCCAGGCACTCTACCCCTGAGCCACCGCCGCCGCAGTTGGAGACGGAGAAGGCATATTTTACGCAGTGCAAAGATGTCGTCATAAAAAGCCCCCAAAATAGCCGATATATATCGGTGAGGCCGATACATTGGTCGGGCTTTAGTTTGGATGGAGAAAGGATGATGGAGGTGACAGTCCAACAGACTCACTGTGACTAGCAGAGAAGCGGAGACGGATTGCCTTGAAGGGAAAGACAGCATTGACCTTAATCAGTTTCTCCACTTCCAGTGTGAATGTCTTCATTGAATCATTACACAGTATGTAGACGCGCTTCTGCCCATTTCACCTGCAGCTGCAGCTGCTGCATGTCATTTTGGTAATGTTTCGCCATGAATAAAACACAGGAGCCTCATCCGTACACTGACTTCACTAGAGAATGAATGCTAACTAAATTAACCACCTGGCACAGCTAGAAGAATGGAAACGATTACTCTTGCAGTCTTGGAGAAGAACACAGTAATTGCGCTGGTTCATGGCCATCCTGTAGGGAATGAGTTAGGCCTAGACCTGTACGTGCCCGTCGGCCACTGGCCTACTTGAGAACGATGCACGCACGCACGCACGTAGACACACAGAGACATTTATCGTAGTAGGATGTTGGATGGAGGAATCAATTCGAATAACGACTAAATTGGGGAGAAGCTAGGGTAACAGTCTCCTAGCATACGGTATAGCTTGGAGAGTTCCATTAGTGTTTTATCTGCTGTGTCTTATCTTCATGGAGGACAATAAGTCGTAAGCCTTCCACCAATTAAAAATAGCAATTCACAATTAATTGGCTAAACATCAAGTGCTGTAGAAGCCCCAATGTTTTTATTTATGAGCACAGCACTTTCCCCATGAATCGCCAATATTATCTTCGGAAATTTATCCCATTTATAAATGAAAAAATAAATATTGCTTTTCTTTGTGAAGTGGTCTACAGACACTAATTAGATAATATAGGCTGGTTGTGTGGAAATTAATCTATTATTGCATCAGCTCCTTATCCCATTCTGTACGGGAACCCATTTTGGTGTCAGCATCATGTCGTGCTTTAGCTATTGAAAAATAGCAGATCTACAAGCTCATATCGCGCCACCGAGTGGCGCGATACGAGCTTGTAGGTCTGCTATTTTTGAAAAATCGAAGACACTTTTAGAATCTGATCTCAGGTCAGAATGGGTTAATAATGAAACTGTCAGGATGTAATAGACATTTTTAGAATCTGATCTCAGGTCAGAATGGGTTATAGGGATGAAAGAAGAGACATACAGTATTGTACCCAAGTGACTGATTAATGAACACATTGCATAGTGGCTAATTAAAGCTATATATAAAACTATATGTAGCTTTCCCCTTCTGCCCCGGATTTGAACTTGGTCATCGTGCATGCTGACATTTATTTAAGTTTTTTATTTAACCCATTCTGACCTGAGATCAGATTCACACGAGGTTTCCGCCGGACACACACTGGTCTGATGAACCCATTCTGACCTGAGATCAGATTCTAAAAAAATGTCAGTCGTTCTTCGATTTTTCAAAAAATAGCAGACCTACAAGCTCGTATCGCGCCACTCGGTGGACACCAAAATGGGTGCCCGGTCAGAATGGGTTAAAAGATTTTTCAGAAGATTTGAGAACCTTAAGGGACATTCTGCACAATTAATACTTTAATTCCATTTTGATGCAATACTTGATGCAGTACTTTACTCAAGTACATTTTGAATCCTTCCTTGAAGACTTTAACTTGTTACAGAGTAGTTCTATATTCCAGTACTGATACTTTTACTTAAGTATAAAATGTTTAACTTTTTCCACCGCTTTATTGAAATTCATCCACTAGAACGAAAAAAAAAAATATATATACATTGCATGGATGCACCTGGGACGTCTCCTCAGAGATGTATCCGAAGGTCACCGGGTTTCGGGTCTCGCAACATCACTCAGGTGATCATTCCCGACTTAGGTCCCAGTAGCTACCCTCGATAAGTCCCATTAGGGAAAGACCAGGTCCACACAATCCGTTGCTCCAGAACTATACTCTGCCGGGACTGGGAGGTAGATCAATCTGGCGCGTGAAGGGACTAGGCTCTGTGAGTTGACTCCTGTCCGGGCCCCTCCTACGTCTCACCAGGTCCAGGACCTACGTATGTGCATTGCACCAGACTCCTCCCAGCACCGCAGCAGGAGTGGTGGATTCTTGAGCCGTGGGTTTGTTCATTGTTTGGGCTTCCTCCTCACAGAAACCTTTGGGAACGACACGGCCCGCCTCGTGAAGCTCCACAACGTTACGCTGCCAGATGTAAATACATCCAGCTGCACAAACACATCTGTAACGGGAGACGAGAATGTGAACGAAAGACAGCTTGAGGATAAGTGCGGAGAGCTCTTTCCTGTGTGTGACTGTGTGTGTGTGGGTGTGTGTGTGTGTGTGTGTGTGTGTGTGTGTGTGTGTGATCCAGAGTGGAGGGAATTCGCTTCTCATCACCTTTTAATTTTACTCATCCACTTCCATCTACACACACATGCACACACGCACGCACGCACACGCACACACACGCACACACACACACAGTCACACACACACACACACACACACACACACACACACACACACACACACACACACACACACACACACACACACACACACACACACACACACACACACACACAGAGTGAGTGAGAACTAGAAGTCATTATAGATTGTGTGGAAGTCTTCCACAGTCAGTCAGGTGAAGTGAAGAGTGATTTGTTGACTTGGAGGTGTGCTGCAGAGTGCAGCCATGCCTTAAACACCGGGAGCCTCGTCCCTGCTGCCTGCGCTCCATCATTTTTGGGGTGGGGGTTGGAGGGGATGGGGTGGGGGGGGGGGGTGATGGAGAACCTCATCCCCCCTCTCCACCCTCTAAGATAGCTATTAGCCATCTCTAATGGTTTTTTACAGAGGAGATGTTCTAATGATGGAGACTCCACAGTCTAAGCATGCCATTTGTTGACGTTGGCGTTGAGATGGCACTGGCTCGTGTGGCGCTCTGTGTCTTACTGCCATGCTGAGCCAATGGCGCACAGACACACCCCCCCCCCCCCCCATCCTGTCTGATAAATGTTCTGCCTCGCAGCCAAATAAAGAATTCAAGATGCTCTCAAGATTTAAACACACTTGTGGAAATATATCAGCAGCTGTGAGGGGGTTGAGGAATGCAATATTCTAGACGGTGCTTTGCTCACTATACTCAGACAAGATAACATGTGATTGTCATTATCAATCTCTTGTCAGAATCAGGGAGACATTTTGCAAGGCAAGCTTTTAATCCTGTATAAAAACTAGTTTCCTTCCTCTCTCTGCTCGTATACTCTTCCAGGAAACAAAACCAAATTGACAAATGACACAAGTGACAAATTGAGGAACTCGCCACTGCTTTGTGCTGCTCCCTAGTCAGTTAGTGTCCATTTGAAAAGTGCTCAATGGAGCCTGTAATAACCATATTGTTCCACATTCATAACTCGAGTGGACCAAGGTCGTTGCCGGGCAGATGTTTCAGGGGTTTTCTTTTTTTCTTTTTCGTGCAGAGCCGTGGTAACCTGACCCTGCCAGATGGCGGCGTTATTGATTCACAAGTTCACACTTCGGCCGGACCAATCAGCGGCAGCTACAGGTGAGACTGGGTGCGAGAAACACCTGTTGCAAGCAAACCAAAGTCATGACCTATGTACACAATACATCCAACACAATATTGAGGGAGTTTATAAAAAAATTTGTTGAACCCATAGATTGTAAAAAATATGGACAAAGCATTCCCCGGGTCTAACATGGACGTAAAATGAAGCCTGTAATTCTATGGTAATTCCTGATGTAAATCGCCATATTTCTAGATCCGTTTTGGCCCAGCTGGCCATTGGCTGGCTCCGTTTTGGCCCAGCTGGCCATTGGCTGGCTCCGTTTTGGAGTGGGAGGGGAATCCCGATCATAGACTGTAACGGTAGCCACGCCCCTCAGACTTTATGGTAATTTTTTTAATTAATGGGACCATAATTTTCCAAAAAGAATATTATGACATTAGAAATGAGACTTTAAACTAGTGACTGGAAGCAGAAAGTATTCATGACCATGTTTATTAAGGTAATACAGTCTAGGTGAAGTTGGGCCCAAATACATGGACTTCTATGGGGCTATGGGTTTTTCTGGGTCCAGTGACAGCGCCACAACAGGCCATTATATGAACTTTTCAGGAGTTTCAGGCGTCACAAAATATCTGTCTGACTGCCCCCCTGGTTGAACCTAATGCATTCAGGCATTCGCTAACACGTTTATCGTTGGCGGGTATATGTTGTTTACTTTCACGCTGCATGGTGCAGCTATACTAGTACGTCATGACAGACGGTCTCATCCAATCAAAATGTGAAGCAGCCTGTGTGTCTTCCCTCATGGTGGAGTCAGGTTATAGTGATGTGGAGGAGGTGGTGATCGATATGTTTTCAGTTCATCAGACGAGAGCTCACCAAGAAAACACATTCTACTCTACAGCCCTGTTGTGCTCATTACCATTGCCTGCCCTTATTCTGAAAGCTTCAATGCCCCCCCCCCCCCCACCCCACTCCTCTATACCCTGTAGCTCTAGACGTATAACCACTGACATTTAATGGATTCCTTTCAGTCTCATCCGCTATTAACCCATTCTGACCGTCGACCGGGCACCCATTTTGGTGTTAGCATCATGTTATGCTTTATCTATTTAAAAATAGCAGATCTACAAGCTCATATCGCGCCACCGAGTGGCGCGATACGAGCTTGTAGGTCTGCTATTTTTGAAAAATCGAAGAGCGACTGACATTTTTAGAATCTGATCTCAGGTCAGAATGGGTTCATCAGACCAGTGTGTGTCTGGCGGAAACCTCGTATGAATCTGATCTCAGGTCAGAATGGGTTAATTGGTGACCTTAGCCTGGAGGAGACAATGGTTGATCTCTGCTGTCCTGAAGCATAACGGGCGTATTATCAAAAGCGGATGTTAAGGCTGTTTGTTATGAAGAGTTGATACAACATGTGGCTCAGTCCAGCTCGTGTGTGGAGGGTGTTATTTAGTGATGCAGGTTATTACGCAGACCCGTTTGACTTTGAGAGGCTTGTGGTAATCATAAAGCAGAGGGTCAACGAGTCCTTTAACCCATTCTGAACGGGCACCCATTTTGGTGTTGGCATCATGTCGTGCTTTAGCTATTGAAAAATAGCAGATCTACAAGCTCATATCGCGCCACCGAGTGGCGCAATACGAGCTTGTAGGTCTGCTATTTACATAGCTTTATCAGAAAACTGTCAGGATTTAGAAGACGTTTATAGAATCTGATCTCAGGTCAGAATGGGTTAAGACAGTGGTTCCCAAAGTGGGGTCCGGGGACCCCCAGGGGTCTTTTTAGAAGGAGTTCCAGGGGGTCCCCAGCTAAATGATAGTTTCGAACCAAATGGACCCTTATGGGTCTGTAACTCCTGAGTGTTCCATTTGTACACTATCAGAGTTAATGGGCGTCCCAGAGATAGAAATGCCATTGACTAAACTAATGCAGGTCAAACTGGGGGTCCTTGAAATTGAAATGGCTGAGAATCACTGCTAGAGCCGTAACAATCTTCTCTCTTATGAGGGTCCTCTTTTCAAATGGGGGTCCGCGGGCTAATTATAGTGTCACTTTGGGGGTCCTTTACGTGAAAAAGTTTGGGAACCACTGCTTTAACCCATTCTGACCTGAGATCAGATTCATACGAGGTTTCCGCCGGACACACACTGGTCTGATGAACCCATTCTGACCTGAGATCAGATTCATACGAGGTTTCCGCCGGACACACACTGGTCTGATGAACCCATTCTGACCTGAGATCAGATTCTAAAAATGTCAGTCGCTCTTTGATTTTTCAAAAATAGCAGACCTACAAGCTCGTAGCGCGCCACTCGCGCTATGAGCTTGTAGATCTGCTATTTTTCAATAGCTAAAGCACGACATGATGCCGGCACCAAAATGGGTGCCCGGTCAGAATGGGCTAAGAGACGCTGTGATGGCGATGGCGTTTACAGGGTTAATAAGTGAGAAGGAGCCTGAGCCTGGGTTCTGTCTGTTGTAACAATTATGTCATGGACCCGCTCTGTTGGTTCTCTGTCTGCTTAGCTGTGAGCTATAGCCTCGGAAACCCAGACGTTTTATTTCCTGGAAGAAAGAAGCTGTGAGCTAAAAGGATAAGCAGCAGAGCCAGAGAGAGAGCCTATATGGCTCTGTAGGAGAGTTCACTTGTACACTTGAGGTTCATGTGCACTTGAGGTTCATGTGCACTTGAGGTTCATGTGCACTTGAGGTTCATGTGCACTTGAGGTTCACGTACACTTGAGGTTCATGTACACTTGAGGTTCGTGTACACTTGAGGTTCATGTACACTTGAGGTTCGTGTACACTTGAGGTTCGTGTACACTTGAGGTTCGTGTACACTTGACGTTCGTGTACACTTGAGTTTCATGTACACTTGAGGTTCATGTACACTTGAGTTTCATGTACACTTGAGGTTCATGTACACTTGAGGTTCATGTACACTTGAGGTTCATGTACACTTGAGGTTAATGTACACTTGAGGTTCATGTACACTTGAGGTTCATGTACACTTGAGGTTCGTGTACACTTGAGTTTCATGTACACTTGAGGTTCATGTACACTTGAGGTTCATGTACACTTGAGGTTCATGTACACTTGAGGTTAATGTACACTTGAGGTTCATGTACACTTGAGGTTCGTGTACACTTGAGGTTCGTGTACACTTGAGGTTCATGTACACTTGAGGTTCATGTACACTTGAGGTTCGTGTACACTTGAGGTTCATGTACACTTGAGGTTCATGTACACTTGAGGTTCATGTACACTTGAGGTTAATGTACACTTGAGGTTCATGTACACTTGAGGTTCATGTACACTTGAGGTTCGTGTACACTTGAGGTTCATGTACACTTGAGGTTCATGTACACTTGAGGTTAATGTACACTTGAGGTTCATGTACACTTGAGGTTCATGTACACTTGAGGTTCGTGTACACTTGAGTTTCATGTACACTTGAGGTTCGTGTACACTTGAGGTTCATGTACACTTGAGGTTCGTGTACACTTGAGTTTCATGTACACTTGAGGTTCATGTACACTTGAGTTTCATGTACACTTGAGGTTCATGTACACTTGAGGTTCATGTACACTTGAGGTTCATGTACACTTGAGGTTAATGTACACTTGAGGTTCATGTACACTTGAGGTTCATGTACACTTGAGGTTCATGTACACTTGAGGTTCATGTACACTTGAGGTTCATGTACACTTGAGGTTCATGTACACTTGAGGTTCATGTAGACTTGAGGTTCATGTACACTTGAGGTTCATGTACACTTGAGGTTCATGTACACTTGAGGTTCATGTACACTTGAGGTTCATGTACACTTGAGGTTCATGTATGTGTATGTATTCAACATTGCTCTCGACAAAGTATAGGGCAGGTTTATTTTTTAATTTGTTTATCCCATTCTGACCTGAGATCAGATTCATACGAGGTTTCCACTGGACACACACTGGTCTGATCAACCCATTCTGACCTGAGATCAGATTCAGAGGTCAGTCGTTCTTCTATTAATTTTTTTTTTGCAGACCTACAAGCTCGTAGCGCGCCACTCGGTGGCGCGCTATGAGCTTGTAGGTCTGCTATTTTTCAATAGCTAAAGCACAACATGATGCTGACACCAAAATGGGTGCCCGTTCAGAATGGGTTAAATATCAATATAAAATAGATAACATAATAAGCACTGGTATACGAAATAACACAATATTGCAATTCTTATTCTTCCTTCAAGTATCTCTCATCTGCATTCTAGTGAAATAAAATCAGAATATGATTGTCTATCTGTCTATCTGACTGAACGTTTTACCAGAGAAAGACAGGCAATTATTGAATCCTAAAATGGGGTAGTGTAATCTCTGTATTTTACATCCAGCACAGTTGAGTTAAACATTCCATTATCATTCAGAGCAGTGTTAATGCTGGTGCTTTGATTGGAGAGAGAGAGAGAGAGAGAGAGAGAGAATAAAAGAAGCTCTGTCAGTCATCGGCTGCCAGAAAGAGAGTGTACTGTATGTAAACGGTCCATTCATGTACTGTAAATGGACCCAGTCCAACGGTCCATTCATGTACTGTAAATGGACCCAGTCCAACGGTCCATTCATGTACTGTAAATGGACCCAGTCCAACGGTCCATTCATGTACTGTAAATGGACCCGGTCCAACGGTCCATTCATGTACTGTAAATGGACCCAGTCCAACGGTCCATTCATGTACTGTAAATGGACCCAGTCCAACGGTCCATTCATGTACTGTAAATGGACCCAGTCCAACGGTCCATTCATGTACTGTAAATGGACCCGGTCCAACGGTCCATTCATGTACTGTAAATGGACCCGGTCCAACGGTCCATTCATGTACTGTAAATGGACCCAGTCCAACGGTCCATTCATGTACTGTAAATGGACCCAGTCCAACGGTCCATTCATGTACTGTAAATGGACCCGGTCCAACGGTCCATTCATGTACTGTATATGGACCCGGTCCAACGGTCCATTCATGTACTGTAAATGGACCCAGTCCAACGGTCCATTCATGTACTGTAAATGGACCCGGTCCAACGGTCCATTCATGTACTGTATATGGACCCGGTCCAACGGTCCATTCATGTACTGTAAATGGACCCGGTCCAACGGTCCATTCATGTACTGTAAATGGACCCGGTCCAACGGTCCATTCATGTACTGTAAATGGACCCGGTCCAACGGTCCATTCATACTGTAAATGGACCCAGTCCAACGGTCCATTCATGTACTGTAAATGGACCCAGTCCAACGGTCCATTCATGTACTGTAAATGGACCCAGTCCAACGGTCCATTCATGTACTGTAAATGGACCCAGTCCAACGGTCCATTCATGTACTGTAAATGGACCCAGTCCAACGGTCCATTCATACTGTAAATGGACCCGGTCCAATGGTCCATTCATACTGTAAATGGACCCGGTCCAACGGTCCATTCATGTACTGTAAATGGACCCGGTCCAACGGTCCATTCATGTACTGTAAATGGACCCAGTCCAACGGTCCATTCATGTACTGTAAATGGACCCGGTCCAACGGTCCATTCATGTACTGTAAATGGACCCGGTCCAACGGTCCATTCATACTGTATATGGACCCGGTCCAACGGTCCATTCATGTACTGTATATGGACCCAGTCCAACGGTCCATTCATGTACTGTAAATGGACCCAGTCCAACGGTCCATTCATGTACTGTAAATGGACCCGGTCCAACGGTCCATTCATGTACTGTAAATGGACCCGGTCCAACGGTCCATTCATGTACTGTAAATGGACCCAGTCCAACGGTCCATTCATGTACTGTAAATGGACCCGGTCCAACGGTCCATTCATGTACTGTAAATGGACCCAGTCCAACGGTCCATTCATGTACTGTAAATGGACCCGGTCCAACGGTCCATTCATGTACTGTAAATGGACCCAGTCCAACGGTCCATTCATGTACTGTAAATGGACCCAGTCCAACGGTCCATTCATGTACTGTAAATGGACCCGGTCCAACGGTCCATTCATGTACTGTAAATGGACCCAGTCCAACGGTCCATTCATGTACTGTAAATGGACCCAGTCCAACGGTCCATTCATGTACTGTAAATGGACCCGGTCCAACGGTCCATTCATACTGTAAATGGACCCGGTCCAACGGTCCATTCATGTACTGTAAATGGACCCAGTCCAACGGTCCATTCATGTACTGTAAATGGACCCAGTCCAACGGTCCATTCATGTACTGTAAATGGACCCGGTCCAACGGTCCATTCATGTACTGTATATGGACCCGGTCCAACGGTCCATTCATGTACTGTAAATGGACCCGGTCCAACGGTCCATTCATACTGTAAATGGACCCAGTCCAACGGTCCATTCATGTACTGTAAATGGACCCAGTCCAACGGTCCATTCATGTACTGTAAATGGACCCAGTCCAACGGTCCATTCATGTACTGTAAATGGACCCAGTCCAACGGTCCATTCATGTACTGTAAATGGACCCGGTCCAACGGTCCATTCATACTGTAAATGGACCCAGTCCAACGGTCCATTCATGTACTGTAAATGGACCCAGTCCAACGGTCCATTCATGTACTGTAAATGGACCCAGTCCAACGGTCCATTCATGTACTGTAAATGGACCCGGTCCAACGGTCCATTCATGTACTGTAAATGGACCCAGTCCAACGGTCCATTCATACTGTAAATGGACCCGGTCCAATGGTCCATTCATACTGTAAATGGACCCGGTCCAACGGTCCATTCATGTACTGTAAATGGACCCGGTCCAACGGTCCATTCATGTACTGTAAATGGACCCAGTCCAATGGTCCATTCATACTGTAAATGGACCCGGTCCAACGGTCCATTCATGTACTGTAAATGGACCCGGTCCAACGGTCCATTCATGTACTGTAAATGGACCCGGTCCAACGGTCCATTCATGTACTGTAAATGGACCCGGTCCAACGGTCCATTCATACTGTAAATGGACCCAGTCCAACGGTCCATTCATGTACTGTAAATGGACCCAGTCCAACGGTCCATTCATGTACTGTAAATGGACCCAGTCCAACGGTCCATTCATGTACTGTAAATGGACCCAGTCCAACGGTCCATTCATGTACTGTAAATGGACCCGGTCCAACGGTCCATTCATGTACTGTAAATGGACCCGGTCCAACGGTCCATTCATACTGTAAATGGACCCAGTCCAACGGTCCATTCATGTACTGTAAATGGACCCAGTCCAACGGTCCATTCATGTACTGTAAATGGACCCGGTCCAACGGTCCATTCATGTACTGTAAATGGACCCAGTCCAACGGTCCATTCATGTACTGTAAATGGACCCAGTCCAACGGTCCATTCATGTACTGTAAATGGACCCAGTCCAACGGTCCATTCATGTACTGTAAATGGACCCAGTCCAACGGTCCATTCATGTACTGTAAATGGACCCGGTCCAACGGTCCATTCATGTACTGTAAATGGACCCAGTCCAACGGTCCATTCATACTGTAAATGGACCCGGTCCAATGGTCCATTCATACTGTAAATGGACCCGGTCCAACGGTCCATTCATGTACTGTAAATGGACCCGGTCCAACGGTCCATTCATGTACTGTAAATGGACCCAGTCCAATGGTCCATTCATACTGTAAATGGACCCGGTCCAACGGTCCATTCATGTACTGTAAATGGACCCGGTCCAACGGTCCATTCATGTACTGTAAATGGACCCGGTCCAACGGTCCATTCATGTACTGTAAATGGACCCGGTCCAACGGTCCATTCATACTGTAAATGGACCCAGTCCAACGGTCCATTCATGTACTGTAAATGGACCCAGTCCAACGGTCCATTCATGTACTGTAAATGGACCCAGTCCAACGGTCCATTCATGTACTGTAAATGGACCCAGTCCAACGGTCCATTCATGTACTGTAAATGGACCCGGTCCAACGGTCCATTCATGTACTGTAAATGGACCCGGTCCAACGGTCCATTCATACTGTAAATGGACCCAGTCCAACGGTCCATTCATGTACTGTAAATGGACCCAGTCCAACGGTCCATTCATGTACTGTAAATGGACCCGGTCCAACGGTCCATTCATGTACTGTAAATGGACCCAGTCCAACGGTCCATTCATGTACTGTAAATGGACCCAGTCCAACGGTCCATTCATGTACTGTAAATGGACCCGGTCCAACGGTCCATTCATGTACTGTAAATGGACCCAGTCCAACGGTCCATTCATGTACTGTAAATGGACCCAGTCCAACGGTCCATTCATACTGTAAATGGACCCGGTCCAACGGTCCATTCATGTACTGTAAATGGACCCGGTCCAACGGTCCATTCATGTACTGTAAATGGACCCGGTCCAACGGTCCATTCATACTGTATATGGACCCGGTCCAACGGTCCATTCATGTACTGTAAATGGACCCAGTCCAACGGTCCATTCATACTGTAAATGGACCCGGTCCAATGGTCCATTCATACTGTAAATGGACCCGGTCCAACGGTCCATTCATGTACTGTAAATGGACCCGGTCCAACGGTCCATTCATGTACTGTAAATGGACCCAGTCCAACGGTCCATTCATGTACTGTAAATGGACCCGGTCCAACGGTCCATTCATGTACTGTAAATGGACCCGGTCCAACGGTCCATTCATACTGTATATGGACCCGGTCCAACGGTCCATTCATGTACTGTATATGGACCCAGTCCAACGGTCCATTCATGTACTGTAAATGGACCCAGTCCAACGGTCCATTCATGTACTGTAAATGGACCCGGTCCAACGGTCCATTCATGTACTGTAAATGGACCCGGTCCAACGGTCCATTCATGTACTGTAAATGGACCCGGTCCAACGGTCCATTCATGTACTGTAAATGGACCCGGTCCAACGGTCCATTCATGTACTGTATATGGACCCGGTCCAACGGTCCATTCATGTACTGTAAATGGACCCAGTCCAACGGTCCATTCATGTACTGTAAATGGACCCGGTCCAACGGTCCATTCATGTACTGTAAATGGACCCGGTCCAACGGTCCATTCATGTACTGTAAATGGACCCAGTCCAACGGTCCATTCATGTACTGTAAATGGACCCGGTCCAACGGTCCATTCATGTACTGTAAATGGACCCAGTCCAACGGTCCATTCATGTACTGTAAATGGACCCGGTCCAACGGTCCATTCATGTACTGTAAATGGACCCAGTCCAACGGTCCATTCATGTACTGTAAATGGACCCAGTCCAACGGTCCATTCATGTACTGTAAATGGACCCAGTCCAACGGTCCATTCATACTGTAAATGGACCCGGTCCAACGGTCCATTCATGTACTGTAAATGGACCCGGTCCAACGGTCCATTCATGTACTGTAAATGGACCCGGTCCAACGGTCCATTCATACTGTATATGGACCCGGTCCAACGGTCCATTCATGTACTGTAAATGGACCCAGTCCAACGGTCCATTCATACTGTAAATGGACCCGGTCCAATGGTCCATTCATACTGTAAATGGACCCGGTCCAACGGTCCATTCATGTACTGTAAATGGACCCGGTCCAACGGTCCATTCATGTACTGTAAATGGACCCAGTCCAACGGTCCATTCATGTACTGTAAATGGACCCGGTCCAACGGTCCATTCATGTACTGTAAATGGACCCGGTCCAACGGTCCATTCATACTGTATATGGACCCGGTCCAACGGTCCATTCATGTACTGTATATGGACCCAGTCCAACGGTCCATTCATGTACTGTAAATGGACCCAGTCCAACGGTCCATTCATGTACTGTAAATGGACCCGGTCCAACGGTCCATTCATGTACTGTAAATGGACCCGGTCCAACGGTCCATTCATGTACTGTAAATGGACCCGGTCCAACGGTCCATTCATGTACTGTAAATGGACCCGGTCCAACGGTCCATTCATGTACTGTATATGGACCCGGTCCAACGGTCCATTCATGTACTGTAAATGGACCCAGTCCAACGGTCCATTCATGTACTGTAAATGGACCCGGTCCAACGGTCCATTCATGTACTGTAAATGGACCCGGTCCAACGGTCCATTCATGTACTGTAAATGGACCCAGTCCAACGGTCCATTCATGTACTGTAAATGGACCCGGTCCAACGGTCCATTCATGTACTGTAAATGGACCCAGTCCAACGGTCCATTCATGTACTGTAAATGGACCCGGTCCAACGGTCCATTCATGTACTGTAAATGGACCCAGTCCAACGGTCCATTCATGTACTGTAAATGGACCCGGTCCAACGGTCCATTCATGTACTGTAAATGGACCCAGTCCAACGGTCCATTCATGTACTGTAAATGGACCCAGTCCAACGGTCCATTCATGTACTGTAAATGGACCCGGTCCAACGGTCCATTCATGTACTGTAAATGGACCCAGTCCAACGGTCCATTCATGTACTGTAAATGGACCCAGTCCAACGGTCCATTCATGTACTGTAAATGGACCCGGTCCAACGGTCCATTCATGTACTGTAAATGGACCCGGTCCAACGGTCCATTCATGTACTGTAAATGGACCCAGTCCAACGGTCCATTCATGTACTGTAAATGGACCCGGTCCAACGGTCCATTCATGTACTGTAAATGGACCCAGTCCAACGGTCCATTCATGTACTGTAAATGGACCCAGTCCAACGGTCCATTCATGTACTGTAAATGGACCCGGTCCAACGGTCCATTCATGTACTGTATATGGACCCGGTCCAACGGTCCATTCATGTACTGTAAATGGACCCGGTCCAACGGTCCATTCATACTGTAAATGGACCCAGTCCAACGGTCCATTCATGTACTGTAAATGGACCCAGTCCAACGGTCCATTCATGTACTGTAAATGGACCCAGTCCAACGGTCCATTCATGTACTGTAAATGGACCCAGTCCAACGGTCCATTCATGTACTGTAAATGGACCCGGTCCAACGGTCCATTCATACTGTAAATGGACCCAGTCCAACGGTCCATTCATGTACTGTAAATGGACCCAGTCCAACGGTCCATTCATGTACTGTAAATGGACCCAGTCCAACGGTCCATTCATGTACTGTAAATGGACCCGGTCCAACGGTCCATTCATGTACTGTAAATGGACCCAGTCCAACGGTCCATTCATACTGTAAATGGACCCGGTCCAATGGTCCATTCATACTGTAAATGGACCCGGTCCAACGGTCCATTCATGTACTGTAAATGGACCCGGTCCAACGGTCCATTCATGTACTGTAAATGGACCCAGTCCAATGGTCCATTCATACTGTAAATGGACCCGGTCCAACGGTCCATTCATGCAGGTTATCCAGTCACTGTGCATACAGTAGAAAGTTATTTTAGGTGGTCAACTGAATGACCACCTAAAATAGACCACCTTCCTTAGGTGGTCTATTTTAGGTGGTCTGGAATGTGATTCAAATCTGATTTATAAAGATGTGTCTCAGTCTGGAGTGTCTGATTTATAACGGGTACACTAGCTGCTTTGTTAAGGCCTATTCATAGTCTGGATTTTCGGTGGTAAGGTGACCACCGCTCCGGTGGTGAGCTGACCACCGGAGCTGAAATAACGTTGAGCGGTGGTGAGTAAAAACAGAGAGAAGGGCTGGAGCGGTGGCGGTGGTTTGCTCTTCACCGCGGCTCGTGACGTCATGTTGTAGTTCGGTGGTCACACCACCACCATAAATCCAGACTATGTATGAGCCTTTATACGATGGCGTCGCACACACAGCAGATCTACAAGCGTTGTGTTACTTGTGACACATTTTCCTGTTGATTTTCAAAGCATTAAAGACAATCAGAGACAGTGAGAAGAAATGTCATATTATTGACATCACCTGTCGTTTTGTTATACCGGTAATATAATATCTAAGCTTAAAAAAAACTCAAGCTCAGACAGGCCTATAGTCAAAGTACTTGTACTTTGTTACTTTACACCACTGCAGTATTTCTGCATTATTTAAATCGGTGTCCTACCTATTTCTGAAAAGACTAGTGGCTCTGGCTCAAGTATTATTTTAAATCAGTGTCCTACCTATTTCTGAAAAGACTAGTGGCTCTGGCTCAAGTATTATTATTGCAAGTATTATTATTATTATTATACCCATTTTGGTGTTGGCATCATGTCGTGCTTTAGCTATTGAAAAATAGCAGATCTACAAGCTCATATCGCGCCACCGAGTGGCGCGATACGAGCTTGTAGGTCTGCTATTTTTGTAAAAATCGAAGAATGACTGACATTTTTAGAATCTGATCTCGGGTCAGAATGGGTTCATCAGACCAGTGTGTGTCCAGTGGAAAACCTCGTATGAATCTGATCTCAGGTCAGAATGGGTTAAATCAGTGTCCTACCTATTTCTGAAAAGACTGGCAAGTCAGCCACTGGCTCAAGTATTATTTATTTTAATCAAAGATTCGACGTGGACACGCATGGACAAGTCACGGACACATTGATCGCTTGCAAATAAGAGTGTGAGAAATAAATGGGATTTTACTGCATTCTGATCAAAGTCTTAACCCATTCTGACCGGGCACCCATTTTGGTGTCAGCATCATGTTATGCTTTAGCTATTGAAAAATAGCAGATCTACAAGCTCATATCGCGCCACCGAGTGGCGCGATACGAGCTTGTAGGTCTGCTATTTTTTGAAAAATCGAAGAACGACTGACATTTTTTAGAATCTGATCTCAGGTCAGAATGGGTTAATCAGACCAGTGTGTGTCCAGTGGAAACCTCGTGTGAATCTGATCTCGGGTCAGAACGGGTTAAGTCTATTCCAGCGGAACACTGGCTTCCATCAGTCCACATGATATCAGCCAAACACTTCTAACTGCGTGAGACTCCCCGTGTCTGTTTAGCTCATTGCTCTCCTGCCAACAGAAGGGCTGACGTGCAAACTGTTATCCGTGATGGAGTGTGCAGCCCACTCGGCCCGACAGCTATAGAAATCACTCCATTTAAATTCAGCTTCCACACACAAGTGTTTTTTTGTCAACTGTGAGACGGCGGGTGATTCATCCGCCGACTGTCGTAATCTAATCGCCACATTGAGACCGTCGCCGTCCCCCCCGAAAGCAACAATATTATTTTGAAGTAACCGCGTTGTAAATGATTGACTGCAAACAACCCTGTGAGAAATGTGTTTAAAAAACAGTCTCTGCTTATTTGTCTTCATGTAGAGAAAAAAAGAAGATAAGAAAATGTAATTATCAAATTAACGACGTGTTGGCGTTATTTTATTTTATTTATTTATTTATTTATTTGACAGGGACAGCACTCATTAATCAACATGTCAGTTTTCACATCAATGTAAATGGGCCAGAGTTATCCAAAGCTAAATTTCATCTGTAGTCCCTGGGCAGGCTCTTAAAAAGTAAGTGATAAAATAAAGACAGAGTGTAGGGCGCCTGCACACAACACCATGCGTTGATGCCATGTGTGTGCATATGTGCAGGCACCCAACACCACGTCCATACAAAAATACAGTACAACAGATACAAGAAAGACAAAGTGTGGGGCGCCCGCACTCAACACCATGCGTTGATGCCATGTGTGCATATGTGCAGGCACCCATCACCACGTCCATACAAAAACACTGTACAACAGATAAAAGAAAGACAAAGTGTAGTGTGCCTGCACACAACACCATGCGTTGATGCCATGTGTGCATATGTGCAGGCACCCACCACCTCGTCCATACAAAAACACAATACAATACAGATCAACATGGTACAGGGGACAGAACAACTGCAAAGTGAAATGAGAAATGACACCGAATACTAATTCGTTACTAATAGTTACTCATGATTACAGATTTGAGTTGTTTTTAGCCACCTTTTCAGGTTGAATTTGAAGGTCAGATAGTTGGAAGTCTCTCTTACTTCTGTGGGGAGACTGTTCCAGTGATGGGAGGCTCTAACAGAGACTGTTCCAGTGATGGGAGGCTCTAACAGAGACTGTTCCAGTGATGGGAGGCTCTGACAGAGACTGTTCCAGTGATGGGAGGCTCTGACAGAGACTGTTCCAGTGATGGGAGGCTTTAACAGAGACTGTTCCAGTGATGGGAGGCTCTAACAGAGACTGTTCCAGTGATGGGAGGCTCTGACAGAGACTGTTCCAGTGATGGGAGGCTCTGACAGAGACTGTTCCAGTGATGGGAGGCTCTGACAGAGACTGTTCCAGTGATGGGAGGCTCTAACAGAGACTGTTCCAGTGATGGGAGGCTCTGACAGAGACTGTTCCAGTGATGGGAGGCTCTGACAGAGACTGTTCCAGTGATGGGAGGCTCTGACAGAGACTGTTCCAGTGATGGGAGGCTCTGACAGAGACTGTTCCAGTGATGGGAGGCTCTGACAGAGACTGTTCCAGTGATGGGAGGCTCTAACAGAGAAGACCGTTTGTTGGCTACATTTTTTACATGTTTTTTAAATGTCAAGTTTGAGTCTAGTGTAATTCCAAGGTATTTGAATTCTGATAATATCTGGATACTACTACCCTCAATGAGAATGTCAATGTCAGGGTCTGTGGAGTTACGTGAAAAATACATACCGACAGTTTTTCTTTTGTTCAGATGCAAACATGAGTTCCTCAGCCAATCTGATACGTGGCCCATGGCTGCAGTTAATTTATCTGCTAGATTTTTCAAAAAATAGCAGACCTGCCTGACTGCCGGTCCGCACCGCCATCTTGCACCACCATGGTGCTTTCAATACTATCCTATCAGCAATCTGCCTGCAGGACTAAGTGATAATCACACGGCTGACGGGGCATTCAATTAGGGAATATAACTTCCATAAAAGACCATTTAATTAATTAACCCATTCTGACCCGGGCACCCATTTTGGTGTCAGCATCATGTTATGCTTTAGCTATTTAAAAATAGCAGATCTACAAGCTCATATCGCGCCACCGAGTGGCGCGATACGAGCTTGTAGGTCTGCTATTTTTGAAAAATCGAAGAGCGACTGACATTTTTTAGAATCTGATCTCAGGTCAGAATGGGTTCATCAGACCAGTGTGTGTCCGGCGGAAACCTCGTATGAATCTGATCTCAGGTCAGAATGGGCTAATGGCCGGTTTTTCAGTGGTGTGTGGATGACACTATGCTGTACAGATCACACGCTAGGTACGTATGTGCTGCTTGGCACACCTTTCATCGGCAAACCGGGGGTATCTCCGTCTCCCTGCGCATGCTAATGAGCTGATGTGGATGGAATTGCACCAGGCTGCTAAGAGACATACTGTACCTGCTGTACGTGACGTGGGAAGAGGATTAGTATGCAGAGAAGAATGTCTGAGGTTCACTTTTAAATCCAGCAGAAGTTGGTGAGGTGTCTTTTTTTTTCCTTCTCTCCTCCCGGAATAAGTAAGCAAGTCAGTCAGTAAGTAAGTAAGTAAGTAAGTCAGTCAGTCAGTCAGTCAGTCAGTCAGTCAGTCAGTCAGTCATTGGTACGTTCCAGTTAAATGTCACATAGAGGTCAATATGGAATGCTGTTTTTATGATTTCTATTAGTCATTTGAAATAGGCACATCTGAATGACTATGAGCCAATACATTAGATAACCTTTTTCTACCGTACTATATGGTAAGGATTTTAAATTGTGTGAGAAAGGATTTTGGTACAAATGGAACAAATCGTACAGTTGTTAGTCACAAGGGGAGAGTCACAGAGATCCCTGAATCCATGCTTTTTAAGGGCCTAGGAGGTCTAGGTAAATTAAACTACCCCTAAATATGGGAACATGCCCTGGCAGGGTTTAACTACCTTCTGACTAAGACAGAGAGTTAATAGTCTTGCATCAGTATTTTTGAAGGATTGGAGGTGCTTTGTCCTACTGTCGCCATTGAGCTTGGGCAACCCCTTCCACTCTTTATCTCTCTCTCTCTCTCTCTCTCTCTCTCTCTCTCTCTCTCTCTCTCTCTCTCTCTCTCTCTCTCTCTCTCTCTCTCTCACTCTCTGTGACCTTCAATCTGATAAACTAGGTGGTCCAGTGCCTTCTGATTGGTCCCTGACTGACCAAACACAATTGTATTTTATCATTTCATTTTATTGGATAAAAACCAAAAACAAACATGATATGCCCAGTCACCATGCTGTTCAAAATAAGAATTGAATGCACAGAGAATATCAATGCAAAGTAACTGAAAAACAGGTTATTTTATAGTGGATGGAGAGAAAGGATATTTTGTCCAACCACGAAATGGCAACCAATGGGTGCAAACTGCAAAGAGAAGGCACAACCATGGGCCGGACTTGACAAAGGGTGAGAGGGTTTGAGTCCCATACAGACATGTTAAACCGTGAGAGGGTTTGAGTCCCATACAGACATGTTAAACCATGAGCAGGGTTTGAGTCCCATACAGACATGTTAAACCTGAGCAGGGTTTGAGTCCCATACAGACATGTTAAACCGTGAGAGGGTTTGAGTCCCATACAGACATGTTAAACTGTGAGAGGGTTTGAGTCCCATACAGACATGTTCAACCGTGAGAGGGTTTGAGTCCCATACAGACATGTTAAACCGGGAGAGGGTTTGAGTCCCATACAGACATGTTAAACCGTGAGAGGGTTTGAGTCCCATACAGACATGTTAAACCGTGAGCAGGGTTTGAGTCCCATACAGACATGTTAAACCGTGAGAGGGTTTGAGTCCCATACAGACATGTTAAACCGTGAGAGGGTTTGAGTCCCATACAGACATGTTAAACCGTGAGAGGGTTTGAGTCCCATACAGACATGTTAAACCGTGAGAGGGTTTGAGTCCCATACAGACATGTTAAACCGTGAGAGGGTTTGAGTCCCATACAGACATGTTAAACCGTGAGAGGGTTTGAGTCCCATACAGACATGTTAAACCGTGAGAGGGTTTGAGTCCCATACAGACATGTTAAACCGTGAGAGGGTTTGAGTCCCATACAGACATGTTAAACCGTGAGCAGGGTTTGAGTCCCATACAGACATGTTAAACCGTGAGAGGGTTTGAGTCCCATACAGACATGTTAAACCGTGAGAGGGTTTGAGTCCCATACAGACATGTTAAACCGTGAGAGGGTTTGAGTCCCATACAGACATGTTAAAGGGTTTGAGTCCCATACAGACATGTTAAACTGTGAGCATGGTTTGAGTCCCATACAGACATGTTAAACCATGAGAGGGTTTGAGTCCCATACAGACATGTTAAACCATGAGAGGGTTTGAGTCCCATACAGACATGTTAAACCGTGGGCAGGGTTTGAGTCCCATACAGACATGTTAAACCGTGAGAGGGTTTGAGTCCCATACAGACATGTTAAACCATGAGCAGGGTTGAACGTATACAGACCCACATACGGGTCGATCTTTACATTGCTGGAGTTCAATTAATGCTGAGAATGTTGCTACACAGTTTCACTGTCAGATTAGAGAGAGAGAGAGAGAGAGAGAGAGAGATACATGCTCTGACGTGAGCGCAATGTAATTCAAACAGGATTGCCAGACCAATCTCCCCACAGAATATTCTTGTTCTTGTGGCAGACTTGTGTCTGGTTTCCAGGCTAGTAGGCCTAATGGCCTATATCTCTGCAAAAGGTATTGTTGCGTTCACTGTGGGGAAGATTAAACGATGCAGTCTACTCTATACCATTCATTCAATTTCATTGTCAAAGGAAGCCGGCAACATGATGTTGCAAATGCGCAACGATGCATGTAGCTGCTCCAAATCAACTCACAAACATAGACTGTAAAAAATATGGACAAAGCGTTCCCCGGGTCTAACATGGACGTAAAATGAAGCCTGTAATTCCTGCACTGTAAGTCGGCATATTTCTAGATCCGTTTGGGCCCAGCTGGCCATTGGCTGGCTCCGTTTGGGCCCAGCTGGCCCATTGGCTGGCCCAGACAACGAGGCGGGACTACCCCCCCTTCTTCTCCGTTGGTTTTTATTTTGACTCGAGTGGGTGGGGACTCCCGATCATAGACTGTAACGGTAGCCACGCCCCTCAGACCATACGCGACTTTATGGTCATTTATTTTATAAATGGGACCATAATTTTCCAAAAAGAATATTATGACATGAGAAATGAGACTTTAAACTAGTGACTGGAAGCAGAAAGTATTCATGACCATGTTTATTAAGGTAATACAGTCTAGGTGAAGTTGGGCCCAAATACATGGACTTCTATGGGGCTATGGTTTTTTTTGGGTCCAGTGACAGCGCCACAACAGGCCATTATATGAACTTTCAGGAGTTTCAGGCTTCACAAAATATCTGTCTGACTGCCCCCCTGGTTAAATATCTGTCTGACTGCCCCCCTGGTTAAATATCTGTCTGACTGCCCCCCTGGGTTAAATATCTGTCTGACTGCCCCCTTGGTTAAATATCTGTCTGACTGCCCCCCTGGTTAAATATCTGTCTGACTGCCCCCCTGGGTTAAATATCTGTCTGACTGCCCCCCTGGGTTAAATATCTGTCTGACTGCCCCCCTGGTTAAATATCTGTCTGACTGCCCCCCTGGTTAAATATCTGTCTGACTGCCCCCCTGGTTAAATATCTGTCTGACTGCCCCCCTGGGTTAAATATCTGTCTGACTGCCCCCCTGGGTTAAATATCTGTCTGACTGCCCCCCTGGGTTAAATATCTGTCTGACTGCCCCCCTGGTTAAATATCTGTCTGACTGCCCCCCTGGTTAAATATCTGTCTGACTGCCCCCCTGGTTAAATATCTGTCTGACTGCCCCCCTGGTTAAATATCTGTCTGACTGCCCCCCTGGTTAAATATCTGTCTGACTGCCCCCCTGGTTAAATATCTGTCTGACTGCCCCCCTGGTTAAATATCTGTCTGACTGCCCCCCTGGTTAAATATCTGTCTGACTGCCCCCCTGGTTAAATATCTGTCTGACTGCCCCCCTGGGTTAAATATCTGTCTGACTGCCCCCTTGGTTAAATATCTGTCTGACTGCCCCCCTGGTTAAATATCTGTCTGACTGCCCCCCTGGGTTAAATATCTGTCTGACTGCCCCCCTGGGTTAAATATCTGTCTGACTGCCCCCCTGGTTAAATATCTGTCTGACTGCCCCCCTGGGTTAAATATCTGTCTGACTGCCCCCCTGGTTAAATATCTGTCTGACTGCCCCCCTGGGTAAATATCTGTCTGACTGCCCCCCTGGGTTAAATATCTGTCTGACTGCCCCCCTGGGTTAAATATCTGTCTGACTGCCCCCCTGGTTAAATATCTGTCTGACTGCCCCCCTGGTTAAATATCTGTCTGACTGCCCCCCTGGTTAAATATCTGTCTGACTGCCCCCCTGGGTTAAATATCTGTCTGACTGCCCCCCTGGGTTAAATATCTGTCTGACTGCCCCCCTGGGTTAAATATCTGTCTGACTGCCCCCCTGGTTAAATATCTGTCTGACTGCCCCCCTGGTTAAATATCTGTCTGACTGCCCCCCTGGTTAAATATCTGTCTGACTGCCCCCCTGGTTAAATATCTGTCTGACTGCCCCCCTGGTTAAATATCTGTCTGACTGCCCCCCTGGTTAAATATCTGTCTGACTGCCCCCCTGGTTAAATATCTGTCTGACTGCCCCCCTGGTTAAATATCTGTCTGACTGCCCCCCTGGTTAAATATCTGTCTGACTGCCCCCCTGGTTAAATATCTGTCTGACTGCCCCCCTGGGTTAAATATCTGTCTGACTGCCCCCCTGGTTAAATATCTGTCTGACTGCCCCCCTGGTTAAATATCTGTCTGACTGCCCCCCTGGTTAAATATCTGTCTGACTGCCCCCCTGGGTTAAATATCTGTCTGACTGCCCCCCTGGTTAAATATCTGTCTGACTGCCCCCCTGGTTAAATATCTGTCTGACTGCCCCCCTGGTTAAATATCTGTCTGACTGCCCCCCTGGGTTAAATATCTGTCTGACTGCCCCCCTGGTTAAATATCTGTCTGACTGCCCCCCTGGTTAAATATCTGTCTGACTGCCCCCCTGGTTAAATATCTGTCTGACTGCCCCCCTGGTTAAATATCTGTCTGACTGCCCCCCTGGTTAAATATCTGTCTGACTGCCCCCCTGGTTAAATATCTGGCTGACTGCCCCCCTGGGTTAAGGTTAAATATCTGTCTGACTGCCCCCCTGGTTAAATATCTGTCTGACTGCCCCCCTGGTTAAATATCTGTCTGACTGCCCCCCTGGGTTAAGGTTAAATATCTGTCTGACTGCCCCCCTGGTTAAATATCTGTCTGACTGCCCCCCTGGTTAAATATCTGTCTGACTGCCCCCCTGGGTTAAGGTTAAATATCTGTCTGACTGCCCCCCTGGTTAAATATCTGTCTGACTGCCCCCCCTGCTCACAACGCGTCATTGCATCGTTGCATCTGCCCGAATGCACCATTTGTCAGAGAGAGAGAGAGAGAGAGAGAGAGAGAGAGTCAGAAGTGTTCCAGAGGTCTTGGTGTTCTGGTGGAGACACTGTGTTTGACCTGCTGGTCAGAGCTCCAGGGATGCTGCAGATGTAATAGTGTAAATGTCAAGACCTGTTCTGGGAATTTACCACAGTATTAAAATAACCTTTAACAAAATGAACTCCAATTCCCAGCAGGCTGCAGGGAAGTCTTTCTGTCTTACACATGGATCTGTTCCGTTGTGTACAACTGTACATCCATCATTTCGGTCACATATATGCAGTATAATCATGTTATATACATGCTCTTCCATTGTGTAAATCCATCATTCATGTCACATTATACATAGAGTATTTCATACAGTATACTGTATATGATCTTCCATTGTGTACATCCATCGTTTATATCGTATTACTACTAGGCCTACATGATTGGCCCTTTTATTTTGGCTTCTTGACTCCTCCTGGCATTTCTTTCTGAGGGATGCTAGCCCCTCCTATATTCTTTCTGAGGGATGCTAGCCCCTCCTATATTCTTATTGAGGGATGCTAGCCCCTCCTATATTCTTATTGAGGGATGCTAGCCCCTCCTATATTCTTTTTGAGGGATGCTAGCCCCTCCTATATTCTTTCTGAGGGATGCTAGCCCCTCCTATATTCTTATTGAGGGATGCTAGCCCCTCCTATATTCTTATTGAGGGATGCTAGCCCCTCCTATATTCTTATTGAGGGATGCTAGCCCCTCCTATATTCTATTTGAGGGATGCTAGCCCCTCCTATATTCTATTTGAGGGATGCTAGCCCCTCCTATATTCTTTCTGAGGGATGCTAGCCCCTCCTATATTCTTATTGAGGGATGCTAGCCCCTCCTATATTCTATTTGAGGGATGCTAGCCCCTCCTATATTCTTTTTGAGGGATGCTAGCCCCTCCTATATTCTTATTGAGGGATGCTAGCCCCTCCTATATTCTTTCTGAGGGATGCTAGCCCCTCCTATATTCTTTCTGAGGGATGCTAGCCCCTCCTATATTCTTATTGAGGGATGCTAGCCCCTCCTATATTCTTTATGAGGGATGCTAGCCCCTCCTATATTCTTTATGAGGGATGCTAGCCCCTCCTATATTCTTATTGAGGGATGCTAGCCCCTCCTATATTCTTATTGAGGGATGCTAGCCCCTCCTATATTCTTTCTGAGGGATGCTAGCCCCACCTATATTCTTTGTGAGGGATGCTAGCCCCTCCTATATTCGGCCATAGGGTAGATTTTTGTCCTAACACAAAACATGTAAATTCCATTGACAATGAATGTAGAATTTACGTCATGTGTGTCTGAGCAAATCGGCTATTTTTGTGCTAACACAAACATTAACCCATTCTGACCTGAGATCAAATTCATACGAGGTTTCCACTGGACAAACACTGGGTCTGATTATCCCATTCTGACCTGAGATCAGATTCCAAAAATGCCAGTCGTTCTTCGATTTTTCAAAAATAGCAGACCTACAAGCTCGTATCGCGCCACTCGGTGGCGCGATATGAGCTTGTAGATCTGCTATTTTTAAATAGCTAAAGCATAACATGATGCTGACACCAAAATGGGTGCCCAGTCAGAATCGGTTAAATTCCATTGACAATGAATGGAGAATATGTCCTTTGTAGACGAGCAAATCAGTATTTTTGTTAAATTCCCATTGACAATGAACGGAGAATTTATGTCCTAATAATGTGTCTGAGCAAATCCTGATGTACTGTAAGATAAGAGCGCCCCTCACTTCACACAGGTGTGGTTTTTATATTCTGCGTTGTTTTCTTTTGTATTGTTTTTTATATTTTGCAAAATAAAAATGTATTAATAAACAAAGGATTCTTTATCGTGCAAATCCATCATTTATGAAGTTTTATTTCAGGAAATCCAAGTCAACTATAAGCTCATAGTAACCTCCCACCTTCTTTGGCTTGCTGCTGTGTGTGTGTGTGTGTGTGTGTGTGTGTGTGTGTGTGTGTGTGTGTGTGTGTGTGTGTGTGTGTGTGTGTGTGTGTGTGTGTGTGTGTGTGTGTGTGTGTGTGTGTGTGTGTGTGTGTGTGTGTGTGTGTGTGTGTGTGTGTGTGTGTGTGTGTGTGTGTGTGTGTGAAATGCCTGGTCACTCACAACCTAAGGCAGAGAAGCTATCGGCGGTTGTATCCTCCAGAATATCCGTCAGATGTATTTCCCCCCGGATACGATATTTTCCCGACCAATCACATGCAACACTTGTTTCATTCGCGGAGAATGTAAACTGATTTGTAAAGCATCAACGTCATTTCCTTCGGCGATACTTCCGCTAAAATACCGCACTTCCGCTGATAGTCTTTTCAGTCGCGGTCTTGCCCAGGTTGATTTGACCCCAACCTTTTTCCTCTGGCCGACTGCTAAAGACACAGCTGTTTACTGTTCTTCACTGATTGACAACACAATACACACGCTGCGTATGACCCTCCATGTACATCTGCGTGCTTCCTTCCCCATAAGACTGATGGTGAGTCATACATCACCAGTCATTGTGAAACTCTGGATGCCTTAAATAATGCACACGTGTCTGTATGTGTGCACAATGCAACTGCATGCACAAGTGCGTGGACATGCACACTGCAAAAAATCTTCATCCCAAGCATTTAAGCTTTTAATTATATTATTGCAGTTTCTTGTCATTGAATGTCCTCTCACAGCCAGATGAATATAAAACTGTATGTCCTAAGAGTAGTCTCGTTTTAACTTTCCAAAAATAATGATGTTTTTAAGATTCTAATTTTAAAGTTAAAAGACTGACAGATGTCAACAGAAATGAGAGGATTTGCTCTGATGTGTCAGTGTGGTCTTTGTGAACGGCGTTGAGGGACAGTGTGGAGTCGTGGCGTTCTTCACAGCAGGGGGTTCTTTGATCGTCTTTGTGAAGGGCGTTGAGGGACAGTGTGGAGTCGTGGCGTTCTTCACAGCAGGGGCTTCTTTGATCAGACTCAGTAGAATGTGGAGACGTCTCTGACAAAGAGGGGAGGTGTCAGTCTGCTGGGCCTCAAGCCCTCAACACATATTTACGCACACACACACAAAGATGACATTTTCAAATGTCTTCAATGTCTTTCAATGAATTCAAATGAGCTTCATTGGCATGAGAAGTGTCAAAACTCAAAATATAATAAAAACTGTTGAAAATGGATAAAGTATATACAGTTGGAAGGTGTACAGCATTTTGTAAACAGAGCTATGTCAAATTGCATCGTTGTTATACAGGCTATAAAGCTTTTTTTTAAACAAATAGCATTTGCTTTTGCAGTCACTTTGGGACAAGCAGTTGATGAAGACAGATTGTGCAGAAAGATAGAAACAACTTGAAAGACTTTGATTGATTCATTGAGATTTGTATTCACAGTATGCAGAATGGGTACATTTCACAGTATGCAGAATGGGTACATTTCACAGTATGCAGAATGGGTACATTTCACAGTATGCAGAATGGGTACATTTCACAGTATGCAGAATGGGTACATTTCACAGTATGCAGAATGGGTACATTTCACAGTATGCAGAATGGGTACATTTCACAGTATGCAGAATGGGTACATTTCACAGTATGCAGAATGGGTACATTTCACAGTATGCAGAATGGGTACATTTCACAGTATGCAGAATGGGTACATTTCACAGTATGCAGAATGGGTACATTTCACAGTATGCAGAATGGGTACATTTCACAGTATGCAGAATGGGTACATTTCACAGTATGCAGAATGGGTACATTTCACAGTATGCAGAATGGGTACATTTCACAGTATGCAGAATGGGTACATTTCACAGTATGCAGAATGGGTACATTTCACAGTATGCAGAATGGGTACATTTCACAGTATGCAGAATGGGTACATTTCACAGTATGCAGAATGGGTACATTTCACAGTATGCAGAATGGGTACATTTCACAGTATGCAGAATGGGTACATTTCAAACAAAAGCACAAGTCAAGACAAAAACCTGGGACCCTGACGAAGGCTGATTGCCGAAACGCGCTGGTCCTCCCTTTTTGTGTATTCTGACCTGAGATCAGATTCATACGAGGTTTCCACTGGGGGACACACTGGTCTGATGAACCCATTCTGACCTGAGATCAGATTCTAAAAAATGTAAGTCATTCTTCGATTTTTCAAAAATAGCAGACCTACAAGCTCGTATCGCGCCACTCGGTGGCGCGATATGAGCTTGTAGATCTGCTATTTTTAAATAGCTAAAGCACGACATGATGCTAACACCAAAATGGGTTCCCGCTCAGAATGGGTTAACTTACAATGAAAGCTTTTTTCACCTCACTGGAACAGTGCCTTGGATCCTCTTTTTTATTTTCATGATTTAACCTCACCAACGAGCACCTGTTATTCAGTTCAACAAACAAAGGACCACGGCAGCACTCCCTTTCTCTATTCAACGTCAATACAAAAACTGTCGCTGGGGACGACACCATGATTAAGCATTACACTTGTTTACAACAGGGTCAGGGTCCACCATTTCCCACCATTTTCTCTGTCAGTCTCTGTTCCACTTGGCTGTTACAAGCTGCCAAAATCCAAATCCAGTCTTTTCTTGCCAAAGAATCACTAAGTTATAGGACAAGGACACATTTATAATAAATGGCTCGTGGTTTTAATTCATCCATCCCTCATCACTGCTCCCCTCCAACCATCTCTCTTTCTCACAGATCTCTCTATCTCTCTGGGTTACAGGATTAAAGGTTAGTTTTCCATATTTCACTTTAGGCCGGATCTGCCTTTTTCCTGAAGCAGCCATGTAGGACTTCACAGGAATTCACATCTCCAAACAACCTGTTCATGCTTTTACTACTGCCCGCACATAGGCAATGTTAAATTATTTCTAAGTTTGATACAGGTAAAAGTACAGTGTTCTCCATTATTTCTATGTGTGAATGAGTTGAGGAGGAGGAGATTAAAGTTAAATTTGAATTAAATTATTAAAAAAGTATTGAACATAATGTGAAAGGTAAATGACTGGAAGTGGAAGTACTTCCGTTGCCTACTATAGAGGTGTGTGTGTGTGTGTGTACAGGACATGTGGCGCTGGTGGGTCCAGTGGTTTGTGAGATTATTAGCTCTGGAAAACACAGACACACAAACACAGACACAAACACAGACACAAACACAGACACACAAACACAGACACAAACACAGACACAAACACAGACACACAAACACAGACACAAACACAGACACACAAACACACACCGACAGACCGTCTTCTTGACAAGCCCGCCTTTGAGGAACCGTGCCATCACATGCAATGTTGCATTTCAG
>NC_139716.1:42892869-42907214 GCF_964188405.1 Protomyctophum parallelum
ACAAGCTCGTATCGCGCCACCGAGTGGCGCGATACGAGCTTGTAGGTCTGCTATTTTTTGAAAAATCGAAGAGCGACTGACATTTTTAGAATCTGATCTCAGGTCAGAATGGGTTCATCAGACCCAGTGTTTGTCCGGCGGAAACCTCGTATGAATCTGATCTCAGGTCAGAATGGGTTATTCGGTCTATAAATCGCGGAGAGGGGTTGAGTGGCTCTGACGCCATTAGATGTGTCACATCAAGTACCGTCACCATCAGTAAAATGCTATTGATCCCACGCCATGACAGAACACACACTAGGACCGGAAAGTACCACTGACGGGGGCGCGTAACAGAATGGACTAGTGGACGTTGATTTATGACATGAGTTTGTTTGCTGAAGCGCCATAATAATAATAATAATAATAGCTCAGATTTATATAGCGCTTTTCTAAATACCCAAAGCGCTTTACATGGGAACACCAGGAACAGACTTTATTAAGAAAAAAAAAGATCAAAGCTAAAACATAACAGATACAGGGTTAAAAAGATAAAAGGATAAACGAGACCTCAACTGGGGAAGGCTATTCTGAAAAGGTGTGTTTTGAGTGAGGTTTTGAAGGAGAGGAGAGAGGTCGCCATGGGTGTAGAGCAGTGGTTTTCAATCCTTTCCATAACAAGGCCCATTATTTATTCTGCATTTGAGCCACGGACCAACATTTGATGAGATTTAACCTTGCAGACCCAAAAGTAAAGAATATGCACACATTTCCATTCAACAGGCAAGTGTTGATCAAAATAACGATTCTTAACTCTTGAGAGCGTGAAATGAAACCAAATCCATTTGGTTTCATTTCAGGCTCTCAAGAGTTAATAATGAAACTGTCAGGATGTAATAGACATTTTTTTAGGTCAGAATGGGTTAAAGATCTATAAGGGTCCATTAAGGCTACCATGCACTCTTCCATCATTTAGCTGGGGACCACCTGGAAGCCCCTCAAGGACCCCTGTTGGTCCCCGGACCACTGGTTGAGAACCACTGGTGTAGAGCCATACCGTTACTGGGTGGATAACACACAGAGGAAGAAAACCAGCATGAAGTCACATTTGTTTCGTTGAGGTTGGATTCTCTTCTTTTCTCCCAGCATGAATAATATTAGCTGGCAGTTCAAAGTCTTACATAAGAGTTTGATCTTCCATCTTTTGTTCTTAGTTTGATCTAACAGAACACTGCAGGCATTTGACAATCCATCTTATACACATACAACACACGCACGCACGCACGCACGCACACACACACGGTCACACGCACATACTGTACACACACATACGCACACACGTGCGTAAACAGTTAAAGGAATATTCAGTGATTTCACTTAATTCAAATATCACTTATTTTTTTCGTTTTGTTGTGATAATCCTCTCTACTATAGAGTGTGCTGACCATATAAGGAGTTCCCCCCTGTCCCCAGTTAACCCCCGGGGGGGGGGGGTCAAAAAACCTTAGGTTTCGTTTTTGACTCTCTATCCTGATTGGATGAAAGGCTTAGGTCCCACATAGTTGGGGGCCCCGGGGGAAAAAAAGGACCGTTTGGTTCAGATTCTCGCAAATTCGCCAAATTTGGCACAGATGTTGTCCACACCGTACTTAATCATTTTAAGATGGGTGCCAAGATTGGCGCCCCATGGTACTGCCAAATTGCGCAATCCAATATGGCTGCCACCCGAAAAAAAACGGAAAGTCATAGAATCATAAATGATACCACTTTTTAGGGGGTTTCTGGGTCGTAGAATCTGATTCTGGTGTTGTTTTAATGATTTGAGGTCAAGATTACCCCTCAAGGTCAAGTTTACTCATCAAAGTTAGTATATAAAGGTAATATTGGGGTAAAATCCAATATTTCTGGTGCGCCATGCCAGATGCTACCCCCAAAATGTTATATTTTTTCCATTATAAGTTGTAGTTGTATATGTATCAATGTTTCACAACTCAAAACAGTAGATTGTTTATTATAAACAACAAACTAATACAAGTCCAACTTCAACAACAGTAAACAACAGTAGGGGACAATGTAATCAAAATAGTTACTCCGTAAAACTTGGTAAAATCAAAAAGTTAGATCACAATGTTGTCTTTCACATTCTTTGTGTCTCCATCCCTTGCAAGGTGTGGAGTTACTGGCTGTCATCTTCATTATTAAGGCACCCACCTTCGCATTTGCAGAGGATTGTGCATCGGACACTGATACGGTGGCATTTGCACCTTCCCATGCATCCCTTGAGGCAGCCACAGCGCACAAGAAGGTCACATGCTGCTGATGCATCACTAAGAGTGGTCCACAGTGGTTGCCATGTGCCAGTGCCATCTTTGTGCCAGCCCCACTCACTGAAGTCAGGAATTTCCTGCTGGACCGAGGTTGCCTGATTCCAGTAGAAACTTGCCTGCAGTAGCGCTCGCCTGACATGCTGGAACAGTGCAGCTTGGGTAGGTGGGAGGTTTTCCAGTGATCTACTTCCAGTGGTGAAGAGGCAATGTCTGGCCTCATTGACACCAGCTGCACCACACCCCTTGCTGTACATGAGCACGACAAATCGTTCAATGTTCTGCATATGCACAGACTCAAGACTGAAGAGGTCAGGGGTGTTTGTGAGAGCAACTAGTGTGTTGGTGAGGTCTGGTATGCTTCCAAAATGACAACATCGCTGTCTACGGTGCGAACAAAGGCTGTTGTATGACCCTGCTCTGCTGCATGTGCCAGATGCAGGAGGATCCTGGTGTCTGCCTCAGAATGGTTGCACTTCTGTAGTTTTGTGACATCTGGCACAGCCTTTGTTCGCACTGTAGACAGCGATGTTGTCATTTTGGCAATCCGGTTTTTCGAGACCCTTGGCCTAACCGAGCTCTGGGTGGGTTTCGGTACTGGTCGAAAATATCGTGACATACCAGTCCATACCATCTACTCTGATCTCGGTCCATCAAAGTCATTGGCACTACCCCTCTTCCACAGCTTAACAGGGAAGGTGTGACACAACTTCCCAGTTTCTTGGATGTGGCAAGAAGACAGCTTGGGCAGCCTGGAGAAGCATACCAGACCTCACCAACACACTAGTTGCTCTCACAAACACCCCTGACCTCTTCAGTCTTGAGTCTGTGCATATGCAGAACATTGAACGATTTGTCGTGCTCATGTACAGCAAGGGGTGTGGTGCAGCTGGTGTCAATGAGGCCAGACATTGCCTCTTCACCACTGGAAGTAGATCACTGGAAAACCTCCCACCTACCCAAGCTGCACTGTTCCAGCATGTCAAGCGAGCGCTACTGCAGGCAAGTTTCTACTGGAATCAGGCAACCTCGGTCCAGCAGGAAATTCCTGACTTCAGTGAGTGGGGCTGGCACAAAGATGGCACTGGCACATGGCAACCACTGTGGACCACTCTTAGTGATGCATCAGCAGCATGTGACCTTCTTGTGCGCTGTGGCTGCCTCAAGGGATGCATGGGAAGGTGCAAATGCCACTGTATCGGTTGTCCGATGCACAATCCTCTGCAAATGCGAAGGTGGGTGCCTTAATAATGAAGATGACAGCCAGTAACTCCACACCTTGCAAGGGATGGAGACACAAAGAATGTGAAAGACAACATTGTGATCTAACTTTTTGATTTTACCAAGTTTTACGGAGTAACTATTTTGATTACATTGTCCCCTACTGTTGTTTACTGTTGTTGAAGTTGGACTTGTATTAGTTTGTTGTTTATAATAAACAATCTACTGTTTTGAGTTGTGAAACATTGATACATATACAACTACAACTTATAATGGAAAAAAATAACTTTTTGGGGGTAGCATCTGGCATGGCGCACCAGAAATATTGGATTTTACCCCAATATTACCTTTATATACTAACTTTGATGAGTAAACTTGGGCTTGAGGGGTAATCTTGACCTCAAATCATTAAAACAACACCAGAATCAGATTCTACGACCCAGAAACCCCCTAAAAAGTGGTATCATTTATGATTCTATGACTTTCCGTTTTTTTTCTTTTTTCGGGTGGCAGCCATATTGGATTGCGCAATATGGCAGTACCATGGGGCGCCAATCTTGGCACCCATCTTAAAATGATTAAGTACGGTGTGGACAACATCTGTGCCAAATTTGGCGAATTTGCGAGAATCTGAACCAAATAATCCCCGGGGCCCCCGACTAACAGCCAAAAACGAAACCTAAGGTTTTTTGAGTGAAATCACTGAATATACCTTTAAACATGTGGAGGAAAAGTACCACAAGTCAAGACAAGGCAGACGTCTTCAATAGACCATAAATACATGTCATTCAACCAGTGACATGCGTGTGACAGCCAGGTGGTGCTGAATGAGATGGAGATGGTGTAGATAATTAACAGTCACTGCTGACGTCCACAGTCACATCAAAGACCCCCGGGACCCCCCCCGTGATTATTATCAGCCATCACCTCATATGATAATCACCTGCCTGCCACTTATCATGTTCCCGGCATTCATATTAGCCACGCTTTGATCCTCCTAATAAGCCTTCCGCTGGCAGGCCTGCATTAGACCTGCTTCACTAGAGCGCATGGGCGGAGAGAGAGAGAGAGAGAGAGAGAGAGAGAGACCCTGACTCACAGCGGTGGAATAGGAGACAGAGACATCATCATGAACACACATGTATCAATAGACCAAGTGTAGCCATATGTAGTGGAAAAGTAATTAAAACTAAGCCTATTGTTCTGCAGGTTTCTTCTTAAAATTGCTAAATACAACTTAGTATTGATACAATCGATTGCAAACAATTCGATACCGATGATATATGCATTGGATTACGATAGGATACAAAGTCAAACGATAGGATATGTTGCTGTTTACATATCGATATACATAGATTCTTGTATATCGATATGTATATCGTTACACCCCTAATTCTCACCTATTAGCTTGAACTCTATGAACTCTCTGTCCTTTCCATCACTTTGAAGCTTCACTCAGCGGAACACTCTCTCTCTCTCTCTCTCTCTCTCGATGTCGTTCATTAATGTGCTTTGATCATTCTATGGCTTTTTTCTTAACTGACAAGCACTGGTGCTTCTTGCCCTATATGTCCCTGCCATCTCTGGTTCTGGTTCATAAACTGAGAGAGAGAGAGAGAGAGAGGGAGAGAGAGAGGGAGAGAGAGAGAGAGAGAGAGAGAGAGAGAGAGAGAGGGAGAGAGAGAGAGGGAGAGAGAGAGAGAGAGGGAGAGAGAGAGGGAGAGAGAGAGAGAGAGAGAGAGAGAGAGGGAGCAATGACCTGTTCGTCCTGACAGAACAAGTGAGACTGTTACATGAAGGCAAAGAGAGCCAGAGGAGAGAGCATGCTGCACTGTCTGTCAGAACAGGTGATCGAGCTAAACCAGGAGAGTGACAACCACAGGACAGAAATAGATGTGCTAAAATAAATGACCATCTTGGAGAACTACAGCTAGAAAGAGAGAGAGAGAGAGAGAGAGAGAGAGAGAGAGAGAGGAGAGGGAGAGAGGGAGCCATAAGGTTCAACTTGTTGCTCTGGCAGAGGAACTCAAGGTGAGGGACAGAACACTGATTGGTCTGAAGGAACGGATGACTTCCCTAACTGAGTCTGAGCCACAATGGACTGACCACACGTATAGTCCACATCCAGCAGTGAGCCCAACCCAGAACAGACAGCAGGACACCACCCTCTCTCTACCACAGCGATAAGAGTCCAGTGGCCACACGCGCTGATTAAGCCATTCTGACCTGAGATCAGATTCATTACGAGGTTTCCACTGGACACACACTGGTCTGATGAACCCATTCTGACCTGAGATCAGATTCTAAAAAATTTCAGTCGTTCTTCGATTTTTCAAAAATAGCAGACCTACAAGCTCGTATCGCGCCACTCGGTGGCGCGATATGAGCTTGTAGATCTGCTATTTTTAATAGCTAAAGCATAACATGATGCCGACACCAAAATGGGAGGCCCGGTCAGAATGGGTTAAGCGAAGAGTGCGAAGAAAGAACATTGTCCAAGCTGATTAGAGGAGATCTGGAGAGAGATGAACGGTATACTGAATACAGATGAGCGATAATATGAACACAGAGGATATGGGAGAGTTTCCACTCTCAAACCTATTCATTTACTTTATACTGCACTAGTGCACTGTACGTAGTCCTTCCACTATAGAGGTGCCGTCACAAAGGAGAATGTACTTTTTGAAAGGTGTTGTTAAGTGCCTGTAATGTATTACTGATACATCATAATGCTATACAGGGCTCCCCCTGTTGACAAAATAATGTTTGATGGTAGGTCTACTCTACACTACACTTAGCTCTAGTGCACATCGTGTGCACAAGTCTATATGTTCGCTTGGATTCTGTCATCTAACATATAATTAAGTGAATCTCTGTGTGTGTCTGTGTGTCTGTATCATAGAGTTATATATCTATAGAGAAGACCCCGAGTTCTCCTCCCATCCACTTTGCATTAAGTTGCTCAAAAGCGCATGAGGCGGATTCACTCCTCCTTCCTGGTAGGAACAGAGTGCATTCTGGGACGGATTGGCCCAAACACATGAACGCGCTGCCGTTGACTATCATTGTGCCGTTTGTGCGCGTTCACGTATGAAACATTCGTTTCACGTGTCATGGCCCCAATCACATCAACGTGCGCAATGATAGTCAACGGAGCAGCGCTGGCTCGAGCCGCAATACCAAATCCGGCCACTATGTCCATTTCGCCTCAGGGTTTCCTCTGGGTGCCTTCTCTAGAAATATATACTCTAAGGTCTGTATGTCCTAGCCCCCCCTTCTCTTCACTGGCTTGCCCAGTTGATCTGAATTTGCACGTGTATACAGACATTGACCGTTACATTATGCAGGGCCTCTCAAAGCCCCTTTTAAAATGTTACAAATTTAACTTGGAGGTTCATTTAAAAATGTATTGCAAAAGAATGACATCAATCGGCCTCACAGTGTCCCTTTCTCTGGATTCCTCGGGTCATGTAGAAACAAGTCAATGAAATACCAACAACCAACACCTGTCTACCCATTCTGAACGGGCACCAATTTTGGTGTCGGCATCATGTTATGCTTTAGCTATTGAAAAATAGCAGATCTACAAGCTCATATCGCGCCACCGAGTGGCGCGATACGAGCTTGTAGGTCTGCTATTTTTGAAAAATCGAAGAGCGACTGACATTTCTAGAATCTGATCTCAGGTCAGAATGGGTTAATCAGACCAGTGTGTGTCCATGTGGAAATCTCGTATGAATCTGATCTCAGGTCAGAATGGGTTAATACGAGTGTAATACTGAACCAATATACTACAGTGCCAGTGGCATTGTTTTGACCTCAAAACTATTCTGCCAACTGCAGCTTTTAAAATAACTCCAAAAAGTACTGGAGTGTAAAGACCACTTGTACTGTACAACACATTTTGATAGCTTGGGGGGGGGGTGGGGGGGGGGGGGGGGGGGGGGGGGAATCTGATAAAATATGATTTAAACATAATTCTGGAAGATACTGCATGTGCGTGCATACAAAATAAGCCAAAACAATATGCATAATAAAATAATGCTTGATACATATGCCACAAGAACACAGACAGTATCAACCCAGCTGTCAAACACAGCTCACAAAAGATGAGAAGAGTGCATCCTACATGCACACAACACTACACACTACACACTACATGCACACTGCATGTGGACATAGCTACATCCTACATGCACACACACTGCATGTGGACATAGCTACAGGGTGAATAATTTAAATAAGGAAGACACTACTACTGCACTGTATGGAGAATGGTTTAATTTCTCCATAGCCTAAAGGTTTTAAAAGAGGCTGGAGATGGAGAGCGTATCTCAGGTCATGTGGCAGGCAGTTCCAGAGGCCAAGGAGCTCAGAAGAGTAGGATTTTGTCCTGTCAAGAGAAACTTGTGACTGCCTCAAGTTCACTGTGCACGAATTAAGCTTTGAACCTTTTTATGCTCAGAAAGAAATCTGTCAGGCTGGAGTCCATGGTGAGGGCTAACTGGCTCGGACTCGGAGCACTGCCTGAAATAATTCTCTATTTTTAATATTTTGCCTCCTTTGTGTGTGATGCCCTCAAACCTGAACTATGCGAGCACAACAGCTATACAGTGTATAGAGTTTATGTAACAGCGCTGAGCTGGATTCCAGCCATCTCGTTCCACGGCTGTAAGGCAGTGATGTCTGCAGGCAGCAGGAATCCACTTTTCTCACAGTTCCTTTTCACTGAATGTGAATCAAACACTTCAGCTGAGGGGCAACGCAATCAATGTGAGTAAATGTCACTCACAACTGTCTAAAACCTATTGATTCCTCCGCTCTGTGGGAGGTCTGTTCATATTGTCCGTTATGAATGAACATTCACTTTGGTGTGTCTCGTATAGCCAAACACTTGAGATGCACTTCTGACTCATCCAAGTGTGTGATTAAAAGTGTCGGGATGAAAATGAACAAACAAATCTGTTAGTGTCTGATACGCAACGTACTGAGTGCTCATGAATTTGTTGTTTTGTGTTTTGATGCTGTTGCTTATATTTACCCTATATGGGGCATAAGGTTACCATAATTATATGCTGTTACATTTTTCGTCTGCATTTAGCCATTCTAATTATTAGGAGCATTCAGCAGCAATATATTCATATAATATATAATATAATAATATTGTCCCCCTGTCCCCTCACATATTTAACATCCTAACATTTCGATCCCTCTCATACAAATTGCCTCTAATTGCTTCTCATTCATTGAACAGTGAAAGGTTCATCCTTTCCTCTTCTTGCATGTTATAGCTGAGTACTTGTTGCTGTCGTGTGGAGGCAAGAAGAGTACCTCGGGGCCCAATAGAGCACCGAAGTCCTGACGTAACTCGCTCATCCCGACGATTCCCCTGGTTCGCGGAAGTAATTTCTCTATGGAGAATAACATGGGGTGATCTTAATATCGTCTACTATAAGCGTTGTGGTCCAAAAAATAAACAAGCTGTCTCGGCGTTATTGTCAGGGAGGTGTCTCTGTATCGTTTGCCAACAGTCAGTCACTCATATATGATACAGTCTGCTTCTTAGCGAAAATCTAACTAATTCAGCAGCAGTAACATTAGCGTTTTCTCTCAGTCAGTTGATTCTTCATATCCATATGAGTGAAGCGGCCGGGATGACATGTTTATTTTTCAAACACAGTTCTTATATGAGCGATCTAAAAATCCTCCTATGGCGATTTCAATGCAACTAAACAATACATGAACCATGGGGACTGACGCCCCTCTACTGAAAGTGATGTCAGACTTCGGTGCTCTATAAAGATAGCCTGGGTTCCAGCCTGATTCCGAGAAGCATGAAGGCTAATGGGTATTAGCAGGCCGCCCCATGGGGGCCGGCGGTTCAAGGCCGAGGGGAGGTTACTCTCCCCAACGTGAAGGCCTGCCTGCCTCTAGTCAGTCACTGTCACATTATTAGCCTCAGACGTGCAGAGAATCACCAGGTGGATCCTGTGCTCAGCTTGATGCTCCAAAGACCTCACCGCACAGAGGAACAGAACCCTTTATTATTTACAGGACAAGGTGTATAACCTTTGATTCCGTTTGTTTTCACAGTGTCTATCGATCCAGAGAGAGACTGCAGGACGCAGGAGTTGAACTCTGATACACAGTTGAGGTCAGAGCGACTCTAAATCAAATCAAATCAAACTTTATTTATAGAGCATGTCACGGGGCAGCCCGTGCCCTATAGACTAAAGAGGAACAAACAGGCATACACTACTACACAGCTGCTTCCATTTAACAGCAAGCCGGTTGGGAGGACTGTTTGACTGGACATTAGTGGTGCATGTTGTTCTTATTTTATTATTTGTACAAACATGAATTATAAAAGGACACAAAGATGGTGCATGGGTTTGAACAGCATTCCTGTTGATTGGGTATTGTGTTTAATGATTGTCAAGGACTGTCTAAAAGAGGACAAGAAGCGAAGACCGTACGGGCGCCGCCATGTTGCTCACATGGTGCTCCATGGAAGGAAAGAAACATGCGCCGTTGAGACCAAGGAAGCTGAACGTGGAAGTGTTGGCTGCATAAAGCCAACTGCGCATGTTTCTTTCCTTCCATGGAGCACCATGTGAGGAACATGGTGGCGCCCTTACGGTCTCCGCGTCCCGTCCTCTTTAGACAGTCCTTGATGATTGTGTGGCACCTGGCTCTCCTGCAGTACTGGTGATCCTCTTGATTGAGCTGGGAAGGTACCAAGTGCTATAGAGCAGGAGGGGTGTCTGTCTTATGTGTCAAGGGCTCTTGTGTTATATGTTCTCTTATTATGTCAATGATTTGGTGCCTGAAATGTATTTGGAATAGGTTTAGTAAAACCGTATATAATTGTGTAAATCAACTCACGGGCCGTAGTTTGTCTTATTTGAGTTAAGTGGTTACCAATTAGTTCTGTGTTCTTGGTATGGTCTCACCCAGCATAAAAGGGAGGCTGCAGGATGCAGAGGTTCAGTAGAGGCTTCTTGGGCAACAAGCAGGTATAACACCCAGGGAGAGCTACTAGGAATTCCCCTTTTTGGAAGGGTTTATAGCCTAATGGAGAGTTTCTTAAGTTCTGGGTTTTTGTTTCCTAATTTGCTGTCAAGCTAAGTTTCATATGTCTTTTTTGTGAGTTTAGTCTTCAGTTTTTAATTTTGTCTGTTAAGCCTTCCACTGTAAATACGGCTGCATCGGAGAAGAATGAAACACTCTAAATGCTATTGCTGGATTCTGTCACGTTTTGGAGCCTTGGCCACTCGGCCAACTTTACGGAGCACATTTACAAAGACCAGAAGGTCAACCAAAGTGCTGTACACCATCATATAACAAGCATACAATCAACACAAACACTATAGTAAAACAACATGGCAGCAACACAAGTATCTAGCCCATTCTGACCTGAGATCAGATTCACACGAGGTTTCCACTGGACACACACTGGTCTGATTAACCCATTCTGACCTGAGATCAGATTCTAAAAATGTCAGTCGTTCTTCGATTTTTCAAAAAATAGCAGACCTACAAGCTCGTATCGCGCCACTCGGTGGCGCGATATGGAGCTTGTAGATCTGCTATTTTTCAATAGCTAAAGCATAACATGATGCTGACACCAAAATGGGTGCCCGTTCAGAATGGCTAGACGGGTTAATTAGGTCAAACAACATTGAATGCCAGGGAGAAAAGATGTGTTTTAAGCAAAGACTTAAAAGCCTCTAATGAGCGGTCAGACTCTAAAGATGATTGCAGTTGGTGAACAATGTGAGATGAATGCATGTTAACAGGATTTCGTTATACCTCCGTGATGCAGACTTTGAGTACCACACTGTAAAATACACAGTGTTCACCATATGAGGATAATCTTTGAGTTGGAAATGGCAATCTTTATTAAATAGTCCGGCAGTCGGGGTTGTGGAGTGGGAATTTGCTATATAGTCTTTTTTTAATTTATTGTCTATACGGGTATGTATACATTCATGAATCCAATTGCTGACCCGTCCTTTCAGTATTGACCAATTTCTATATGGGTTTCTTGTGACCTGTACCATTGACATCCTATATAAGGCCAAAAATGTCAAACTTTCCTTATGCTTGTGACATCATGTCAAACTAGGGGGTTTTTCATGATTCTGAATCCTTTCCATTCATTAGTTTTGCACAAAAAACACTCCTTGGGCTAAAAACAAATTGCTCAATACTGACAGCAAGTGGATTCAAGTGGAGCTATTGAAAAATAGCAGATCTACAAGCTCATATCGCGCCAACCGAGTGGCGCGATACGAGCTTGTAGGTCTGCTATTTTTGAAAAATCGAAGAACGACTGACATTTTTAGAATCTGATCTCAGGTCAGAATGGGTTAAATAAAAAGAAGCCTGTGGCTGCCGGACAAAAATGCGTCCTCTCAGTAGTGTTTCACAAGAAAGTACTATTTAACATGACAGAATGTCAACTATGAAGTCACAACCTTACTGTACTGTACTGTACTGTACTGTACTGTACTGTACTGTACTGTACTGTACTGTACTGTATGTACTGTACTGTACTGTACTGTACTGTACTGTACTGTACTGTACTGTATGTACTGTACTGTACTGTACCTGTACTGTACTGCAGGGGTCTGCAACCTTTTTCGACATGAAGTGCTGTGTCTTTATTTTCTGATAGTCAGCGTGCCATATCGACGTTACGTTTAATTATAACACCACATTCAAATTATATATTTCCATCCCATTTTGATTCTTCATACACACATAGCAACCTGAAAATTTTCTCCTTCTTTAATTTTTTTTTCTTTCACATCAGCATGTATGACTAAATTTGTATCTGTACCACTGTCTCCCCAGTCAGAGTTCAATGAATGTGAGTTTAAATTAATGTAGAATTATGTTCAGGATGTAATTTGTATACAGATGTGAGTGGACTTAATTTAACTTTAAACCCTTTTTATATACATTTAAATTTAAAAGAAAAATCATCTCTCTCACACTTGTGCCAGTGTGCCAGTGACCACCCTCTGCTGTGCCAATGTTGGCACCCGTGCCTAAGGTTGCCTACCCCCTGCTGTACTGTACTGTACTGTACTGTACTGTACTGTACTTCAGCAGTGTACAGGAGGCCAGCATGGCAGTGAGTATGTTTATTTTATTCTGATGTTTGGTCTGGACTCTAGTCTGGACCCTGGAATGTAGGTCAGAGAGGAGGGAGAACCATGTGGGCAGATTAGATCATTGTAACAGATACAGTACGGGGGGAAGTGGGGCGGGGGGGCTTACGTACTGTAAGTACTGCTGGCTGCCCTAAACAGGACACACATAATGATTTACAATGTGCTGGCAATACAGTAGACGACAGGGATACACGTCCACGCACACACACACGCGCGCATGCAAACATCAACCTTCTTCTCGAAGTAGTTGACAAAAACATCAGCAGTGAGGGATGAAGGTTGAGTGGGGGGAGGGGGTTTAAGGAGGGAGGTGAAAGTGGAGAAGAGCTTCCTTGGGTTAGGAAGTACAGGATTGGATTTTGGTGTGGTAGAAAGAGGTTTTAGCAGTGGTTAGTGAGTGGGCAAAGGCAGAGAGGAGTGAGTGAAAGTGTGAAAGGTCATCTGGTAGAACTTCGACTTGTGCCACTTTCTTTCGCTGCCTTAGAGGTGTTCGTTCAGATCTGAGAGTTTCAGATAGCCAGGGAGCCGGTGGACATGAGCGAGCTGGCCTGCATGAGAGCGGGCAGTGTTGGTCGAATGCAGATGAGATAGAGGAGAGGAAGGATGAGGTTGCAGTGTCAGGTGAGAGGGAGAGGAATGACTCCAGGGAGGGTAGAGAGGAGAGAATAGAGGATGAGAGGGAGGAGGGGTTTAGGGACTTGAGATTGCGTCGGGAGGTGACGTTCGGGGGGTTAGTAGGTTTAGGCGGGAGGGTGGAGAGAGAGAGGGAGAAGGTTATGAAGTGGTGGTCAGACCTAATTAGGGGGTAACAGAGGAGTGTGGAGGGAGAGCAGGCTCTGGAGAACACAAGGTCCAAAACATTACCAGCCTTGTGAGTGGGAGGGGAGGGAGATAGGGAGAGGTCATTAAAACTAAAATTAAAGTACTAAATAAAACAGACAAATAAAAATAGTAAAATTACAGCAAAGAAGGATTGTTAATGAAAATCTCAATGAAGACAGCAACAAAACATTTCAGCTTCGCACGCGCACACTCACACACACGCACGCTCGCGCAGCGCACACACACACACACACACACAGTACACAAGGGTTGTCCCGATCCAATCACGTGATCGGAAATCTGGGCCGATCATTTCATTTTATAATGATCGGAATCGGATCGGGAGCAATTAATGTGTTGGGGACGTCACATCCCTAGTCCATAGTCCATATGTAATTAGACAGGATATTGTCTATTGTGATATGGGGCGCTCTTATCATCATACATCATCTCTTTCCGGCAATCACACTTTTGTCTTCAACTGGGCATTCAATGTCTGTGTTTACGCAAACACTCAAGCTGGCATTCAATGTTTGTGTTTACGCAAACACTCAAAGCTGGCATTCAATGTTTGTGTTTACGCAAACACTCAAAGCTGGCATTCAATGTTTGTGTTTACGCAAACACTCAAAGCTGGCATTCAATGTTTGTGTTTACGCAAACACTCAAAGCTGGCATTCAATGTCTGTGTTTACGCAAACTACTCAAGCTGGCATTCAATGTCTGTGTTTACGCAAACACTCAAAGCTGCATTCAATGTCAATGGCATTCAATGTTTGTGTAACACAATGCTTGTGTTTCACAAACCCTCAAGCTG
>NC_139716.1:42912414-42929914 GCF_964188405.1 Protomyctophum parallelum
CAGCCCAGACCAATAACACTTTTATGTCTCATGCAAAGAGCCACGTTTTACAAGGTTAGTTTGATCACAGCTTCAAACCAATTATATGCAGCGTGGCACACCATCTTCTTGTCAAAAAAATGTTTTTAAAATTCCAATTTAGAGAGAAAATTAAAAGACTGTCAGAGCAGAGACTAATCCAACGGGAGTATAGTTTTGATGTGGTCTTTGTGAATGGCATTGAGGGACAGTGTGAAGTTGCGGCGTCTTTGATCAAACTCTCCTTAGAATATGGAGACACACATGATATCTCTGACAAAACGAGGGCAGCTGTCTTCCCTCTGCTCCCTCGGCCGTGGCACATATTTACACACGCACGCACGCACGTGCACACGTGCACACATCATTCGTGGTAAACAACCAGTGGAGGAATACAATACACAGGCAGGCCGAAAGACAAAACGATACAAAATGAAACTCTCGCACACTTCTGAAAAGACCAAATCCACATCTCAGAAGAGAAAAAAGGTGGAGTGGAGGAGGGAGCTGCTAATGAAGGAGACGACACATCACAACGCCGTATAGGACAAGAGACACATTTATAAATATTATTCATCCATCCCTCATCACTGTTACAGCTCAGGGGAGCCCAAAAGGTAGATCAAATAGATAGAAAAATCACAAAACTCCTCCTGTTTTGGCATCTGGCAATTTAATTAACATGACTTAATTGGTTAAGCTCCCTTCATGGCTTCTATATTACCAGTAAGAAGCCCCTGTGGGCGAGCTGAAACAACAGAGCTTCTTAAAGGACAACTTTAGTTTTTTTCAACCAAGGTTCATGTTTTAGGTTGTTATTAGAGAAAGTAAAAGAGTGTTAATCTTTTTTCATTTGCTGCTTTCTTTCGTTTTAGGGATTTTAGCTGTTTTTGACAGGGGGGCGGGGGCATTTGAGCATGGGGCTAAATATGTATTTTTTAACACAATTTTATGGTGATTTATTTATTTATTATTTACTATAGTCCTAATAAACGCCAGGAAATTACATCTGGCCACAGAAGATCACATGATCTACTGAATGTGAAGGTAGCCTACTGGGGGAAGGCTTAGGTGTGTATAGGCTCAATATGTCAGTTTGTCACATTCAATAGATCCTGTGATCTTTTGTGGCCAGATGTAATTTCCTGGTGTTTATTAGGACTATAGTAAACCATAAAAAAATAAATCACCGTAAAATTGTGTTACAAAATACATATTTAGCCCCATGCTCGAATGCCCCCGCCCCCCTGTCAAAAACTGCTAAAATCCCTAAAACAAAAGAAAGCAGCAAATGAAAGAAAATGAACACTCACCTTTTAGTTTCTCTAATAACAACCTAAAACATGAACCTTGGTTGAAAAAAACTAAAGTTGTCCTTTAACACTTACTGTGCCCAAAACTTCCCCAGACGTCTTTATAATTACACCCATATAAAACGGGATAGCAAAATCATTTCTTTTGACAGCGGCCATTGCTAGGCAACACCTTGCTCAGAGCTCCCGGACATGTTTTGCGCAAAGCCATTCACCGACAAAACTTTTCGCTATTCTCTCTACATCTACGGCGCTCTCCATGGTTTTGATCAGAACGCAGAATGTTCTGTCCAAAATTCTGATTCCTGAGATCAGACTTATTAGCGTGAGGTAGTAATGGAACATTGTGCCTCGAGGTTTATGGTTTTGATCAGCACACCGATGTTCTGGAATAGGTTGGAATATTAACGCTTCTAAAGAGAGGTCATACTTATTAGCGTGAGGTAGTAATGGAACACTATACCTCCCGGTTTTGGGGGGAAATGAAGGCGGCCGGGCCTTTTCAGAGTAAAATGTCCAGTAAAAGGTCCTTTCTGCGTGGAGTTTGCATGGGGGCAGTTTGGGCACCCCTGCTGTAGCTCCTTAACCTGACGCTGCCAGATCCAAGAAGCTTGCTACACAAATTTGTTTCACAGCTTATTGGGATCTGGGATCTCGGAAGCAAATTCGATGACGGGGCTGTTCCTTTTTTTCAAGATACTTGGTAGATGATTGGATGGGACCGTCTGTCTATCACCGTGTGGGCGTGCAAACACAACCAATCATATTGACGTGTCTATATAGCTTCACGTCCGGTTTCGCACATATCCCGCCCTTAGCTCACGCTGATTGGTTCGGTACGGAACGGATTTTTGTCAGCTCAACTGCCTGAGAGATCCCAGATGATTGCTGTGTTGGGAAACATGGTTACCCAATACCGCCCTCATCTGGCAACGTCAGGTTAGTAGCTCCTCTCCTGCTGTTGCTCTTCTCCATTACATCTGCTGGGGTGACAGTAAGAGGTCTTGACAGCCAGCGGAGTTCTCCAACAGAGTGCTTCCCATGCAGGACCAGGGGGTCCAACTGTTCGTTCCGGGAGAGAAATGGTTCGGAAAGCAAAGTATAAATCACATCAGAGTTTGTCAAACAAGCCATATGGGAACGTCTTTGGTTCCAATGTGGATCTTCACGTGGCCAGCCTGTGACATGATTCATCTATTTCTAGAAATTCGAGGACATTTGGAAGGCAACAGGGATCCAGTCAGCAGAGTGCACTGGATGTGCTCAGTTAATCCTGACATGTTGTATATTATAGTCTCTGTCGTTTTCAGGATTCAAATTCAAAAGCGACAAACGTAGCAGATCTACAAGCTCAAAAGGCTTGGCCCCCCCGTTTCAAGCTTGTGTACTATCTGCTGCTTCTGGTGCTTTTGTGTGGCGCTGTAGTATGATCAAGTTGGACATTAACCCATTCTAACCTGAGATCAGATTCATACGAGGTTTCCGCCGGACACACACTGGTCCTGATGAACCCATTCTGACCTGAGATCAGATTCTAAAAATGTCAGTCGCTCTTCGATTTTTCAAAAAATAGCAGACCTACAAGCTCGTATCGCGCCACTCGGTGGCGCGATATGAGCTTGTAGATCTGCTATTTTTCAATAGCTAAAGCATAACATGATGCCAACACCAAAATGGGTGCCCGGTCAGAATGGGTTAATCTATAGAAAAAAATCACGCTTGTGTGAACTGAGCGGTGCAACTCTACATTTTTGTTATAGTTACTGCACTGTGCTCTGTACTGTAGCCGTGGGGGGGTCCTCCTTCGGGGGGTCCCGGGAACATCCAGACCCCCAGCAACGCGCCCAGGGGGGCCGGCCCGGTTCTGGCGAGCCTTCCCGCGTCCGAAACGAGAAATGACAGAGTTGCAGTGTTGCAGCTTTCCGTGCTCGGACAGACAGACACAGGGACACACACATGTATATACATAGGGACACACATAGCTGCGTAATGGAGCGTAGGCACCGCTCAAAAATAAAAGTTTGAGTATGGAGATAAGACAGCGATCCAGACAGCATAGACCCACCTGGGTCTCATCCCAGAACCCCCCGATCCAGACAGCATAGACCCACCTGGGTCTCATCCCAGAACCCCCCGATGACAGATGGAAGCTGCATCAGACACAACACATGCAGGGATGCAGGACGGGGACATTTTCCAACACTCTGTTTGTCCCATATTGATCAGTTTGGAGCTGCAAAAGTAGCCGTGCTCTGTTTGGAAATGAGACGGACTCCCTCTGAAGGCTTCCAGTGTGAAAGTTAAATCTATTGTTATTTTACAATTAGAAGGACTCGCCCCGGAAGGCTTTTAATGTGAAAGTAAAATCTATTGTTTGAAGGGCACCCCCTGAAGGCTTTTAATGTGAAAGTTAAATCTATTGTTATTTTACAATTAGAAGGACTCGCCCTGAAGGCTTTTAATGTGAAAGTTAAATCGATTGTTTGAAGGGCAAGCCCTGAAGGCCTTTAATGTGAAAGTCAAATCTATTGTCCCACTGACTGCTATTGACGTGTGTATATATATATATATATATATATATATATATATATATATATATATATATATATATATAAAGTATGTGTTTTAATAGCCAGCTGTTATCTGTGATTGACGTATACATTTCATATCGCTTTATATGGATCTGAAACACCGTAAATATAAAAAAAAAGGTATGGCCATGCACGGTGGAGGCTGTAGTAGAAGGAATATACTGGAAGGATGGAAGTTTATTTTTATTTTTTCTTGTCCAATTACTCATAAGTGTCACTGTCGGGCGGAGGGGTTGAGGGGGTGGGGGGAGGGGTTGAGAGGGTTTGTAGGAGGTTAGTCCATAAAAAAATAAAATGTTTTGCCCTGAACCCGTTGCTAAGCAACACCTTACTGTCCCCTGCACGCACGCATGGTAAATGGTGCATTTATCCCATTCTGACCTGAGATCAGATTCATACGAGGTTTCCACTGGACACACACTGGTCTGATTAACCCATTCTGACCTGAGATCAGATTCTAAAAATGTCAGTCGTTCTTCGATTAAAAAAAAAATAGCAGACCTACAAGCTCATATCGCGCCACTCGGTGGCGCGATATGAGCTTGTAGATCTGCTATTTTTCAATAGATAAAGCATAACATGATGCCAACACTAAAATGGGTGCCCGGTCAGAATGGGTTATATAGCGCCTTTATCCAAGGCACTTTACAGAGATTGTGCATTACATTCACCCATTCACACACACATTCATACACCGATGGCAGCGGAAACCATGAGAGGCACCAACTAGCACATCAAGGAGCAATTAGGGGTTCAGAGTCTTGCTCAAGGACACTTCGACACTTAACTCTGGGGGAGCCCGGGTTCAAACTGGGTTCACTGTTCATTCGTGGAATTTTAAGTGTAAATTTAGACTGTGCCTGCGTTAGATATTATGTGGTTCGGAATGAAAAGCGAGGATTAAATGGCGCCTTTATCCAAGGCACTTTACAGAGATTGTGCATTACATTCACCCATTCACACACACATTCATACACCGATGGCAGCGGAAACCATGAGAGGCACCAACCTGCACATCAAGGAGCAATTAGGGGTTCAGAGTCTTGCTCAAGGACACTTCGACAGTAACTCTGGGGGAGCCCGGGTTCGAACTGGGTTCACTGTTCATTTTGTGGAATTTTAAGTGTAAATTTAGACTGTGCCTGCGTTAGATATTATGTGGTTTGGAATGAAAAGCGAGGATTAACCCATTCTGACCTGAGATCAGATTCGTACGAGGTTTTCCACATGGACACACACTGGTCTGATTAACCCATTCTGACCTGAGATCGGATTCTAGAAATGTCAGTCGCTCTTCGATTTTTCAAAAATAGCAGACCTACAAGCTCGTATCGCGCCACTCGGTGGCGTGATATGAGCTTGTAGATCTGCTATTTTTCAATAGCTAAAGCATAACATGATGCTGACACCAAAATGGGTGCCCGTTCAGAATGGATTAATACAGCGGGAGCTTGCCACACAGGGCCTTAAAAATTTATTAAACACAAGGTTGTTCTCTACGAGTTGGCAAACGAAGGCCAACCCACTTTTTCATATAAAACACAAAGTTCTAATTAGGATCTTCTTACGGCTGTTTACTCGAAAACTATACACTGCTGAACGTTGTGCTGATCAGACGTCCCAGGTTTCGGATGGTTTCTGATTCTTCATCATATCTCGATAGAAATATATAAACATTTCTCGAAAAAGATATAGTGTGGGCTAATGCTAACGCGATTTGCCTTTTCTTACAATGGAGGTCTGCGAGCCTCCCTCCGAGCGAAAGGGAAAACAGAAGTACCTGAGTAAACTCCCCAATTCTGGCCCAGCGCCAGAATTGACACGTTTTTGCGTTGCGTGGTCGATCTTACAAATGAAGAGCGCTGGATTCAATGTCTCTTGGGATGCCACTTAGCCTCGGCCCCAGCCTTACTCATCTGCGAAGAGAAATCACCTACAAAACCGGCCTCCACCTCTCTGAACTCATCAACCGCCATGTCCCTTCCCTTCGCTCCCTCAGGGCAAGCACTGCCAACCAACTGGAACCCCACAAGTCCAACAAAAAGCGTCAACGACGTCATTACCTTGAGCGGAACTTCCGCCAAAATCCCGCTACTTCCGCCAAGTTTCAGCAATGCACTATATAGCGTATGTTGTGCCCAGCGTGGACGCCACTGTGTCGGATACAGAGTCAGTGGCGTGCACAGATAGACACTAGGGGGTGCTAGAGCACCCCCTGCCCTTTTGACAATTTTGCTCTTAAAATTTGTAGTTTGTGGACCATGGTGACATTGATCAAATCTTGATAAAAAACTACTATATTATTTAGGCCCCCCACAATCTAAAGCTGTTTCTATGTCAGTGGTTCTTTGATTAAAGAAAAATAGCAGACCTACAAGCTCGTAGCGCACCACTCGGTGGCGCGCTATGAGCTTGTAGATCTGCTATTTTTCAATAGCTATAAAGCACCAAAATGCGCTGCACAAGGTGCCCTTTTTTTTCACTTGAGCACCTGCCCCTCTAAATGTCTGTGCACGCCACTGTACAGAGTGACAGCAAGTTGAATGGAGTGTCACTGGTTCCTCACCCTCCTCAATGGAGTGTCACTGGTTCCTCACCCTCCTCAATGGAGTGTCACTGGTGGAGAGGATGTAATGTGTATTTGTTGTTTGCGGATCCTTCTTCTGATGCCGTTTTCACTCCATAAAATATACATGAATATGTTTATTGATATATTATGATTGGCAGGGGGCCATAGGACACGAACATTTTATTACCCCACACTTGGTGTGTGCGTGTGCATGCATGCGATCAGAAGATTATGTTAGCGGTTAACCCATTCTGACCTGAGATCAGATTCATACGAGGTTTCCACTGGACACACATTGGTCTGATTGACCCATTCTGACCTGAGGTCAGATTCTAAAAAATGTCAGTCGTTCTTCGATTAAAAAAAAAATAGCAGACCTACAAGCTCGTAGCGCGCCACTCGGTGGCGCGCTATGAGCTTGTAGATCTGCTATTTTTCAATAGCTAAAGCATAACATGATGCCAACACAGAAATGGGTGCCCGGTCAGAATGGGTTAAGACAATAACCGCACTATACTGTTGAGGCATGCTCTATTTAAAAAGGTTCATACATATCTAAAAGAATTTAAAAAAGCACAACGTGCATTTCTGGAATTCAGTGCCTTTTCCTGTGGGGTAATTATATCTAATTCATATCTCCATGTGGTCGGTATGCAAATGAGATGGAGTAAGAAGTCCAGTAAGAGAATGGCCTAAAGCAGAGGGGTTTCCAACTGATTGTGAACCAGGGACCACCACCCTGACTAAGAATCAACCTGGGGACCACCACCCTGACTAAGAATCAACTGATTGTGAACCAGGGACCACCACCCTGACTAAGAATCAACTGATTGTGAACCAGGGACCACCACCCTGACTAAGAATCAACTGATTGTGAACCAGGGACCACCACCCTGACTAAGAATCAACTGATTGTGAACCAGGGACCACCACCCTGACTAAGAATCAACTGATTGTGAACCAGGGACCACCACCCTGACTAAGAATCAACTGATTGTGAACCAGGGACCACCACCCTGACTAAGAATCAACTGATTGTGAACCAGGGACCACCACCCTGACTAAGAATCAACTGATTGTGAACCAGGGACCACCACCCTGACTAAGAATCAACTGATTGTGAACCAGGGACCACCACCCTGACTAAGAATCAACTGATTGTGAACCAGGGACCACCACCCTGACTAAGAATCAACTGATTGTGAACCAGGGACCACCACCCTGACTAAGAATCAACTGATTGTGAACCAGGGACCACCACCCTGACTGAGACCACCTCTACCAAAGTGGTCTTGCACTTTAAGATAACATCCAGACAGTGTATTACTCATTTTAAACATAATCATAATCAAAAATATGTATCTGAAAACATTATAGGTTAAAAATATATAGGTTAAAAATAATAGCCACATACTAAAGAGCTCTGCACGGGCCCAAAATGGTACCGCAATTTTACAGCCCGAGCCCCGGGCCGAAGCCCGACACCTTTCCTAGCATGCCGCTGCATGCAGTGACAGTGCGCTGCACACCATTTTGGTGTTGGCATCATGTTATGCTTTAGCTATTGAAAAATAGCAGATCTACAAGCTCATATCGCGCCACCGAGTGGCGCGATACGAGCTTGTAGGTCTGCTATTTTTTGAAAAATCGAAGAACGACTGACATTTTTTAGAATCTGATCTCAGGTCAGAATGGGTTCATCAGACCAGTGTGTTGTCCAGCGGAAACCTGGTATGAATCTGATCTCAGGTCAGAATGGGTTAAGTATGCCTGGTTTGCCTTGTGGGTGGTGATCCACCTGAACTGAAGCCATACCCACAGCTGTCACCTCGTAAACAAATGGAAATTTAAAAAAATCACGGCACTCCATCTTCAATGACTGGCAGCAGACACACGATTTGTTCTTAACCCATTCTGAACGGGCACCCATTTTGGTGTCGGCATCATGTCAAATAGCAGAAAAATAGCAGATCTACAAGCTCATATCGCGCCACCGAGTGGCGCGATACGAGCTTGTAGGTCTGCTATTTTTTGAAAAATCGAAGAACGACTGACATTTCTAGAATCTGATCTCAGGTCAGAATGGGTTCATCAGACCAGTGTGTTGTCCAGCGGAAACCTGGTATGAATCTGATCTCAGGTCAGAATGGGTTAAGTATGCCTGGTTTGCCTTGTGGGTGGCGATCCACCTGAACTGAAGCCATACCCACAGCTGTCACCTCGTAAACAAATGGAAATTTAAAAAAAATCACGGCACTCCATCTTCAATGACTGGCAGCAGACACACGATTTGTTCTTAACCCATTCTGAACGGGCACCCATTTTGGTGTCGGCATCATGTCATGCTTTAGCTATTGAAAAATAGCAGATCTACAAGCTCATATCGCGCCACCGAGTGGCGCGATACGAGCTTGTAGGTCTGCTATTTTTTGAAAAATCGAAGAACGACTGACATTTCTAGAATCTGATCTCGGGTCAGAATGGGTTAATCAGACCCAGTGTGTGTCCAGTGGAAACCTCGTATGAATCTGATCTCAGGTCAGAATGGGTTAACGTGATGCTTTGAATTGAGTGGCGGCGGACGGACATTCACGAGCTCTGCCAATCACAGCCACTAAAACTCACTAACTCTCATCTCTCTGCTGCAAAGGCAACTGTGTCACACTTGACTAGAGTCTGGCACGCCTGCGGTGTGCTCGCGCGTGTCGCAGTGTGATTCGTGTGTGCGTGTGTCGCAGTGTGCTCGCGTCGTGTCGCAGTGTGATTCGTGTGTGCGTGTGTCGCAGTGTGCTCGCGTCGTGTCGCAGTGTGATTCGTGTGTGCGGCGTGTCTTTGACCACTGACCGTTTTCCGCGCTGGGCAGGTTGTGTGTTGTTGTTGTTCCATGTTGTTTGTTTCATTGTTACATCTTGATGGAGTAATTTGGTAATGATAGATTTTTAATTTAAACTTGGTTGCGTGCTGAAAATAATAGCCTACAAGCTCACAACGCTGTGTAATCTGCTATTTTCAGCATGCACCATGCATCCAGTATAGTACAGGGGTATACAACTAGATTAGGCCGGGGGGCCACAACTGTAGAATGATTGTGTGTGTGGAGGAGGGGGGGGGGGGGGGGGGGGGGGGGGGCGGGTTGGTGCAGTGTGCGCTCGAAGCAATAATAATACTGTGTCTTCCGTGAGGAAGAAGCCCAACAAACCCACGGTGAGGCCTTTAGGAGGGCCATGCAAGCCTCAAGCGGAGCCGGCGGCACCACCAAGGGCAAGGTGGGGCCTGCGGAACCGTTGCGGCTTGAGAATCCACCATTCCTGAATAAAGTGCCTGGTGCTGGGAGTCTGGTGCAACGCACAGGGCCTGACCTGGTGAGAGCAGGAGTGGACCTGGTGAGACGTAGGAGGGGCCCGGACAGGTGTCAACCCACAGAGCCTAGTCCTTCCATGTGCCAGAATGGTACCTCCCAGTCCCGGAGTATAGTTCAGGAGGAACGGATTGTGTGGCCCTGTTTTTTCCCTAATGGGACTTATCGAGGGTAGCTACTGGGACGTAAGTCGGGACTTGATCACTCCCGGCTGGGTCACCTGAGTGAGGGGTATGATGTTGCGAGACCCGAAACCCCGATGACCTTGGGATACATCACTGAGGATACGTCCCAGGTGCATCCATTTATGTATGTATTTTGTTATATTATAGGAGGATAATATGTCTATACAGGTATATGCTACCTTAGAATAGGTAGACCTATTTGACAGTGCATAAAAAAACATCATTGCCGCCGCCAGTTGAATACAACATGCAGTAGTACCTCCCGATCATTTTTTGTCTAGTTTATATTTGTTGACGAAATTGTCAATATATATTTTGTCATCGTTTATGTCGCCAATAGTAGCTTTGTTTTTCTTTAGTTCTTTATTTTGTATTCGTCAGTAAAAAAAAAGTTCGTCTGACGAACATTTTCGTCGACGAACTCAACACTCACTGCTCGTTTGCCTTGCCACTGGGAGGCCTAGCAGCGCCTATCATTCTCACTGTAACCCATTCTGAACGGGCACCCATTTTGGTGTCAGCATCATGTTATGCTTTAGCTATTGAAAAATAGCAGATCTACAAGCTCATATCGCGCCACCGAGTGGCGCGATACGAGCTTGTAGGTCTGCTATTTTTTGAAAAATCGAAGAACGACTGACATTTTTTTAGAATCTGATCTCAGGTCAGAATGGGTTGATCAGACCCAGTGTGTGTCCGGTGGAAACCTCGTTATGAATCTGATCTCAGGTCAGAATGGGTTAACGAGGTAAACGAGATGTCACTGTGACTGCACAGTCTGTGAGAGACACTAAGGTTTGTCACTCCTCTGGGCTCTCCACCCGGCCGCCAGACACTTCCACACAACATTACTTCACTTCTGGGTTCTGTTTCACAGACTGGGTTAGAATACACTTTAACTCCGGGGTTCTGTTGGCATATACAGTGATGTAAATTAGGTTTTCAGTGTAATAATGGGTCCCAGGACCCAGGGGTGGTGCGTGTGTGTGTGCTTGTTGTGTATGGCTGGTACCTGTTGCACAGGCATTGGCATAGAATCCACAGAGGCCAGTCTATGACTAGGGATGCGCCGATCTCCGATACTCGTATCGGAGATCGGCGCCGATCCAGGCTAAAATTCTAGATCGGGTATCGGATTGGTGGCCGATCCATTATCCGATCCGATCCGATAATTATGTGTAATTACAGTATGAAAACAACTCTACCTCCTCTGTGACACAGTAGTGTAGTATTGACAGTATAACATGTGGAATGCAGCCAGGCTAGCCTGCGCACACATTAACCTGGTCTAATTGTTGCACAGTTATTTAATAAATAATTCAGTGCATTTATATCTGTGTTTGTTACATTTTGTTTTACAAAGTTGGGAAAGTAATGTTTAAGTCAAGCCTTGATGTTGCCTTACACAAAATAATGATTCCAGACTCCACACAGTGAGGCATACAGCTTAATAGGTTATTACGTTTCTTTGTGGGGGGTATCGGATCGGTACTCTGTATCAGCAGATACTGGACCCCCATGTATCGAAATCGGTATCGAATGCCAAAAAGCCGGATCGGTGCATCCCTATCTATGACATCAGCATGATGCCAATCTACATTGACACCTTGTGAGCTTGTATGTAGACTGACCATTTTAACTACCGGTATTCAAAAATGTTTAGCAAAATAGTAAAAAATTGGCAAAGAAGTTTAGGGATAAGGGGTTTAGTGGTGACGAAAATGGAGCCCATAATAGTCTCATACCCTTTTAGCTGCATTGCTAATGCAGTCACATTCATGTTGTTGAGTCTCCCTCATTTACCCTGATAATTAGACTCAACAAAAGCCCCAGGACTGCGTGTGTGTGTGTGTGTGTGTGTGTGTGTGTGTGTGTGTGTGTGTGTGTGTGTGTGTGTGTGTGTGTGTGTGTGTGTGTGTGTGTCGTTAATGAATGCGCAACACCTGCCTCCAGTGTTATTATTCCATGCATAAAAACGGACCCTTAAAACCAGGGTTCTACTTTGTACAATACAACCAAGTAGTGCGTGTGCGTGTGTGCGTGTGCGTGTGTGTGTGTGCGCGCAAGTGTGTGCGTGTGTAACGGGTTGCAACTACTGTAACATCCATCTTGGATTAATTGGATTATCATTCGCACAATTACTCGATGGCTATTATTTAGCCATCAACTTTTCACAAATATGGCGTCAGGTTGTTTTAACCCATTCTGAACGGGCACCCATTTTGGTGTCGGCATCATGTTATGCTTTAGCTATTTAAAAATAGCAGATCTACAAGCTCATATCGCGCCACTCGGTGGCGCGATATGAGCTTGTAGATCTGCTATTTTTTGAAAAATCGAAGAACGACTGACATTTTTAGAATCTGATCTCAGGTCAGAATGGGTTAATTTCGGCATAGATCTTTGTCACGCATGCGAGGGATTGCGCGCGCATCTCTACTTCTGTTCTGTTCGTTTCTCTTCATTCTCAGTGCTTTTATCCAAAAGCGCTAGATTTTGCATTACATTCACCCATTCACACACACACACACACACATTCATACTCCAATGGCGGAGAAAACCATGCAAGGCACCAACCTGCACATCAGGAGCAATTAGAGTTTCAGCATCTTGCAAAAAACTGGACATATTCTTTTTATAATGTTGCTATCAAAGCACTGAAATCTTCACAGACAAACTGCACGGTTCAAGGTCCAAGGTTGTACTTTATTGTTGCATCTTGTGTACAGGTACATAAGAGTAAAACTTATTTCTGCTTGGCTTCCTTCAGACAATGCAGCAGCATAGATAATGTAACATCAAACACAGCAAAGCACAGCAAACAAAGGGATAGAATAAAGAGTACAAGAAAGAGCAAACAACAACGAGTAAAGTTTTGTTTAGAAAGATGCAATTCGAGGCCATGTTCCACATTTCCATATATATACATAATACATAATACAACAAATTTAGTTCAGAAAGATGCAATTGTGTGTGTGTGTGTGTGTGTGTGTGTGTGTGTGTGTGTGTGTGTGTGTGTGTGTGTGTGTGTGTGTGTGTGTGTGTGCGTGCGCGTGTGCGTGTGAGTGTGTGAGTGTGTGACAGGTAATGCACGGCTGCCTCCCCTGTCATGTGACGGAGAGGTGTGGATAAAGCCAAGCATTCTGGTTCCAGCTCTACTGACCTCAATGTGGCTCTCATTAACATGGCCTGCACATGAGGAGGGTGGTGAGAGCCATCTCTCTCTTTCTCTCTCTCTCTTTCTCTCTCTCTCTCTCTCTCTCTCTCTCTCTCTCTCTCTCTCTCTCTCTCTCTCTCTCTCTCTCTCTCTCTCTCTCTTTCTCTCTCTCTCTCTCTCTCTCTCTCTCTCTTTCTCTCTCTCTCTCTCTCTCTCTCTCTCTCTGTCTCTCTCTCTCTCTCTCTCTCTCTCTGTTAGGGTTTAGTAAGATAGGACCCAAAAGCAGAACTCAGAACCAGATGAAGGCAAACTCAGGTATTTATTCACAAAAACAGGAAAAAACAAAATAGGCATGGGGCTGTATAGGGCTATGTTGAGCTGGTCGGCAGGCAGGCAGGCAGGCGGCGTAGAACACTGGGGGCACAAGGAGACGAGGAGTTAGAAAAATATTTGATCGCAAGGAAAAAACTTAGAACTCAGAGGCACCGTGACTTTACCGATAGTAACTGAATAAACTGGCAAGGGCTGGAGTGAAGAGCCAGGTCTTATAACAGCTGGCTTGATGAAGAGGTGTGTAGTTCCACAGGAGGTAGATACCACGTCACAGCCCAGGTAGCCAGTCACATGCCATGCCAGACCGCAGACCATATAGGGAAAAGGAAAAAAACAGAAACACAAAAGAAAAACAGCCCGCCCATAACAGCACCCCCCCTCAACGGGAGCCTCCTGGCGACCCACCAGGCTTCTCAGGATGGGCTAGGTGAAAGTCTCTGACCAGCTGAGGGTCCAGGATGAAGGACCGACGAACCCAGGACCTCTCCTCCGGACCGTATCCTTCCCAGTCTATCAGATATTGATAACCCCGGCCACGGCGACGAACATCCAACAGCCGCTGGACAGTATATGCAGGGTGGTCATCTATGATCCGGGCGGGCGGAGGGGGCTTGGAAGGAGGGCAGAGAGGACTGGAGGATACTGGTTTAAGTTGAGACACATGAAAAGTAGGATGAATCCTCATAGAGCTTGGCAGCTTCAATCTGACAGCAGATGGATTGATGACACGTTCCACCACAAAAGGCCCAATATAGCGTGGGGCCAATTTCTTAGATTCTACTCTGAGTGGGACATCCTTGGAAGAAAGCCAAACACTCTGACCTGGTTTGTATTTGGGAGCCTCTACCCGATGGAGGTCAGCGACCCGACGATTGTTCTCAGCAGAGCGTAGTAGAGCAGCGCGTGCATCTTTCCAAACCCTACGACATCTGCGAAGGTTCAATTGGACGGAGGGAACAGCCAATTCCTCTTCCTGGGAGGGAAACAACGGTGGCTGATAGCCTAAAGAGGCCTCAAAGGGAGACAGTCCTGTGGCAGCACTGGTTAGAGAATTATGTGAATACTCCACCCAAGCCAGATGTGTACTCCACGAAGCAGGGTTGGCAGCCGTAACACACCGTAGGGCAGCCTCCAGATCCTGGTTAGCCCTCTCCGTTTGGCCGTTGGACTGGGGATGGAAACCAGACGATAAACTCACAGTTGCACCCAATGCTTTACAGAATGATTTCCAAACATGAGATACAAATTGAGGACCCCTGTCTGAAACAATGTCCAATGGAATACCATGAAGGCGGAAAACGTTGTTCACCAATAGATCAGCAGTTTCATAGGCTGTAGGGAGATTTGGAAGGGCCACAAAATGAACTGCCTTAGAAAAACGGTCAACAATGGTGAGAATGACAGTGTTACCTTGGGAGGTGGGCAACCCAGTGACGAAGTCAACTGCTATATGGGACCAGGGACGACTGGGAACAGGTAATGGATGCAACAGACCAGCAGGTGGACGATGAGAAGCCTTCCCCCTGGCACAAATGGAGCAGGCGGAGACGAATGCCCGGGTATCTGCCTCCATGGAAGGCCACCAAAAGTGACGCCTGAGGAGTGACACAGTGCGGTTCCTTCCCGGATGACACGCAAGTTTGGAGTTGTGTGTCCATTGAAGGACCTGAGAACGAGCTGAATCGGGAACAAACAGGCGGTTAGGTGGGCCATTACCCGGATCCGGCTGTGCTCGCTGAGCCTCCCTTACTGCAGATTCAATCTCCCAGGAAACAGCTGCCACCACTGAGGAAGGGGAGACGATGGTGTCTGGACTGGGAGGCTGCTCCTCAGGAGCGTGCTGGCGGGACAGAGCATCAGGCTTGACATTCTTAGACCCAGGACGATAGGTAATGGTGAAGTCAAACCTTCCAAAAAACAAGGCCCAACGAGCTTGGCGAGAATTTAGACGTTTGGCTGACTGAATATAGGCCAAGTTCTTATGGTCAGTCCACACAATAAATGGGTGCTCAGCTCCTTCTAACCAATGCCTCCACTCCTCCAATGCCAATTTCACTGCTAGCAGCTCCTTGTTACCAACATCATAGTTACGCTCGGAGGAGTCAAGGGTATGAGAAAAAAAAGCACAAGGGTGCACCTTCTGATCCTGGCTGGACCGCTGAGAGAGTACTGCCCCCACCCCTATATCAGATGCATCGACCTCCACAATAAACTGCAGGGAGGGATCAGGATGAACTAGAATAGGAGCAGTGGTGAACAGATGTTTGAGCTCATAAAAAGCCTGCTCTGCTTCTGGGGTCCAACGAAATGGGACAAGTGTGGAGGTGAGCTTATTAAGAGGCGCCACGACTTTGCTATAGTTCTTCACAAAGCGGCGGTAAAAATTTGCAAACCCCAAAAATCGTTGAAGTAGCTTACGGGTAGTGGGTGTAGGCCACTCTGCAACTGCTTTGACCTTCCCTGGATCCGCTCTCATCTGTCCTTTCTCCACAATGAAGCCCAAAAAACTGACCGTATCGACGTGGAACTCGCACTTCTCGGCTTTCACGTAGAGTTTATTCTCCAACAGCCTTTGGAGAACCTGGCGGACATGGGAAGCGTGGTCAGACATGTTCTTGGAAAAAATAAGAATATCATCAAGAAACACAAACACAAAACGATTCAGGAAGTCCCTTAACACATCGTTTACCAAGGCTTGAAAAACCCCAGGAGCATTGGTGAGTCCAAAAGGCATTACCAGGTATTCAAAATGACCCAATGCCGTGTTAAAGGCCGTCTTCCACTCATCTCCTTCTTTAATTCTGACCAGATGATAGGCGTTCCTGAGATCCAATTTAGTGAACACAGTTGCTCCATGGAGAAAATCAAAAGCAGAGTTCATTAAAGGCAGAGGATACTTGTTTTTCACTGTGATGTTATTAAGCCCTCTATAGTCAATACAAGGGCGCAAAGTACCTTCCTTTTTGGCCACAAAAAAAAAACCCGCTCCCACAGGAGAGGAAGATGGGCGAATAATTCCTGCAGCTAAAGAGTCTTTAATGTATTTTTCCATGGCCTCCCGCTCAGGACGTGACAGATTGTAAAGTCTACTAGACGGCATAGGGGCACCAGAGAGCAGATTAATTTCACAATCATAAGGACGATGAGGCGGTAGAGAGAGAGCCAGATCCTTGCTAAAAACCTGTCCCAGGTCATTATAATTAGCAGGAATGGAGGACAAATCAACAGTTTCAGGACGAGAGGCAACAGTGACCTCAGCTGGGGGCAGAGCAGATCGCAGGCAGGAAGAGTGACAAAACTGACTCCAGCTAATAATCTTTCCAGCAGACCAGTCAATGTGAGGGTTATGTAGTCTTAGCCAAGGAGAGCCCAGCACAAGGGGTGTTTGAGGAGAGATAATTATCTTGAACTGAATTAACTCCCTGTGATTGCCAGATAGGACCAAAGACACAGGTACAGTTTGATGGGTTACACGGGCCAACAATCTCCCATCCAAAGCATTAGCAGTAAGTGGTCTTTCCAACTGAATAAGAGGGATCTTAGCCTGGTCGGCAAAATGACTATCCAAAAAACTGTCATCTGCACCCGAGTCTACAAGAGCAAAAAGTGGCAAAGGGACCTGATTAACACATAAAGTAGCTTGAATCTGCATTCTGGTTTTGGATAGGGTTGAACAATCTGCATGGCTCACCAGTACCCCCACCTCTACTGACGAGCCCGGTCTTTTGGTCGGGTGGGGCAGGCAGCGCGCAGGTGACCTAATTGACCACAGTACAGGCACTCACCCGCCCGGAACCGACGAGAGCGTTCATCAGGGGATAAGTGGGCTCGACCCATCTCCATGGGCTCCTCTTCATCTGATTGCCGCGAGGGGTGAGATTTCACAACAGGTGGTGAAGGGAGAGAGGAAAGCGGAGGACGAGGACGGCTCCCTTTCTCTCTGCGTCGCTCACGCAGCCTGTTATCCAGCTTAATG
>NC_139716.1:42934914-42997414 GCF_964188405.1 Protomyctophum parallelum
GAATGTGTGTGGATGAAAGGGTGTATTAATGTGTGTGGATGAAAGGGTGTATGAATGTGTGTGGATGAAAGGGTGTATGAATGTGTGGATGAAAGGGTGTATGGGTGTGTGGATGAAAGGGTGTATGGGTGTGTGGATGAAAGGGTGTATGGGTGTGTGGATGAAAGGGTGTATGGGTGTGTGGATGAAAGGGTGTATGGGTGTGTGGATGAAAGGGTGTATGGATGTGTGTGGATGAAAGGTGTATGAATGTGTGTGGATGAAAGGGTGTATGGGTGTGTGGATGAAAGGGTGTATGAATGTGTGGATGAAAGGGTGTATGGGTGTGTGGATGAAAGGGTGTATGAATGTGTGGATGAAAGGGTGTATGAATGTGTGGATGAAAGGGTGTATGGGTGTGTGGATGAAAGGGTGTATGGGTGTGTGGATGAAAGGGTGTATGGGTGTGTGGATGAAAGGGTGTATGAATGTGTGGATGAAAGGGTGTATGGGTGTGTGGATGAAAGGGTGTATGGGTGTGTGGATGAAAGGGTGTATGAATGTGTGTGGATGAAAGGGTGTATGAATGTGTGTGGATGAAAGGGTGTATGGGTGTGTGGATGAAAGGGTGTATGAATGTGTGTGGATGAAAGGGTGTATGGGTGTGTGGATGAAAGGGTGTATGGGTGTGTGGATGAAAGGGTGTATTAATGTGTGTGGATGAAAGGGTGTATGAATGTGTGTGGATGAAAGGGTGTATGGGTGTGTGGATGAAAGGGTGTATGGGTGTGTGGATGAAAGGGTGTATGAATGTGTGGATGAAAGGGTGTATGGGTGTGTGGATGAAAGGGTGTATGGGTGTGTGGATGAAAGGGTGTATGAATGTGTGTGGATGAAAGGGTGTATGAATGTGTGGATGAAAGGGTGTATGGGTGTGTGGATGAAAGGGTGTATGAATGTGTGGATGAAAGGGTGTATGAATGTGTGGATGAAAGGGTGTATGGGTGTGTGGATGAAAGGGTGTATGAATGTGTGGATGAAAGGGTGTATGGGTGTGTGGATGAAAGGGTGTATGAATGTGTGTGGATGAAAGGGTGTATGAATGTGTGTGGATGAAAGGGTGTATGAATGTGTGTGGATGAAAGGGTGTATGGGTGTGTGGATGAAAGGGTGTATGAATGTGTGTGGATGAAAGGGTGTATGGGTGTGTGTGGATGAAAGGGTGTATGAATGTGTGTGGATGAAAGGGTGTATGGGTGTGTGGATGAAAGGGTGTATGAATGTGTGTGGATGAAAGGGTGTATGGGTGTGTGGATGAAAGGGTGTATGGGTGTGTGTGGATGAAAGGGTGTATGGGTGTGTGTGGATGAAAGGGTGTATGAATGTGTGTGGATGAAAGGGTGTATGGGTGTGTGGATGAAAGGGTGTATGGGTGTGTGTGGATGAAAGGGTGTATGGGTGTGTGTGGATGAAAGGGTGTATGAATGTGTGTGGATGAAAGGGTGTATGGGTGTGTGTGGATGAAAGGGTGTATGAATGTGTGTGGATGAAAGGGTGTATGGGTGTGTGTGGATGAAAGGGTGTATGAATGTGTGTGGATGAAAGGGTGTATGGGTGTGTGTGGATGAAAGGGTGTATGGGTGTGTGGATGAAAGGGTGTATGAATGTGTGTGGATGAAAGGTGTATGAATGTGTGTGGATGAAAGGGTGTATGGGTGTGTGGATGAAAGGGTGTATGAATGTGTGTGGATGAAAGGGTGTATGAATGTGTGTGGATGAAAGGGTGTATGAATGTGTGTGGATGAAAGGGTGTATGGGTGTGTGGATGAAAGGGTGTATGGGTGTGTGGATGAAAGGGTGTATGAATGTGTGTGGATGAAAGGGTGTATGGGTGTGTGTGGATGAAAGGGTGTATGAATGTGTGTGGATGAAAGGGTGTATGAATGTGTGTGGATGAAAGGGTGTATGGGTGTGTGGATGAAAGGGTGTATGGGTGTGTGGATGAAAGGGTGTATGAATGTGTGTGTGAATCATGTACAGTACATATGTGTGTGAACCTGCGTTGTGTTTATAAACACTGTGCTAAGAGCATCACTGCCACTCTGAACCTGCCACTGTGTGATCAGAGCGTAGGAAGTGAACCTGCCACTGTGTGATAACATGCGAGTGACAATGGAGGAAAGGAGATGCATCCACCTATTTTTGTTTTCCCCGTTTGGTTCAGTCTGTAATGATTTGTACGTATCTGAATTGTGTATGAGATGGTAGTATTCTGCTTTGTTTTTGAGTTGTTCGTTTTGTGAACTATGTCAGTGTCTTCTCTGAGCACAAAATCATACTATAATTAACCGAATGTCTGTCCGTGTGTGTGTGTGTGTGTGTGTGTGTGTGTGTGTGTGTCTGTCCTGTGTGTGTGTGTGTGTGTGTCTGTCAGAAACAGTGCTGTAACTCCTTACTGCCTGCACCAATCACTCCCACTTTTCACACAGGCATTGACCATATGCATATGGAGGGCGTAACGAAGCCCTTTTTTCGATTTGACACATTCATTTATTAGTCAATTACAAACGCACCCGGGCGCAGTACTCTTCACGGCCACAAGGGGGGGGGGGGGGGGAAATATCTCACAACGGGTAAGGACTAGTATATAAAAAAGACCATATTAAATGCCTTCCTTTCACAACTTTTTTTTCAATGTGTGCACCAGGGGGGCAGTCAGCCAGATATTTCGTGAAGCCTCATTTGAAATCGGTAGTTCATATAATGGCCTGTTGTGGCGCTGGACCGGACCCAAAAAGCCCCATAGCTCCATAGAGGCCCATGTATTTTGGCCCAACTTCACCTAGACTGTATTACCTTAATAAACATGGTCATGAATACTTTCTTCTTCCAGTCACTAGTTTAAAGTCTCATTTCTAATGTCATAATATTCTTTTTGGAAAATTATGGTCCCATTAATTAAAAAAATGACCATAAAGAAAAAAAACCATTGCGTATGTTCTGAGGGGCGTGGCTACCATTACAGTCTATGATCGGGATTCCCCTCCCACTCGAGTCAAAATAAAAACCAACGGAGAAGAAGGGGGGAAGTCCCGCCTCGTTGTCTGGGCAGCCAATGACCAGCTGGTATACAAAACGGAGCCAGCCAATGGCCAGCTGGTACCAAAGATGGCGACTTACATCAGGAATTAGCATATTATTACAGGCTTCATTTTACGTTCATGTTAGACCCGGGGAACGCTTTGTCCATATTTTTTACAGTCTATGGTGTGCACTCATGTTTCCTCTCTCTCTCTCTCTCTCTCTCTCTCTCTCTCTCTCTCTCTCCCTAATATCTTCTGCTGTCTCTTTCTTGTCACGGCTTCAGTACCTCTGTGCGTCGAGCTCAAACGACGTGAGTTTAGAGTAGATCTTAGAGTAGACATTTTCCTGCACTACAAGATCTTACAGAGAATTATAAAATGGCTAGATGTCAAAGTCAGAACCATCGTCTCTCAATGGCTGACGGACAGCCAGTAAAATTGGGGTCGTCTAACCCTTACCCGACACCATCTCACAACCCATCAGGCATCAGGCACGGCGCTAATGTGTCAACTTCCTCCATTTGCTTTAACCCATTCTGACCGGGCACCCATTTTGGTGTCGGCATCATGTTATGCTTTAGCTATTGAAAAATAGCAGATCTACAAGCTCATATCGCGCCACCGAGTGGCGCGATACGAGCTTGTAGGTCTGCTATTTTTGAAAAATCGAAGAACGACTGACATTTTTTTAGAATCTGATCTCAGGTCAGAATGGGTTAAGCTGAAGTCATGGTGTCAAGGTTATGAGGGAGGCATCTATCCCTATTTGGGGCAGTTGTCATTTTCCAGTGCAGTTTAATAACGGCAGGAGCCACACGTCTGAACCACAGATAAACTGTACGGAGGGGGCTGTAAAGGAGCTGGAGCACAACAAGCCAGCGCTGGTTGATGGTTCTGTATTTTTCTGCAGCCTCTTCAGTTTTCCAGCTGCTTTTTGGCGGAGCTGTGTGTGTACAGTGTACTGCCGCCGGCCCTAAACCTGCTAGGTGTATACTGTATATTCATGAGGTAAAAACACGCTCATTGTTTCACTGGAGATAAAAAAAATGCACAGTTGGTGAAGGAGAGCTATAGCCTCCATGTTTCCTGTCACTGCACCAACCCACCAGGTCGCCTGAGTCCATTTCCACAAACATTTCATGTTGCAAAGGCAACACACTGAGAAAGATGAGACATGGAGACTCACCTTTTGAGCTGCTAAATGATCCTAAATGAAAATAATGTATATAGTCTATGCAGTAATGGTTTTTATAGTCTCCGAAACCACATACACAACATCTGCTGATGTCCTGAAAGGGATGCATTTGGAAGGAACTATTCAAGACTATTTATTAGTTCCTTTACTACATATGTGGTTAGTTAGTTCAAAGAATAACAGAAGCAACACAAAGTGAAACTTTCCTGAGGCAGAATTGACAGCAGTCGTTTGAGCCTCAGGCTGTCATTAACCCATTCTGACCTGAGATCAGATTCATACGAGGTTTCCGCCGGACACACACTGGTCTGATGAACCCATTCTGACCTGAGATCAGATTCAAAAAATGTCAGTCGCTCTTCGATTTTTCAAAAATAGCAGACCTACAAGCTCGTATCGCGCCACTCGGTGGCGCGATATGAGCTTGTAGATCTGCTATTTTTAAATAGCTAAAGCATAACATGATGCTGACACCAAAATGGGTGCCCGTTCAGAATGGGCTAATGTGCATTCAGTCCTAGTTCACTCCACAACTTTTAGTTTGAGCTGCAGTATGACGTAAAACTATTGTAATAAGAGCCAATAAGAGATGCAACGCCCATTTTCTTTTCTTTCTTTCAATCATTTTATTTTTAATTTTTTCACAAACTGATACATGACTCACATAGGGGCCTATATACACACAAACAGACTAACATATAGACATACCTACATACATTATACATCCAAACATACCTCCATACATCATCTTCTTCTTAACCCTTATAGCAGGGTTCCCCAATTAGCGGCCTACGTTTTCTTCTTTTTTTTTGGGGGCATTAAATGGGGGTCAGTAGCCTCTGCATGTCAAACTGGGGGTCCTTTTCAAATAGGGTCTTGCTCTGATCATTAATTTCAGGGCAAGACCTCGACCTTGCACGTGCCGACTCGGCCCCCAGCCTGGTACCGTAGTCAAAATATGGCCCTTGAGGAAAATTAATTGGGGAACCCTGCCTTATAGTCTTCGAAATCATGAAACCTTTGTACTTGAAAGAAATGGTTCCTTAATTTGCAAAACCCCTTGATAATATTTCTGCGTATTCTGTCCACAACTGGGACCCAAACTAAGAAAACATTATTTCCAGACAGACTGAGAGCCACATTAGATGCACAATTGCACATGTACCCATGTTTTCCTTGCATTTTTGACATGTTGACACTAGCCTCGGAAACCCAGATGTTTTTATTTCCAGGGAGAAAAAGAAAGTCTGGGTCCGAGTCCACTTCAACTCGGCATAGAGTAGTCTGGGTCCGAGTCCACTTCAACTCGGCATAGAGTAGTCTGGGTCCGAGTCCACTTCAACTCGGCATAGAGTAGTCTGGGTCCGAGTCCACTTCAACTCGGCATAGAGTAGTCTGGGTCCGAGTCCACTTCAACTCGGCATAGAGTAGTCTGGGTCCGAGTCCACTTCAACTCGGCATAGAGTAGTCTGGGTCCGAGTCCACTTCAACTCGGCATAGAGTAGTCTGGGTCCGAGTCCACTTCAATACGGCATAGAGTAGTCTGGGTCCGAGTCCACTTCAACTCGGCATAGAGTAGTCTGGGTCCGAGTCCACTTCAACTCGGCATAGAGTAGTCTGGGTCCGAGTCCACTTCAATACGGCATAGAGTAGTCTGGGTCCGAGTCCACTTCAACTCGGCATAGAGTAGTCTGGGTCCGAGTCCACTTCAACTCGGCATAGAGTAGTCTGGGTCCGAGTCCACTTCAACTCGGCATAGAGTAGTCTGGGTCCGAGTCCACTTCAACTCGGCATAGAGTAGCGCAAACGTCCATCACTCTCTGCTGATTTCTGATCGTCTGCACCTTTGTTAAATTGACGCACACACGCACACCCGTACACACACACACACACACACACACACACACACACACACACACACACACACACACACACACACACACACACACACACACACACACACACACACACACACACACACACACACACACACGCACACCCGTACACACACACACACACACACACACACACACACACACACACACACACACACACACACACACACACACACACACCCGTACACACACAAACACACACACACTCCTCTCTCTCTGTCGCTCTAATTAATTAGTCTCATGTCGCTCAGCTGCGCACAGTTTCTCCCGGCAGATCCTGCCGGGAGCTGCCCATGCCATAGAAAGCATAGGTGAGTTCCAGGCTATGTTGACACTTAATTGCTCCTTTTGATATGGTGTAGTATGTAATTTATGTATAATCTTGAATTGAATTTCCTGGGGCTTGTTGTAATTGCAACACATCTTTTTACTTTTTAACATTTAACCCATTCTGAACGGGCACCCATTTTGGTGTCGGCAAACTCGGCATCATGTTATGCTTTAGCTATTTAAAAATAGCAGATCTACAAGCTCGTATCGCGCCACCGAGTGGCGCGATACGAGCTTGTAGGTCTGCTATTTTTGAAAAATCGAAGAGCGACTGACATTTCTAGAATCTGATCTCAGGTCAGAATGGGTTCATCAGACCAGTGTGTGTCCGGCGGAAACCTCGTATGAATCTGATCTCAGGTCAGAATGGGTTAACATTTCTTTCCGACAGTGATTTGCAGCAGGGTGTATATTATTCGTGGCGCAGATTGTGCAGGTTTTGTGTCTCCCAATGTGTGGATGTGGTTGAGTCTTTCCTGATTGGCTGTCAGTGGTATTGTCACCGCTAACAAGTTTTGAAGCCTCTACAAATTGGTGTCCTCTAGTCCTTGTCCTCAACTGGCTCCCACGGCGCTAATTAACCCATTCTGACCTGAGATCAGATTCATACGAGGTTTTCCACTGGACACACACTGGTCTGATGAACCCATTCTGACCTGAGATCAGATTCATACGAGGTTTCCGCCGGACACACACTGGTCTGATGAACCCATTCTGACCTGAGATCAGATTCATACGAGGTTTCCACTGGACACACACTGGTCTGATGAACCCATTCTGACCTGAGATCAGATTCATACGAGGTTTCCGCCGGACACACACTGGTCTGATTAAACCCATTCTGACCTGAGATCAGATTCTAAAAAAATGTCAGTCGACCTACAAGCTCGTATCGCGCCACTCTGTGGCGCGATATGAGCTTGTAGATCTGCTATTTTTAAATAGCTAAAGCATAACATGATGCTGACACCGAAAATGGGTGCCCGGTCAGAATGGGTTAACTATACAGTATTTGCTGCCTTTGGAGGAAGAAGGGATATTATTCTCGACAACATTCATGGCCATATCCCATCAGCCGTGTGTCAAAAAATAGATTTCCATTCTTCATAAAAGGCACCGTGCTGTGAAGTGGCATAGTGAAATATTCTATGCAGAGCCACGGGAAGCATAGTGCTCACGAGAAAGAGAAAATGTTTGACTATTGACTGCAATGGATTTGATTTATGCCGAAAGGCTTTCCTTACAAAATGATTCTTTCTACATCCCTGTTCTAAAATGCTTTTCAAACCAATGTGGGTTTATTTCCTTTCTAGCGCAGCCTGGATAAAGTGACGTTGTACAAATCCACAAGCCGTCTGTTGTGGAACTCGTCATCCTGGTCCTTTGTGGAGTTGAGGGACAGGCCGCGTCTGGTGCTTCTTTTTACACTGCCTTTTAACCCATTCTGACCTGAGATCAGATTCACACGAGGTTTCCGCCGGACAAACACTGGTCTGATGAACCCATTCTGACCTGAGATCAGATTCTAAAAATGTCAGTCGTTCTTCGATTCTTTAAAAAATAGCAGACCTACAAGCTCGTATCGCGCCACTCGGTGGCGCGATATGAGCTTGTAGATCTGCTATTTTTAAATAGCTAAAGCATAACATGATGCCGACACCAAAATGGGTGCCCGTTCAGAATGGGTTAATCATCGTGACCAAAGTGTCATCGCAAGCTGGGGACGCTGCTGCGCGCCTCCAGCTCGGCTTTGGTGACAGCATTTCTCACAAGTCACAGCAGCACACAGCTTAAACCACAGTTATACATTAAAACAGGGCTGCTTGTTTTGTTATTTGAAACGTGCAACTGCACAGATGTCTTGGTGGTCAGTGGTGTGTACTGGTAGGGAGTTTTTTTTAGGTAGTTTGGGGTGCATACTTTTTCTTATTACTAATTATTAGATCGGGCCCAAAACATTGTGTTTATTGTTTATGATTTGTCACAACTCGAGTTGGCTTTGTCCGCAGCGTAAACGCCTTTCCTGGGCCCTCGTCGTTCTGAAAGGGGGGGGGGGGGGGGGGCGGGACTGGTGAGTTTAACATTGGTAAATGGTAAATGGTGCATTTATATAGCGCCTTTATCCATGGCGCTTTACAGAGATTGTGCATTACATTCACCCATTCACACACACATGGCAGCGGAAACCATGCAAGGCACCAACCAGCACATCGGGAGCAATTAGGGGTTCAGTGTCTTGCTCAAGGACACTTTGACAGTAACTCTGGGGGAGCCCACAGGGTTCGAACTGGCAACCTTACGGTTACCATCCAGGCACTCTACCCCTGAGCCACCGCCGCCACATTGTTTCATATACAATCAGACAGGACTTTTCTGTTTGGATGTAAGGCCAGAAAGTATTTTCTTTGCCACTTCAGTAAGCGTTCCCACGTAACTTCCACGTACATGTACGAAGATGTCACAGGCATATTATAGCCTCTATAGGTGAATTCAATTTAAACCTTTTTCATCCCGCAGGGGAAATTCAGTTTCAGCTTCGCCCAGCTGAGTGCTGCCCACCGAGCATTTAGGGCTTAAGTGTCTTGCTGGACTGGAACCAAACCTGGGGACAATCAGGGTCCTCCAGCTCCCCTTCCATTCACCCAGACCCTTTTCCCCAGACGGGCTCCCTTCCATTCACCCAGACCCTTTTCCCCAGACGGGCTCCCTTCCATTCACCCAGACCCTTTTCCCCAGACGGGCTCCCTTCCATTCACCCAGACCCTTTTCCCGTCTGTTTGTGAAAGCGCTGCTGCACATTGTACCCAATGGGACACATGCAGTATCTCTCCAATGTCACAGCAGTACAGCCACAGACTTGTCCACTGCCAGACTGGATTACCAGCCAAGGTGCCTGGACCACTGAGCCATGGCCCATGCCTGGACCACTGAGCCATGGCCCATGCCTGGACCACTGAGCCATGGCCCAGGCCTGGACCACTGAGCCATGGCCCAGGCCCTGGACCACTGAGCCATGGCCCAGGCCTGGACCACTGAGCCATGGCCCATGCCTGGACCACTGAGCCATGGCCCATGCCTGGACCACTGAGCCATGGCCCAGGCCTGGACCACTGAGCCATGGCCCAGGCCCTGGACCACTGAGCCATGGCCCAGGCCTGGACCACTGAGCCATGGCCCATGCCTGGACCACTGAGCCATGGCCCAGGCCTGGACCACTGAGCCATGGCCCAGGCCCTGGACCACTGAGCCATGGCCCAGGCCCTGGACCACTGAGCCATGGCCCAGGCCCTGGACCACTGAGCCATGGCCCAGGCCCTGGACCACTGAGCCATGGCCCAGGCCTGGACCACTGAGCCATGGCCCAGGCCTGGACCACTGAGCCATGACCCAGGCCTGGACCACTGAGCCATGGCCCAGGCCTGGACCACTGAGCCATGGCCCAGGCTGGACCACTGAGCCATGGCCCAGGCCCTGGACCACTGAGCCATGGCCCAGGCCCTGGACCGCTGAGCCATGGCCCAGGCCCTGGACCACTGAGCCATGGCCCAGGCCCTGGACCACTGAGCCATGGCCCAGGCCCTGGACCACTGAGCCATGGCCCAGGCCCTGGACCACTGAGCCATGGCCCAGGCCCTGGACCGCTGAGCCATGGCCCAGGCTGGACCACTGAGCCATGGCCCAGGCTGGACCACTGAGCCATGGCCCAGGCCCTGGACCACTGAGCCATGGCCCAGGCCCTGGACCACTGAGCCATGGCCCAGGCTGGACCACTGAGCCATGGCCCAGGCTGGACCACTGAGCCATGGCCCAGGCTGGACCACTGAGCCATGGCCCAGGCTGGACCACTGAGCCATGGCCCAGGCTGGACCACTGAGCCATGGCCCAGGCTGGACCACTGAGCCATGGCCCAGGCTGGACCACTGAGCCATGGCCCAGGCCCTGGACCACTGAGCCATGGCCCAGGCTGGACCACTGAGCCATGGCCCAGGCCTGGACCACTGAGCCATGGCCCAGGCCCTGGACCACTGAGCCATGGCCCAGGCCCTGGACCACTGAGCCATGGCCCAGGCCCTGGACCACTGAGCCATGGCCCAGGCCCTGGACCACTGAGCCATGGCCCAGGCCTGGACCACTGAGCCATGGCCCAGGCCTGGACCACTGAGCCATGACCCAGGCCTGGACCACTGAGCCATGGCCCAGGCCTGGACCACTGAGCCATGGCCCAGGCTGGACCACTGAGCCATGGCCCAGGCCCTGGACCACTGAGCCATGGCCCAGGCCCTGGACCGCTGAGCCATGGCCCAGGCCCTGGACCACTGAGCCATGGCCCAGGCCCTGGACCACTGAGCCATGGCCCAGGCCCTGGACCACTGAGCCATGGCCCAGGCCCTGGACCACTGAGCCATGGCCCAGGCCCTGGACCGCTGAGCCATGGCCCAGGCTGGACCACTGAGCCATGGCCCAGGCTGGACCACTGAGCCATGGCCCAGGCCCTGGACCACTGAGCCATGGCCCAGGCCCTGGACCACTGAGCCATGGCCCAGGCTGGACCACTGAGCCATGGCCCAGGCTGGACCACTGAGCCATGGCCCAGGCTGGACCACTGAGCCATGGCCCAGGCTGGACCACTGAGCCATGGCCCAGGCTGGACCACTGAGCCATGGCCCAGGCTGGACCACTGAGCCATGGCCCAGGCTGGACCACTGAGCCATGGCCCAGGCCCTGGACCACTGAGCCATGGCCCAGGCCAAGGTGCCTGGACCACTGAGCCATGGCCCAGGCCCTGGACCACTGAGCCATGGCCCAGGCCCTGGACCACTGAGCCATGGCCCAGGCCCTGGACCACTGAGCCATGGCCCAGGCCCTGGACCGCTGAGCCATGGCCCAGGCCCTGGACCACTGAGCCATGGCCCAGGCCCTGGACCACTGAGCCATGGCCCAGGCCTGGACCACTGAGCCATGGCCCAGGCCTGGACCACTGAGCCATGACCCAGGCCTGGACCACTGAGCCATGGCCCAGGCCTGGACCACTGAGCCATGGCCCAGGCTGGACCACTTAGCCATGGCCCAGGCCCTGGACCACTGAGCCATGGCCCAGGCTGGACCACTTAGCCATGGCCCAGGCTGGACCACTGAGCCATGGCCCAGGCTGGACCACTGAGCCATGGCCCAGGCCCTGGACCACTGAGCCATGGCCCAGGCCCTGGACCACTGAGCCATGGCCCAGGCCCTGGACCACTGAGCCATGGCCCAGGCTGGACCACTGAGCCATGGCCCAGGCTGGACCACTGAGCCATGGCCCAGGCTGGACCACTGAGCCATGGCCCAGGCTGGACCACTGAGCCATGGCCCAGGCTGGACCACTGAGCCATGGCCCAGGCCGGACCGCTGAGCCATGGCCCAGGCCCTGGACCACTGAGCCATGGCCCAGGCCCTGGACCACTGAGCCATGGCCCAGGCCCTGGACCACTGAGCCATGGCCCAGGCCCTGGACCACTGAGCCATGGCCCAGGCCCTGGACCACTGAGCCATGGCCCAGGCCTGGACCACTGAGCCATGGCCCAGGCCCTGGACCACTGAGCCATGGCCCAGGCCCTGGACCACTGAGCCATGGCCCAGGCCCTGGACCACTGAGCCATGGCCCAGGCTGGACCGCTGAGCCATGGCCCAGGCCGGACCGCTGAGCCATGGCCCAGGCCCTGGACCACTGAGCCATGGCCCAGGCCCTGGACCACTGAGCCATGGCCCAGGCCCTGGACCACTGAGCCATGGCCCAGGCCGGCACAGGGCATTTTTGAGGGGCGCTAGCCCCCCTCCTACAGTTTATTCAGCTATTGGTGTAGATTTTTGTCTTACACAAACATTAACCCATTCTGACCTGAGATCAGATTCACACGAGGTTTCCACTGGACACACACTGGTCTGATGAACCCATTCTGACCTGAGATCAGATTCACACGAGGTTTCCGCCGGACACACACTGGTCTGATGAACCCATTCTGACCTGAGATCAGATTCTAAAAATGTCAGTCGTTCTTCGATTTTTTTCAAAAATAGCAGACCTACAAGCTCGTATCGCGCCACTCGGTGGCGCGATATGAGCTTGTAGATCTGCTATTTTTCAATAGCTAAAGCATAACATGATGCCAACACCAAAATGGGTGCCCGGTCAGAATGGGTTAAATTCCCATTGACAATTAATGGAGAATTTACATCATATGTGTCTGAGCAAATGTTACGTCATCATGATGATGTACGATGAAAAGAGCGCCCCCCGACTTCACATGGGTGTGATTTATTTGCCTTCATCTGGCATCATATTTGTCTGCTTTCCAGGCTATTTGACGCAGAGAGACACCTTGGTTGTCACATCATGGCAGCAAAAAAAAAGGGAAAAAAAACCATTGATGTTGATGAAGGGTCCATTTATGATCGGAGGAAATAAAAACCCAAGGCTCCTTGTAGGGGCAAAGAAAAAGGAAAGGCCTTTGAACGCACGGCGGCCACTGTGGAATTATTAACCCATTCTGACCTGAGATCAGATTCATACGAGGTTTCCACTGGACACACGCCGGTCTGACGAACCCATTCTGACCTGAGATCAGATTCTAAAAATGTCAGTCGTTCTTTGATTTTTTTCAAAAATAGCAGACCTACAAGCTCGTATCGCGCCACTCGGTGGCGCGATATGAGCTTGTAGATCTGCTATTTTTCAATAGCTAAAGCACGACATGATGCCAACACCAAAATGGGTGCCCGTTCAGAATGGGTTAATGGCAAAGCTCTGTCCATTATTCCTTCTTCACCTTGGAAGGGAAAAGAGAAAGCACAGCTGTAGCTGTAGCTGTAGCTGTGGAGGCTTTCTATCTACACTACTTTGTTGTTTTCACTGCATCGACACAAACATCCAACCGTAAAAATTAATTTAATTTTCCCTTCCAAAAACTTCACAAAATGTCAGCTTTTCTGTACGCAGATGTTGTTGTTGTTGCTGATGTTCGTCAGGTAGTAATTAGCGATTTGCATAACATGTGTGTCACGTCGTGAGGTAAGTAACGTCACAGTATAACATGCGCGTCACGTCGTTGGGGTAAGTAACGTCACAGTATAACATGCGCGTCACGTCGTTGGGGTAAGTAACGTCACAGACGGTGCAGCCTGAGGCTGACACTGGGAAATAGACACGCAAGTGACGTGATGTTTATTCTTCACTTATAGAGCAGCAGTTTTATCCCATTCAGACCGGGCACCCATTTTGGTGTCGGCATCATGTTATGCTTTATCTATTGAAAAATAGCAGATCTACAAGCTCATATCGCGCCACCGAGTGGCGCGATATGAGCTTGTAGGTCTGCTATTTTTTGAAAAATCGAAGAACGACTGACATTTTTTTAATCTGATCTCAGGTCAGAATGGGTTTAATCAGACCAATGTGTGTCCAGTGGAAACCTCGTATGAATCTGATCTCAGGTCAGACTCAGAATGGGTTATTCAGAGTGACAACGTTTTGGTCTACACGGCCTTCAGGTTTCAGGGGACACCTGATGCAGGTCCTACGGTCACCTGTCCTTGTCGGTATGCACAAGGCCTTTTCTCTACAAATATTTATGAGACATGAAAGGAGGAAAGCTGTGGTTTTAAAGTGGTTGTGGGCTGGGGCGGTGGTGGCTCAGGGGTAGAGTGCCTGGATGGTAACCGTAAGGTTGCCAGTTCGAACCTGGGCTCCCCCAGAGTTACTGTCGAAGTGTCCTTGAGCAAGACACTGAACCCCTAATTGCTCCCGATGTGCTAGTTGGTGCCTTGCATGGTTTCCACTGCCATCGGTGTATGAATGGGTGAATGTAATGCACAATCTCTGTAAAGCGCCTTGGATAAAGGCGCTATATAAATGCACCATTTACCATTTGTTGTTGGCTGGTTGTCAGAAGACATCATGAACAGCAGTGACCTGGCATCCACAGGTATGGACTAGTGGATGTGTGTTTGTTTGTCTGCTGAAGCGCGGGCGTAGACTAGAGCCACTGTTACTGGCTGGATGAAAAACAGAGGAAGAAAACTTGTCACCTTTGTTTTGTCGAGGTTAGATTCCCGTTCCAGTATTTGCTGGCAGTTTAAAGTCTTACACAAGTAAGACGCGCAAACGCGGGAAGCTCATACATTGCAATAACAACAATTAGAATAAATTACGTTTTTTTTTCCTTTTTAGTTAGTAATTATTTTAAGTTTTCTACTGTGTGTGTGTGTGTGTGTGTGTGTGTGTGTGTGTGTGTGTGTGTGTGTATGATGATGATGATGATGATGATGATGATGTGTGCTACAGCTGCGCCCTCTGGTGGCGGGCGGGTGGTGTCACAGCGGGACAGACACACAGACAGACACACAGACATGATCTGCAGGGTCTCATAGTTAGTGCTCACTGAGTTCGCAATCACTGCGTTCGCAATAACCGTTGAGTATCCATGCCATGACACCAAAATGGAATTGTTGGATTGAAAAAAATATAGTTTTGAGTCTTTTGACCTTCCATCTTTTGTTCCTTTTCAGTTTGATCAAACAGAAGTAGAACACTGCAGGGATTTGACTCAGACACACACACACACACACACACACACACACACACACACACACACACACACACACACACACACACACACACACACACACACACACACCCTCCGCCCCTCTCAGAGAAGACTTGTTTAATTCTATCCGCTCTGAGCCTCTGACATGCTCTTGACATAGATTAATTATAGAGGCTCTTTGTGTCGATTAGCAACGTGTGTCGCTGTTCCTCTGAGAGAGAGGGGGGGGGGATGGGGATCTGCTGGTCAGAGGGGGGGGGGGGGATGGGGATCTGCTGGTCAGAGGGGGGGGGGGTGGGGGGGGGGGATGGGGATCTGCTGGTCAGAGCTCCAGGGATGCTGCAAATATTGTGTAAATGTCAAGACCTGCTCTGAGGCATTACAGGTTGGCAGACCTGCTCTGAGGCATTACAGGTTGGCAGACCTGCTCTGGGGCATTACAGGTTGGCAGACCTGCTCTGAGGCATTTCAGGTTGGCAGACCTGCTCTAGGGGGCATTACAGGCTGGCAGACCTGCTCTAGGGCATTACAGGTTGGCAGACCTGCTCTGGGGCATTACAGGTTGGCAGACCTGCTCTAGGGCATTACAGGTTGGCAGACCTGCTCTGGGGGGCATTACAGGTTGGCAGACCTGTTCTGAGGCATTACAGGTTGGCAGACCTGCTCTGGGGGGCATTACAGGTTGGCAGACCTGCTCTAGGGCATTACAGGTTGGCAGACCTGCTCTAGGGCATTACAGGTTGGCAGACCTGCTCTAGGGCATTACAGGTTGGCAGACCTGCTCTGGGGGGCATTACAGGTTGGCAGACCTGCTCTAGGGCATTACAGGTTGGCAGACCTGCTCTAGGGCATTACAGGTTGGCAGACCTGCTCTGAGGCATTACAGGTTGGCAGACCTGCTCTGGGGCATTACAGGTTGGCAGACCTGCTCTGGGGGGCATTACAGGTTGGCAGACCTGCTCTAGGGCATTTCAGGTTGGCAGACCTGCTCTGAGGCATTACAGGTTGGCAGACCTGCTCTAGGGCATTACAGGTTGGCAGACCTGCTCTAGGGCATTACAGGTTGGCAGACCTGCTCTGAGGCATTACAGGTTGGCAGACCTGCTCTGAGGCATTACAGGTTGGCAGACCTGCTCTGAGGCATTACAGGTTGGCAGACCTGCTCTGAGGCATTACAGGTTGGCAGACCTGCTCTGAGGCATTACAGGTTGGCAGACCTGCTCTGAGGCATTACAGGTTGGCAGACCTGCTCTAGGGCATCACAGGTTGGCAGACCTGCTCTAGGGCATTTCAGGTTGGCAGACCTGCTCTAGGGGGCATTACAGGTTGGCAGACCTGCTCTAGGGCATTACAGGTTGGCAGACCTGCTCTGAGGCATTACAGGTTGGCAGACATTGACTCTCCTGTCTGCTGTAAACATGTGGAGAAAAAGTAACACAAGACAAGACCAGCCAGACCTGTTTACTAGACCATAAATACACAATTTCATGTCATTAAACCAGTGACATGCGTGTGACAGACGGCACTGAATGAGATGGAGATGTAATTGGTTTTTACAGTTTTTCCACAATTGTTAACACGTTTTCTAGGTCTTTCTCAAAACTGCACACACAACAAAACTGAAAACCTTCACACTCAAAATGCACCCTGCATGATGATGACACCATCAAAAGCGGAACTCGTGTTTTAACCCATTCTGACCTGAGATCAGATTCATACGAGGTTTCCGCCGGACACACACTGGTCTGATGAACCCATTCTGACCTGAGATCAGATTCTAGAAATGTCAGTCGCTCTTCGATTTTTCAAAAATAGCAGACCTACAAGCTCGTATCGCGCCACTCGGTGGCGCGATATGAGCTTGTAGATCTGCTATTTTTAAATAGCTATAGCATGACATGATGCTGACACCAAAATGGGTGCCCGGTCAGAATGGGTTAATTTGGTACACACAGCCATATCTTCAAATGACACACACACATACCATTCATTGAGTACACACACAATTGAGTACACGCAGAGAAGTTTGCTGCACACTACCAATCATTTACAGCAGCAGCTGAAGTGTGAAATTGAAACACGATCATAGAAATGGAACACACATGAATGACAGACAATGCCTCTGGAGAATGAGCCATTTCTCCTTTTGTGAAAGTTACTTAGTGTAGGCCTACTTTTTTCATAGTCTACAGATCTACAAGCTCACAACGCGTCACGCTGCGACACATTGTGAACTTGTAGATCAGCTATTTTCGGGGCGCAGAACCCAGCACTCTTAGCTAGTGAAGATGCAATGTACTTCAAATGTTACGTTACAAGTTCAGACTTTGGAAAAAAAGCAATTATCCTGAATACAAACTTTGGGCATGGCATGGAAAGGAAAGGAGTGGCATTTGCATTTCTTTCACCATAGTAAATAAATGCTGCGTTCATGGTCTGGAAAGGGCAGTTGTTAACTTGTTTTACAGACGGGTAAAATGGCAGGGGCTGAAGCCCCCTTTGATGTCTATGTGTTTCTCCATGAGCTCGTGTTTAGATATTTGAATATGTGTGTGTTGTAGGTTGATGCTTTGAGATTTTACCTGAGAAGTGTGTGCAACTGTCAAGGAAATGTGGGATACCTGAGTTGTATATTTAAGGACGTCATAAACCAAGCCATGAGAAGCTGTTAAGCCATGAGAAGCTGTTTTCTGTTCTCACTGACATTTGACCTGTGACTTGTGTGGAGGGGTCTCTCATTGGCAGTGTTAGGACCCACCTACCCCTGGGGGGGGGGTAATAATGTACTTAATCTGAAGTCTGACTGAGATGTGTTGAGTCAGTGTGTGGTGTTCCATTGTAACGCTTCACGGCTACTCCGTATTCGAATACATTCTATTCCAATACTCTGAAACTCTGAATTGTGTCTGTCTCATTATTGTGTTTCAACTGTGTTATATGTGCTCACCGACAGATTGCATTAACACAACAACCGGACATTGTGTCTAGTGTTTGGACAACAAGTGTAAGAAGGACATTCAGAGTCTATAGTGCAGATAAGGGAGTGTGAAGTATGCCAAATAGAGCGTCGCGGCCCCGCCCCCTATACCAGGGCCCAGTCCCGCCCCCTACCAGGGCCCAGTCCCGCCCCCTACCAGGGCCCAGTCCCGCCCCCTACCAGGGCCCAGTCCCGCCACCTACCAGGGCCCAGTCCCGCCCCCTACCAGGGCCCAGGAAATGATTCATTTTCCTCATAGACATTTCAAAAAGTATTTATTTAAAGACCTTTTAAGCCTCGTACAAAGCCAACTGTTGTCGTAACAAATCATGACAACAAACAAAAAAATTCGGGCTGAACAAATAATTCGAAAGAAGAAGAAAACGGCAGGTTACAACACTTCTTTTTGTTGTTTTTCTTCTTTGTAATTATTTGTTTGGTCCAAAATATTGTGTTTGTTGTGATTTGTGATTTGTCACGACAAGAGTTGGCTTTGTACGACCCCCTGGCCGCATTCGTGGGGGTCTGGATGTTCCAGGGACCCCCGGGGACCCCCACACGGTAAATGTCATTTCTCGACCGTTTCGGACGCAGCTCGCCGGAACCAGGACCTGGACACGTTCCTGGTGGTCTGGATGTTCAGAGAGAGAGAGAGAGAGAGAGAGAGATTGATTAAGATTGAGTTGTTTAAGTGAGGGTGGAGAAAGGACATTGTCCAAGCTTAACATCAAGGACTGATGTCCTGGGAAAGAATGCTCTGGAACAATGAACTTTAATTAGAGGAAATGAGCGATGAAATGCACTGAATACAGATGAGTGATATGAGGAGATGTTTCCACTGTCAAACCTCTTCATTTAATTCATACTGCACTATAGTCCTTCCACTACACTGACTACAGAGCTGCCTGCGCCCGTCACAGACGAGAATGTACTTTATGTCAATTAAGCACGTTTTAAAGTGGCATTGATTTGACCTCAAAACTATTCTGCCACTGCACAAGAGTTCTATACCTTGAGTCAATGTCACTGTGGAAGGAGATATAAGGTGGCCAACTTAAAAGAGAGTCCAAGGCAGCTCTGTCCAGTTGAAGTAGAAACAAATCCTTTATTTCATTAATTCATTAAATATTAAAAACAAGCGTTAAAAACACGACCAACGCGTTTACTATTTCTGCCACTATGCAAATGCTCTCAAACGAACCTGAACTATGTGCTAACAGCTAAACAGTGTAGTCTAGAGTTTATCCCATTCTGACCGGGCACCCATTTTGGTGTCAGCATCATGTTATGCTTTAGCTATTTAAAAATAGCAGATCTACAAGCTCATATCGCGCCACCGAGTGGCGCGATACGAGCTTGTAGGTCTGCTATTTTTGAAAAATCGAAGAGCGACTGACATTTCTAGAATCTGATCTCAGGTCAGAATGGGTTCATCAGACCAGTGTGTGTCCGGCGGAAACCTCGTATGAATCTGATCTCAGGTCAGAATGGGTTAAGTAACAGCACTGATCTGGATTCCAGTCAGACACATTAATGGAACGTCTGTAAAGCAGTGGTGTCTGCAGGCAGCAGGAATCCACTTTTCTCACTGAATGTGATACAACAGTACTGAAGAGCGCTTTGCTTTCATGATACAACAGTACTGAAGAGCGCTTTGCTTTCATGATACAACAGTACTGAAGAGCGCTTTGCTTTCATGCAACGCAATCAATGAGAGTAAAATGAGTGTGCGAGTAAACTAAAACATATCATTCCTCCGCTCTGTGGGAGGTCTGTTCATACGAATGAGCATTCACTTTGGTGTGTCTCGTAGCCAAACAACACGTCTGACGCCGTGTGTGATTAAAAGTGAACGAATGTATTCATTAGTCTCTTATAATACGTAGCAGGTCGTCAGCCTGTCGACCGTACTGAGTGCTCCTGAATCAGTCTTTATCATGTTTCCTTTCTACTACTGGTGCAGTTTACTGTACACCCACTGTGTTCCCATTTACTATTTCTGAGTCACTCTACTTACATGTACTAACCATGTACGGCACTTACACTGCCTGCTGTAGCATGCACTCAAAGCATGGCAGACAAATCAATAAACTCTTTCCATCATTGCAGTCCAGATTAAATTGCATGCTGCCTGTACTGTATATAGGTTTGTCCATTGCTTTGTTGGCTGAACCTGACCACCTCTTCTGTCCCTCCAGCAGGACCAGTACCAGGACCAGTACCAGGACCAGTACCCAGCCAGAGGAGAAATACTCCTGACATCCCATGGCCTGGAACTGGTGCTACAGGTGGAACGCAATCAGTAAGTGTTTTCATAACCACTGCATTCCTGTCTTATTTTAGCAGAGAGAGAGAGAGACGTTTTCTCCAAGCTCTACTTTTGTATTATTTAGATTCTGCCCCTTTTAAACCATTCTGACCTGAGATCAGATTCATACGAGGTTTCCACTGGACACACACTGGTCTGATTAACCCATTCTGACCTGAGATCAGATTCTAGAAATGTCAGTCGCTCTTCAATTTTTCAAAAATAGCAGACCTACAAGCTCGTATCGCGCCACTCGGTGGCGCGATATGAGCTTGTAGATCTGCTATTTTTCAATAGCTAAAGCATAACATGATGCTGACACCAAAATGGGTGCCCGTTCAGAATGGGTTAATGTAATGTACTTTTTTAATTCAATCCAAATCAATTGCCTTCTTCTCCATTGCCTGTATTTTATAAGGTTACCATAATTTTTCCACATGGGGCATAAGGTTACCATAATTATATGCCATTAAATTCGTCCTCTGCATTTACCCAATCTAATTATTAGGAGCAGTGGGCGTTATTAATTCAGCAGCAAAAAATGTGAGTGGTTTGGGCCTTCTCCTGATTTGACACTGCGCTAATTGTCCTATTGTTTTAAACTGCATGCCTGTTTTAACGCTGTTTTGTTTTGCTTTTGTTTTTATTATTTTTTCTGCTCTGTAAAGCACTTTGAGCTACATTTATGTATGAAAGGTGCTATATAAATAAAGTTTATTATTATTATTATTATTATTATTAACCCATTCTGACCGGACACCCATTTTGGTGTCAGCATCATGTTATGCTTTAGCTATTTAAAAATAGCAGATCTACAAGCTCATATCGCGCCACCGAGTGGCGCGATACGAGCTTGTAGGTCTGCTATTTTTGAAAAATCGAAGAGCGACTGACATTTTTAGAATCTGATGTCAGGTCAGAATGGGTTAATCAGACCAGTGTGTGTCCGGCGGAAACCTCGTGTGAATCTGATCTCAGGTCAGAATGGGTTAAGTGCCTTGCTCAGGGACAGTGACTCATAAAGTGGGCGGGCCGAGGATGACCTCTCTATCCATCAAGCTACTATGACACAAAAAGTAAAAAAAAAAAAAAAGCATAACATGATGCTGACACCAAAATGGATGCCCGGTCAGAATGGGTTAACATCCCAACATTTCGATCCCTCTCATGCAAATTGCTCCAATTGTTTCTCATTCATTGAACAGTGAAATGTTCCTCATCTCCTCTTCTTGCGTGTTATAGAGAGTATGCACACATGCATCACTTTTCCCTCATCTGGACCGAGTGGCAAAGCATTGAGCAACATGGAGCATTTTAGTCAGGGGATAATAATAAAATCAAAAAGTCTAATGCAAATACATTTCTTATAAAGAATTGTCTTCACCAATGTGTAAACACTGGTGAAAAATACTCCTTCGGCCATATAGCCACTTGCCAAATGTGCCCAAATTCTGACCGGGCACCCATTTTGGTGTCGGCATCATGTTATGCTTTAGCTATTGAAAAATAGCAGATCTACAAGCTCATATCGCGCCACCGAGTGGCGCGATACGAGCTTGTAGGTCTGTTTTTTTTTTTTAAATCGAAGAGCGACTGACATTTTTAGAATCTGATCTCAGGTCAGAATGGGTTCATCAGACCAGTGTGTGTCCAGTGGAAACCTCGTATGAATCTGATCTCAGGTCAGAATGGGCTAAACTGCACATACTGCAGCAGGACATTGCGTTATTGAAAATAAGGGCTTCCAAACTCTGAGTGAAAATAATCACCTGACAGAAAGTTGCTCATCCACATGGATTCTTTTAGAAACAAAAACTTTGCAGATAGAAAGAGGGTAATTCAAGCTTTCCGTACAGCTGCAATGTTGGTGAATTTCAAGTAAGTAAGTAAGCAAGTACATTTTATTTATATAGCACTTCTGAGAAAACTCACAAAGTGCTTTACATGCAGGAAATGGAAAACAAAAACGATAACAAGCAGAATAAAAACAGAATAGTACAGAGCAGTAAACAGCCTCTAGCAAAATAGCGATACCCACTTGGAAAAATCATGAAATCATGACACATCTGGAAATGCCTGTGTGTGCAAATAGTATAGTTTTAAGTTTGTTCTTAACCCATTCTGAACGGGCACCCATTTTGGTGTCAGCATCATGTTATGCTTTAGCTATTGAAAAATAGCAGATCTACAAGCTCATATCGCGCCACCGAGTGGCGCGATACGAGCTTGTAGGTCTGCTATTTTTGAAAAATCGAAGAGCGACTGACATTTTTAGAATCTGATCTCAGGTCAGAATGGGTTAATCAGACCAGTGTGTGTCCGGCGGAAACCTCGTATGAATCTGATCTCAGGTCAGAATGTCTACAGAAACTGCTGATCTCAGGGCCTGAGGAAGAGTGTTCCATAGTGTGGGCACTACACAACCTTTGAAAGGCTCTGTCACCTTTTGTTTTGAGTCTAGTGCTGGGGACAATTAACAGACCCTGTTCCGCAGACCTTAAGGGCCCCCTCTGGCACATATACCTCTGGACAAGGTCAGTTAAGTATTTCGGAGCCTGACCATATATAGAGCTCGATAGGTGAAACATAGTTTAACTCATTTCGACCGGGCACCCATTTTGGTGTCGGCATCATGTCATGCTTTAGCTATTGAAAAATAGCAGATCTACAAGCTCATATCGCGCCACCGAGTGGCGCGATACGAGCTTGTAGGTCTGCTATTTTTTGAAAATTCGAAGAACGACTGACATTTTTTAGAATCTGATCTCAGGTCAGAATGGGTTCATCAGACCAGTGTGTGTCCAGTGGAAACCTCGTTATGAATCTGATCTCAGGTCAGAATGGGTTAATACGGTTTGGATATATGGGCTGTAAAGGCCAGAAAGTAGTTTCTTGCCACTCTGTAGTACGTCGTCCAGGGACGATGATTTCACACGCATAGCCTCTATGAGTACTCGCTGCTGTTGAGTGGAGGCAGGAAGTGTCATTTATTAAAGAAGCATGAAGGCTTCATGGGGGCCTAATGGGTATTAGCAGGCCAATAAACACAGGTATTAGCAGGCCTCCCCATGGGGGCCTAATGGGTATTAGCAGGCCGCCCCATGGGGGCCGAGGGGAGGTTACTCTCCCCCAGTGACAACATGAAGGCCTGCCTGCCTCTAGTCAGTCGCTGTCACATTATTAGCCTCAGACGTGCATAAAATCAACCAGGTGGATCCTGTGCTCAGCTTGATGCTCCAATTAAAGACCTCACCGCACAGAGGAACAGAACCCTTTATTATTTACAGGACAAGGTGTAGAACCTTTGATTCCGTTGCTGAGTTTGAATGCAAATGCTGTCTTTCTTTCTTTTTTCCCACGGTGTCTGTCTGTCGATTCAGAGAGAGAGAGAGAGAGAGAGAGAGAGAGAGAGAGAGAGAGAATGCAGGAGTCGAACTCTGACACAGTTTAGGTCAGACTCGGAGCGACTGTGACAATGATTGCAGTTGGTGAACAATGTGAGATTAATTGATGTTAGCAGCATTTCATTACCTCGTTGACGCAGACTTTGAGGTTTGCTGCAGTGTCTGCAATCTCCCAAATTGGAAAATAGCAATCTTTAGAAAAACGCTTCATCTCAGTACAGAAGTGTTTCACACAAACAATGTTGGTGTAATTAACAGATTAACTGAAAAAACATGAACAGATTTTCAAATTCTGTACTGTATTATACTGTAACTGTACTGTACTGTACTGTACTGTACTGTACTGTACTGTACTGTACTGTACTGTACTGTACTGTACTGTACTGTACTGTACTGTACTGTACTGTACTGTACTGTACTTCAGCCAGTGTACAGGAGGCCAGCATGGCAGTGAGTGTGTTCATTTTATTCTGAGGTTTGGTCTGGACTCTAGTCTGGACCCTGGAATGTAGGTCAGAGAGGAGGGAGAACCATTTGGGCAGATTACATCATTGTAACAGATACAGTAGATACAGATACAGTAGATACAGATTACATCATTGTAACAGATACAGTACGGGGGAGCAGTGGGGCGGGGGGGCTTACGTACAGTAAGTACAGCTGGCTGCCCTAAACAGGACACACAGAATGATTTACAATGTGCCGGCAATACAGTAGACGACACACACACACACACACACACACACACACACACACACACACGTCACACACACACACAGCACGACACCAGTCTGCGTTTCCTTTAAAGGAATGTGTTCCCTATAGGCGCGAAGCTCCGCCCCCTCCGCTATTCATGTCAGTGGAAGTTGCTCAGTGGCGTTTTGAAGCACCCGGAAGTGTCTGCCGGAAGTACCGTCTATTTCCGCATTTGGCATTTGGGCACCAAATTTTGGTGCCCAAATGCGGAAGTGCAGCTGGGCTTTAACACTGAGCGCTCGGTTGAAGTGCAGCTGGGCTTTAACACTGAGCGCTCGGTTGAAGTGCAGCTGGGCTTTAACACTGAGCGCTCGGTTGAAGTGCAGCTGGGCTTTAACACTGAGCGCTCAGTTGCACGGGGTTTCCTCGTCATGAATCCACGGGTCCGCCTGCAGTCCTTCCTCTTACCACTAGGGCCCAGCGCTTCAACGTTGGAGTGCCTAGCTGGCCCCTTGGGTTGAACCTTAGAGTATATATTTCTAGAGAAGGCACCCAGAGGAAACCCTGAGGCGAAATGGACATAGTGGCCGGATTTGGTAGTGCAGCTCAAGCCAGCGCTGCTCCGTTGACTATCATTGCGCACGTTCATGTGATTGGGGCCATGACACGTGAACGAATGTTTCATACGTGAACGCGCACAAACGGCACAATGATAGTCAACGGCAGCGCGTTCATGTGTTTGGGGCCAATCCGTCCCAGAATGCACTCTGTTCCTACCAGGAAGGAGGAGTGAATCCGCCTCATGCGCTTTTGAGCAACTTAATGCAAGTGGATGGGAGGAGAACTCGGGTGTCTTCTCTATAGATATATAACTCTATGGGTTGAACCCACTGACTTCCTGTTTGGAGTGTGTTCAAGAAGTGCTCTCAGATTGCACAACACATGCAGCAGCTGTTGTGAATTCTGTCGCATGGTATGTGCATTTGGACAAACACATTAGTGTGGGTGGGTGTGCACACACTGCAGTGCACACGCATTTCATCGCACACCAACTCATGCTGGCATTTCAGTATACTTACCAACCCCTAAACCAACTGTAATCTTTTCATTAACCCTTATATCTTAGCCATAACCTAACCCTAACTCTAAATAAAATCTAACCTTAAAATAGCGCTTCAAGCAAAGTGAGGACCTCCACACAACTTGCATACATACATACGTCTTCATGACTTCATGACCTGCAGACAGCATAGGCTCTTCAAGTATCAATGACTGACTGGCAGCCGACATTAACTAACACTTAAAGGACCACTTCACCACTTTTCAACTTATCTTCATATAATTGGTCCTCACTAATGTTCGATAAAATACCACAATTCTTTTTCTACTCAGTCTGTGCCTCATTGGAGTGCTGTGGGTAGTTCACAAACCCGTCCACCACGTTAAAAAGTGGTTAAGTGGGCCTTTAACAGATTCTGTACATAGGACGTCTGAGAACGTCATAAGGACCCCGAAATATTAGTACTATTGACGTGTGAGGACGTCCTAGCGACGTCCCAGCGACGCGGGGCGAGATAAGAATATTCAGAATTTTTCCTTTTTTTTTTTTTGGCATTTCGCTTTTCGCTTGCTAACGCTCAGTGCAACTATTAGCTTGTCATTGACTCCCAAGAATGACTCGTATCTCCTAATCCAAGGCGCTCTCCGCGGTGATGAATGGATCGATATGCTGGCGCTTCATTTCTGCTCCTCATCCGTCTCTCCCGCAAAATATGAACGTTTTTTGGAGCGTAAAACAATATATTAAGATGATCGGGGATGTGAGGTCACTTTGTAAAGTCAACTTTTTTAGGCAAGTGTTTCCTGTTTCATGGCTTTCAAAGTAAAAGCGATCAGACAACTCTGGCACGCTATAGCCTTTATTTTGAAGGCACTTCCTGTACTAAATGTGTTAATATAGCGTTTACTTCAATCCTCAAACATTGTGCTCACCGAGCACGGTGCACCATTAGCCTTCATCTATGACAGGCCACTGGGGTCATCATAGTGACATGCTTCTTTGTTAAGACCAATTAACGTTAGTTGGGGTCTCATGGTTGCCCCTGGCACAGCAATGTGACCATTAAGCTGTCAGGTTGTGGCTGATTTTGAAGCTTATTATATTTGCTCCTCAGGGAGTTGGAGTTTGGTTTATATCTGTTGCCACCAGGAGGTTGTCTCGCGTTACCAGACTGTTGCCTCTCGCAATTTCCAAATTGCATACAGTCTGGAGCAACGGACGAGCTGTCATGAGTAAAATATGTGGAGCCTCCTCCCTACTTCCGTTTCGTCTTTACAGTCGCGCACATTTATCCTAATATAAATAGAAATCATCTAAGCATATACAGTATATATATAGCTTGCTGCTTAGCAGAAATGGAAATAAAAAAAAATAAGCTAAAGATATTTTAAAATATATTTCCGTGAACGGAAATGGCAGCTTCCTTACTCGGATTTGGGGAGGTGTATAGTTCCAGACTCCATATATAGCATTCGGAGATTGTGCAACAGTTGTCTGGCTCTGTGAGACTAACCAGGAGGTGGTCACTGCAATGGCATAATTGAGTGAATACTGGCATCTTGAGAAAACACTGCACAGTGGGAACAATTTAGGGGCTAAAAATGTCAACAGGGGAATTATGTCCCGGCTGTTTTCTCACAAATTAAAACCTTTTCTCTGTGTTCCCATTCCCATTCTTCCAACCTGTTGCTGACGGGGCAGATGCACCACATGGGATGGGACACCTAATTCACCCTAATGATAACACATTTACATGCAGTAAATGTTTTAAACAAATTCATGCATCTTCTCTCAAGTTCCCCAGGCTGTGCAACCATGTCGCAAGTTGTCGGGTGCATACTTTGCTACATGTTTTTCTCTCCCCACTGGTTTCTTTCAGTTTAACCCATTCTGACCTGAGATCAGATTCATAACGAGGTTTTCCACTGGACACACACTGGTCTGATGAACCCATTCTGACCCGAGATCAGATTCTAAAAAATCTGTCGTTCTTCGATTTTTCAAAAAATAGCAGACCTACAAGCTCGTATCGCGCCACTCGGTGGCGCGATATGAGCTTGTAGATCTGCTATTTTTAAATAGCTAAATCATAACATGATGCTGACACCAAAATGGGTGCCCGTTCAGAATGGGTTAAGTATTCATCCGTTTCCCTGATTGAGTGAAGTTGCCTGTTGTAGTTTTTAATCATGGCCCCCTGACTGGTACCCAGAGATGCTATAGCAGTGTTTTCCCAGATGTCCCTATAGGTTGGCCAGATATAGAAAATGTAATTAACTTGATATTTTCCCCAGTCTACAACACGCTTAATTCATCCTCTGTCCTGTACACTAAAACACCATAATCACCAGTGAGCATTCCTCTTTGAGATATAAACGCTCACAAAAATAATGTCTCTGCAGGTTCTAACCCATTCTGACCTGAGATCAGATTCATACGAGGTTTCCACTGGACACACACTGGTCTGATTAACCCATTCTGACCTGAGATCAGATTCTAAAAATGTCAGTCGTTCTTCGATTTTTCAAAAAATAGCAGACCTACAAGCTCGTATCGCGCCACTCGGTGGCGCGATATGAGCTTGTAGATCTGCTATTTTTGAATAGCTAAAGCACGACATGATGCTAACACCAAAATGGGTGCCCGGTCAGAATGGGCTAAATGTAGCTACGGGGACCAGTACCAGCTGTCTGCTGTGATTTGTTTCTCATGCTTATCACCTCGGTTTTAGCTCCGAACTGCACTCCGCTCTGTGGAACTGATATGATGAACGGTCCCTCGTCACCGTGGCCCTCTTGTGTAATGTCTGTGACTCAGTGGCACAGTACACCCGACTCAGGGGACGGCAAATGTTCTATTACGCCTGTGTTTTATAGCCTCCTTGTTAACCCATTCTGACCTGAGATCAGATTCTATAAACGTCTTCTACATCCTGACAGTTTTCTGATAAAGCTACGTTTACTATGTCAGTCGTTCTTCGATTTTTCAAAAAATAGCAGACCTACAAGCTCGTATCGCGCCACTCGGTGGACGCGATATGAGCTTGTAGATCTGCTATTTTTAAATAGCTAAAGCATGACATGATGCCAACACCAAAATGGGTGCACGGTCAGAATGGGTTAAGCACGGAGCAATTTTTCTAACGCCACTGATAAGGATGTTTGCATAACAACGTTCCATTCGGCCCCATTAAGTAGAACGTGGCTTATTTTCAGGCCTTAAATTAGATTTATAGGCCACGATAATGATTTTGTCTTCCTTAGTTTTTGTTGTCTTTGTCTCATCTTGCTCCTTCTTTTTCATCTCCTCAAAATGTGTTTCATGAAGCACAGCGTTGAACACAAACGCATCAGCTGTCAGTCGTTCAATCCGCCACGCATTCCTACACGCTAATAAATTTTGAAATCCGGCTCCCTCCCACACTAGACCTCTGCTCCACCACCCCAGCCTCCACCTTATAGTTCAGACTCAGAGTCTTGCGTTACTCAAACGTTTGAACTGAATTTGATGCGTGTTTGTCTCTCAAGGATAACTGGAACTCAATCATATAATCAAGCATAAATCACCAAAGTGGAAAAAGCGGCACTCTTCACGTTCTCAGTAAAATGTGAAATCACATCTGAGCCAGTCTTGCATCATTGATTTTGGAGTGCCGCTTTTTCCACGTTGGTGGTTTATGATTGAAGTTATATTTATAGCTGAGCAGCCACTGCATCCAGAGGAAGCGCACCTGCCTTTCTTTCTTTAACGTTGAAATGCAGACAAGTTTGCATGACTTGAACAAATGTCTTGCTAATGGGCCCGCTCTTGTGTGACCGTGTGTGTGTGTGTGTGTGTGTGTGTGTGTGTGTGTGTGTGTGTGTGTGTGTGTGTGCACGCGCGCGTGTGTGTTACTGTTTTCCATCAGTAGGATAGAAAGCACACACACACACACACACACACACACACACTCTCTCAGCCAGCTCTTGGCACAAGTTCACATGCAGACAGAGCTAACATAACAGCTGTGCTCTATGATGATTGTGTTGTCAGCTCTCTCTCTGTGTGTGTGTGTGTGTGTGTGTGTGTGTGTGTGTGTGTGTGTGTGTGTGTGTTTGTGTGTGTGTGTGTGTGTGTGTGTGTGTGTGTGTGTGTGTGTGTGTGTGCGTATGCGTGTGCGTGCACGTGCGTGTGTGTGCGCATGCACATGCATGCATGCGTGCGCGTGCATGCATGCTGTATCAGCTGGCCAGTGACCACTTGGTTTCTACAGCCAAGTGGACTGAATTAACAATCGCTCACAGTCCTGTCATTGTGTCTGTGCTTCATGGCATATGTGTCTGTGTTTATTATTAAATCTAGAATAGGGTCCAATTTAAAAAACCTCATGACATATCAACAGTCATTCCACCAATGCAATGTTTACTGCAGACGAAGAAGGGACCTCACAGATGTCACCGTGTGACTTTGACAAAGACCTGCTCCACCAGCAAGCTCAAACACAGGCAGCAGAAACCAGGACTTAACCCATTCTGACCTGAGATCAGATTCATACGAGGTTTCCGCCGGACACACACTGGTCTGATTAACCAAATTCTGACCTGAGATCAAATTCTAAAAAAATGTCAGTCGTTCTTCGATTTTTCAAAAAATAGCAGACCTACAAGCTCGTATCGCGCCACTCGGTGGCGCGATATGAGCTTGTAGATCTGCTATTTTTAACACCAAAATGGGTGCCCTGTCAGAATGGGTTAAACAAACTGTCCCCCCCCCCCGCTGTGATCTGCAGCTCCAAAAGCCGCCCCATAAAATCCTGTCAGAGCCGTCAGCAGGACTCCAAAGCAAAGCCTGTCTTTTCAAAAGCCTCACAGACACACAGACAGACAAAGACAAAGTACAGCATGAATTCCAAATATAGAAGAAAGCCCAAAAAGTTGAAATACTGCATTGAGGTTGTATGTGTTTACAATTTACAATTTAGGCATTTAGCAGACGCTCTTAATCCAGAGCGACTTACAATAAGCAAGAACAAAAGCATGGGAATACATCACAAAAAAGCATTTATCATGAAACATGCGTAAGCTAAGAAAGTAACAGTGGAATATCTATATTATGAGACTATACATATAAACTATATATATATACTACTATGCTATACATATGTACTATGGCGTGCTATGATTATATACAATGCAATCATAGTGCTGTCTACATAACATGCTATAAGTCTGTATCAGATGCTATCTAAGTCTACAGAAATGCTATCTAAGGGGTTAGGGTAAGTGCTATGGGCCATGATGGAGTCTGAAAAGGTGGGTTTTCAGACTACGGCGGAAGATTAAGAGTGATGCTGCAGTTCTGACTGCAATGGGAAGTGCATTCCACAGTTTTGGAGCCAGAAGGGAGAAGAGTTTGGGACGTGTGGAGCGTTGTCCCGGCGTTTTTAGCCCATTCTGACAGGGCACCCATTTTGGTGTCAGCATCATGTTATGCTTTAGATATTTAAAAATAGCAGATCCACAAGCTCATATCGCGCCACCGAGTGGCGCGATACAAGCTTGTAGGTCTGCTATTTTTGAAAAATCGAAGAGCGACTGACATTTTTAGAATCTGATCTCAGGTCAGAATGGGTTCATCAGACCAGTGTGTGTCCGGCGGAAACCTCGTATGAATCTGATCTCAGGTCAGAATGGGGTAATTACTGAGGGTACTTCCAGCTGTTTACCGTGCACATGGAATCCTCTCATGAAATGTGTGACCACATGAAACCACTGAAACACGGCACCAAAAAAGAGAGACAGAAGACATGGAATGATGGAGCATGCACATGTATGTACAACTCATGAGACGTAAACAATAATGAATGGTTTTATCATTATTATCTGGTAGGATCCCCCAGTAGCGGTGCCCCGGCCTAAAGCACCACTAGGTCACTCACACCTACGTAAGACACACTTGTGTCCTGTGTCTTCTGTGTGTCATGGCCGCCTCAATGCATTTCCAATGGGAGTCACATCATGGTTTCATGACACAACCTCTGTCACGTTATCAGTCTGTTGTACACTTTTATTATGTAGTCTTGTCCTAGTGTTTCCTGTTTTCCCTAGTTAAGGCCTATTCATAGTCTGGATTTTCGGTGGTGAGGTGACCACCACTCCGGTGGTGAGCTGACCACCGGAGCTGAAATAACGTTGAGCGGTGGTGAGTAAAAACAGAGAGAAGGGCTGGAGCGGTGGCGGTGGTTTGGTCTTCACCGCGGCTCGTGACGTCATGTTGTAGTTCGGTGGTCACCTCAGTGACGTCATGTTGTAGTTCGGTGGTCACCTAACCACCGAAAATCCAGACTATGTATGAGCCTTTACTGTTCTGCCTGTCTTGTCTCACCTCCCTGTGATTACTAGTTTTCTCCACCTGTGTCCTGTTAGTCTCCCAGCCAACCCCAGTGTTGATTGTTTGTTCTGTTGCACCTGTGTCTAGTCTTTATAAACCTCCCTGTGTTCAGTGTTCCCTTGTCAGATTATAAATCATTGTTACTGTGTTTGTCCTGCTACACTTTACTGTGAGTTTATGTTAATAAATATATTGGACTGCATCAGTTTGCCTGCTTGGTTCTGCTTCTGGGTCCTCACCTGACACACCGTGACAACCTCAATTTTATATGAATTGATTGATTCACAACAGTGTTGACTCTACGCGCTCATAACACTCCAGTTCGGGTGCGATAAAAAAAAAAACATGAAACAAACAAAACAAAAAGTGAAAGTTCCACTGGCTCATGGTGTCTATGGGAATGCAGCTTTTAGAATAGTAATGTCTCAGATTCTTCTTTTTGGATCAAATTAATGAGCTTGATTTGCGCCTCATTTTGCGCCTCATTTCTCTAAACGATATGATCACCCGTTTGCAAAATGGGTGAATTGAATACCATTTGCGGGACTTGTTTCATAGCGATTAACTGGAGTGTTTCTGTGAAATGACACAGAGACAGACACCCATCAGCCACATCCTGCAACAACAACTGATCGGAAACACACAGATGCCACCAGCTTCAACTCTTATCAACCCATAATCACCAGTATGTTTTAACCCATTCTGACCGGGAACCCATTTTGGTGTCGGCATCATGTTAAGCTTTAGCTATTTAAAAATAGCAGATCTACAAGCTCATATCGCACCACCGAGTGGCGCGATACGAGCTTGTAGGTCTGCTATTTTTGAAAAATCAAAGAGCGACTGACATTTCTAGAATCTGATCTCAGGTCAGAATGGGTTCATCAGACCAGTGTGTGTCCAGTGGAAACCCCGTATGAATCTGATCTCAGATCAGAATGGGTTAATCTGAACCATGCAATACAGGCAATATGGACTCGCAGTGCACAGTATGTGCACTGCGAGTTTAGGCGACTAGGAAATGCGGAAGTGAAATTACGCCGAAGCGAAGCGAAAACATTGTGAAACTGACTCACCGGTACGTGGCCGGTTAACCCATTCTGACCTGAGATCAGATTCATACGAAGGTTTCCACTGGACACACACTGGTCTGATGAACCCATTCTGACCCGAGATCAGATTCTAAAAAATGTCAGTCGTTCTTCGATTTTTCTAAAAATAGCAGACCTACAAGCTCGTATCGCGCCACTCGGTGGCGCGATATGAGCTTGTAGGTCTGCTATTTTTAAATAGCTAAAGCATAACATGATGCTGACACCAAAATGGGTGCCCGGTCAGAATGGGTTGGTTAGAATTATAGTTAGAGTTAGGTGAATTGTCAGACAATGTGACCAACGCCTCACCAGGCGATAGTCTGTGCGACCTTAAAATATAATTGGGAGCACCAATGCCACTGCACTGATGATTTAATCTCACTTGTAGAGCATACATTTCTGAGCATGTCAAAAAACCATAATTCTATTATAATTCTATTATCAAATGGTTTATTGGCGCTTCTTAAACAAAAATAGTGTCTCTCATACCAAATGTCCTGTAGGCTACAAGTATAATACCAATATTGAATATAAAAAATCATTACATATTGGTGCTCCTTAACCCATTCTGAACGGGAACCCATTTTGGTGTCAGCATCATGTTGTGCTTTAGATATTTAAAAATAGCAGATCTACAAGCTCATATCGCGCCACCGAGTGGCGCGATATGAGCTTGTAGGTCTGCTATTTTTGAAAAATCGAAGAACGACTGACATAGAAACATAGCTTTTTCAGAAAACTGTCAGGATGTAGAAGACGTTTATAGAATCTGATCTCAGGTCATGTGGGAATGGGTTAAATACTTGAGGGGGGGGGGGTGTTCCTAATTTTATTCTGGTGTTTCTTAATTCCGAAACAGTTAATTTCGAGCCCTGGATAAGCTACTGTCTCCTGTCTCTGTCACATCCCAGCTTTGGTGATGCCAGACCTTGACATCATCAAGTTACGTTTTGTGACATTGTGTGATTTCTTTCTGAATCTCTCAAACCACGAGGCTATAGCTAGAGTGGCCTCCAAGTCATGCCTTCAAACGGCCTCCAAGTCATGCCTTCAAACATGGCGTTACACTCTGTTCCATCTTTGGGACTTTATATAATGGCAAATAATGGCAAAGAATCTTGACTTTTATTCCAATGTTCAAGGTCTCATGGTGAGAAGAAAAACATACAAGTTACTGCATAAAGTGAGGGTTATTATTAGAGCTGGGACTCGATTAAAAAAATTAATCTAATTAATCAGAGGCTTTGCGATTAATTAATCTAGATTAATCGCATTTTAATCGCATATCAATATTCAACCCTGAGAACAGCGGGAAACCCTTTTTTTTTTTATGTTTTTTGGTATCCCAGTGAATCAATGAGTAGTGGACTACAGGATACCACTCATTTTCAACATTTTACTGTCATTAATATATACCTGTAATAATAAAAAGTCACCCCCATTCTGTGTTGCCTAGAACTGGAGGTCTGAAAGAAAATTAGTAACAGTAACAAGTACATCTCAGTGACATCACAAAGCTGTACTTACTTCATATTGTTACTGTTTTTTGTCAGACCTCCAGTTCTAGGCAACACAAAATGGGGGTGACTTTTTATTATTTCCAGTTTTCAGTACTATAGAAAAGCGCCCAGTGAGAAACGTTCCGCAGTGAAAACAAAGCTGCGATTAATTTATCTGTAGTTAATTCGCGATACATTTTTCTGTAGTTAATTAATCTAAATGAATCGCAATTAGTCCCGGCCCTAGTTATTATGTGAAAGTCCACGTAGGATGTCTGGTTGTCTGCCTGCTGTTAATGGCAAACAAGAAAACGAGTCACAATTCTCCTTCTTATGTAACTTTGTTACATCATCCTGTGCATCACAGGATTTGTGGTTGAGACAAAGAGATCTCATGTTTCTGGTGTGGAGGGATATCACATTTCACAGCTAAACTGTTCCTACCCTGGAGCAATGAATCAATACAACCATCTTGTTGTTGTTTTGTGTCGTTAGGCCTCAATGGAACATGTCATGTACACTCAGGAAGCTACATGTGGCTTCAGTATTAATTGCTTTCTTGGTTTTCCTAGAATCAATAGGTCCTTCTCACCGAGGAGAAATATTTTCACTGAACATATTACTAATTTATTTATGTTTGTTTGTTTATTTTTGTTTGCGTGTGTGTGTGTGTGTGTGTGTGTGTGTGTGTGTGTGTGTGTGTGTGTGTGTGTGCGCGCGCGCGCGCGTGTGTGTGTGTGTGTGTGTGTGTGTGTGTGTGTGTGTGTGTGTGTGTGCGTGCGTGTGTGTGTGTGTGTGTGCGTGTGTGTGTGTGGTGTGTGTTAACTGTTCACTGTGTTCTCCACCCATCCTTCTTGGTGAGAAATATTGGTTCTTGTCTTCCTGAACATTCATCTCTCTCTCTCTCTCTCTCTCCTCTCTCTCTCTCTCTCTCTCTCTTCTCTTCTCTCTCTCTCTCTCTCCTCTCATCTCTCTCTCCTCTCTCTCTCTCACCCTCTCTCTCTCCCTCTCTCTCTCTCTCTCTCTCTCTCTCTCTCTCTCTCTCTCTCTCTCTCTCTCTCTCTCTCTCTCTCTCAATGTTGTCAGCTGACCCAGAGCGTCTTTCTGCTTTCTCCCACTGGCCTGTTGTTTGAACGGTTGTCCATGCCCCACTCGGCTATGCACTACCCGCTGTACCCGTTTGAACGGTTGTCCATGCCCCACTCGGCTATGCACTACCCGCTGTACCCGTGTCAATATATGGAGATTTCTGTATCTGTCTCTCTGTGTCCCTTCATGTGTCAGGCATGCCCAAATATGGAGTGTTGTGATGTCAGAACAGGCCAGCTCCATATATGGACCATGGGCAGGGGGCGGGGCCCTGTCCAGAGCCCTGGACAAAGAAAGGCCTTTTGTGGCAGTTCTGGACAACCGTGGGTCCGACCGACTCCACACCAGGCACTGTTGGGGTGCATGTGGAATGTGTGTGTTGTGTGTGTGTGTGTGTGTGTGTGTGTTGTGTGTGTGTGTGTGTGTGTGTGTGTGTGTGTGTGTGTGTGTGTGTGTGTGAGTTATACGTGCATTACAGACGTGCACACAGACAGAGATGTGGTGCATTTATAGATAGATAATGAAGAAAAAAAGTGGAATGTCAGCACACGATATAATTCTGCTCTTTTTTATTTCAACCTATAAATTAAATACAACGTTTCCCCCCTCCAGGCTTTTCTCAAGTTCTCAAGCTTGAGAATGCCCGGAGGGGGGAAACGTTGTTGTATTTATCCCATTCTGACCTGAGATCAGATTCACACGAGGTTTCCACTGGACACACACTGGTCTGATGAACCCATTCTGACCTGAGATCAGATTCTAAAAAATGTCAGTCGTTCTTCGATTTTTCAAAAAATAGCAGACCTACAAGCTCGTATCGCGCCACTCGGTGGCGCGATATGAGCTTGTAGATCTGCTATTTTTCAATAGCTAAAGCATAACATGATGCTGACACCAAAATGGGTGCCCCGGTCAGAATGGGTTATAGGTTGAAATAAAAAAGACCGGGAGCAGAAATATATCGTGTGCGGACATTTTTTCTTCATTCAGTCATTTTTTTGGGTCCAGCACCGTATTCTGAAACTGGGATGTGCATATCGTTTTTCTGCTTTACATTATGATTTATAGATAGATAAGCCATTAACCCATTCTGACCTGAGATCAGATTCATACGAGGTTTCCGCCGGACAAACACTGGGTCTGATGAACCCATTCTGACCTGAGATCAGATTTAAAAAAAATGTCAGTCGTTCTTCGATTGTTAAAAAAATAGCAGACCTACAAGCTCGTATCGCGCCACTCGGTGGCGCGATATGAGCTTGTAGATCTGCTGTTTTTAAATAGCTAAAGCATAACATGATGCCGACACCAAAATGGGTGCCCGGTCAGAATGGGTTAAAATGAAAGAGAAATAACTTTGCATTGCATTGCATTGCAGCTGCTTTTTGATGCAGCTTGTTTTCACCATCAGATACAGTTAGTAGTATCATTTGCATTGAAAGGTTTTTTTCTTCCCTTTTCATCTCTTCTGTCACTGCTCTTTCTGCCTCTGAAAGTGTTTAAGTATTCATGATGTTTGGTGTATTCTGCGCTGTCAGGAGCAAACCATCTTCCTCCATAAATGTCAGCTGTTTCCTTCCCCAAATGTCATTCCTTCACATCCACTCTGATCTCACCGGAGTTAACACTCCTGTGTGTGTGTGTGTGTGTGTGTGTGTGTGTGTGTGTGTGTGTGTGTGTGTGTGTGTGTGTGTGTGTGTGTGTGTGTGTGTGTGTGTGTGTGCGTGCGTGCGTGCGCGTGTGCGTGTGTGCGTGAGTGCGCATGCAAGCAGATCATCGTGAGTGTGTTGGATTCCTTGTGGTCTCGTTATATACTCTCATAGTCTCAACCTCTTAGTTTTATTGAATAATAAAGGGACTATCACCTCAAATGGAAAAAAAAATGTCACAGCTATAATTGGAAAATGCCTTTTAGTAGCCAGTGTTTTGGTTTTATCTCCACATTCCCCTAATATAAAACCCTGAGAGGACTTGACGTGCCACAGAAATCAATCAGCGATTACGATGGAATTCACTTTAGTCGACTGAGCTGAGCGAGACAATCTGTTTTTTATTACAACGGTCGCAAATTGTCTGCAGTAAAATGGATATGGAAGCTGTATTATGTTCCATTATCCCATTCTGAACGGGCACCCATTTTGGTGTCTTCATCATGTTATGCTTTAGCTATTTAAAAATAGCAGATCTACAAGCTCATATCGCGCCACCGAGTGGCGCGATACGAGCTTGTAGGTCTGCTATTTTTGAAAAATCGAAGAGCGACTGACATTTTTGGAATCTGATCTCAGGTCAGAATGGGTTCATCAGACCAGTGTGTGTCCATGTGGAAACCTCGTATGAATCTGATCTCAGGTCAGAATGGGTTATGATAGTCCCTGCAATGGATATACAATAGGGGCCCCCGGGGGCCAGATGGAAATTAGGCTCATCTTTTCATGTCCATCTTCCATTTGTCTGTTGGTGCTTTGGTTCCTCTGTTGTTTAGCAACTCAGTGACACACAAAGGTCCTCAGACGTCCACCCTGAACCTGGGATGTAACCTTATGGTCCTCAGACGTCCACCCTGAACCTGGGATGTAACCTTATGGTCCTCAGACGTCCACCCTGAACCTGGGACGTGACCTTATGGCCCTCAGACGTCCACCCTGAACCTGGGATGTAACCTTATGGTCCTCAGACGTCCACCCTGAACCTGGGATGTAACCTTATGGCCCTCAGACTTCACCCTGAACCTGGGATGTAACCTTATGGCCCTCAGACTTCCACCCTGAACCTGGGATGTAACCTTATGGCCCTCAGACTTCACCCTGAACCTGGGATGTAACCTTATGGCCCTCAGACGTCCACCCTGAACCTGGGGTGTAACCTTATGGTCCTCAGACGTCCACCCTGAACCTGGGATGTAACCTTATGGCCCTCAGACTTCACCCTGAACCTGGGATGTAACCTTATGGCCCTCAGACTTCCACCCTGAACCTGGGATGTAACCTTATGGCCCTCAGACTTCACCCTGAACCTGGGATGTAACCTTATGGCCCTCAGACTTCCACCCTGAACCTGGGATGTAACCTTATGGCCCTCAGACTTCACCCTGAACCTGGGATGTGACCTTATGGCCCTCAGACGTCCACCCTGAACCTGGGATGTAACCTTATGGCCCTCAGACGTCCACCCTGAACCTGGGATGTAACCTTATGGCCCTCAGACCTCCACAACATGAACCAGAACGGATGCAGGCTGTCGAGTCGACCACATTGAAGTATTTATTCACCAAGACACAGTCTGACATTTTGACATCCAAATCCTGTGTGCACCGAGACGTGACGGATGTCACCTGTTGATCCTAAAGGCCATAAACTGATCAATCTTTCTTGGCTGTAAAGGTCGACTTTCAAAGGCCCGTTTTGTGTCTCCCTCAGTCTTCTAAACAATTTTTCATTTAACCCATTCTGAACGGTGTTTTGGTGTTAGCATCATGTTATGCTTTAGCTATTGAAAAATAGCAGATCTACAAGCTCATAGCGCGCTATTTTTGAAAAATCAAAGAACGACTGACATTTTTTGAATCTGATCTCAGGTCAGAATGGGTTAATCAGACCAGTGGAAACCTCGTATGAATCTGATCTCAGGTCAGAATGGGTTAAAGATGGGGTGCTGATGGGGTGCCCCCCTAAAACATGATCATCAGGTATTATGACATCTTTTGTATTTTAATAATTATTTTCAGTACATTAAGCGTACCCGGTTCTCACCTTGGCACCACCCACCTGATCTGAAGCCGCACCCAGACCTGTTGTTGTACAAGTGGAACGTAATCAATGCAGGAAGCGCTAAGGAAGAAAGATTTCTCCCCTTGCGTCAGCTCCCATGGAACGAAGCCCAATCCAATGCAGCGCACGCAGCTATATCCTCAATGCAAGCAGATACAAGTACCCCTGGTGGCATTCGCTTGGTCTTCAATCAGCCAAAGTTCTCACACGTCTCCCCCTTCTCTGCTCCCTCCATTGGCTCCCGGTCGCTGCCCGCACAGAATACAAAACTCTGATGCTGGCATTCAAAGCAACCAATATCCCATATCTTGCAAGTATGATCGAACCCTATACAAACCCTCCCGCGCACTCAGATCAGCCAACGCAGGGAAGCTGGAAGTACCCTCACTAAAAACGCCGGGACAACAACGCTCCACACGTCCCAAACTCTTCTCCCTTCTGGCTCCAAAAGTATGGAATGCACTTCCTATTACAATCAGAACTGCAGCATCACTCCCAATCTTACCGCCGCAGTCTGAAAACCCACCTCTTCAGACTCCATTATGGCCCGTAGCACTTGCCGTAGCCATGACATTTGTATGTAGACTTAGAGCTTTTTCATGTAGACATAGCACTTTAACCCATTCTGAACGGGAACCCATTTTGGTGTCAGCATCATGTTATGCTTTAGCTATTGAAAAATAGCAGATCTACAAGCTCATATCGCGCCACCGAGTGGCGCGATACGAGCTTGTAGGTCTGCTATTTTTGAAAAAAATCGAAGAACGACTGACATTTTTAGAATCTGATCTCAGGTCATAATGGGTTCGTCAGACTGGCGTGTGTCCAGTGGAAACCTCGTATGAATCTGATCTCAGGTCAGAATGGGTTAATCAGACCAGTGTGTGTCCAGTGGAAACCTCGTGTGAATCTGATCTCAGGTCAGAATGGGTTAATCAGACCAGTGTGTGTCCAGTGGAAACCTCGTGTGAATCTGATCTCAGGTCAGAATGGGATAAAGTATACATGCATAGTTCCATTATATAGATCTTCTACTATTACGTTCTTAGCTTGCTTATGATTTATGATAACTACTTTTTATATATGTAATGTATTGCCATGCTTTTTTTGTTCTTGCTTAATGTAAGTCGCTCTGGACTAAGACCGTCTGCTAAAGGCCTAAATTGTAATTGTAAATTCCTCCTCTACATGACCCCCTCTTTCTGAAAGAGGATGACACTTTAATGTATTTAATGTGCCGCCGGCACCTTAACCCATTCTGACCTGAGATCAGATTCATACGAGGTTTTCCACTGGACACACACTGGTCTGATGAACCCATTCTGACCTGAGATCAGATTCATACGAGGTTTCCACTGGACACACACTGGTCTGATGAACCCATTCTTTTTTTTTTTAAAGATATTTTTTTGCGGCTTACGCCTTTTATTGATTTTTGAAGGGACAGACAGTAGGCTGACAGGAAACGGGAGAGAGATGGGGGGATGACATGCAGTAAAGGCCGTGTCGGGCTCGGGAGTCGAACCCGCGGCACACTGCGACTGGATTACCAGTCAGGTGCCCAGACCGTTACGCCACGGCCTGGGCCTGATGAACCCATTCTGACCTGAGATCAGATTCTAGAAATGTCAGTCGTTCTTCGATTTTTTTCAAAAATAGCAGACCTACAAGCTCGTATCGCGCCACTCGGTGGCGCGATATGAGCTTGTAGATCTGCTATTTTTCAATAGCTAAAGCACGACATGATGCCGACACCAAAATGGGTGCCCGTTCAGAATGGGTTAATGTAAACGTGAACACGATCGGCATGGATAGATCACATTGAAAGTTAAACAGGACAACATGACAATCATCGTTCGAAGCACAGCTTTGCAAACTCGTCGGTGATTATCAGGCCTGGACTGCATGGCCACTGGACGTAATGTCCAGTGGGCCGCCCAATGAATGGGCCAAATATCCGGGAGGAAACAATTGCATATTATAAACAACACCCGGAGGTCTATTGTTACCTCCATAGACACATACAAAACTATGGCACCCCATCTTTATGTAACTTCAATAACTCCCAGCGATTATGTGCAGACGAGGCGACTTTTGCAGCGTGACTTGAGATAAGTGAGGAGTGAATTGAAGTGGTTCAGAATCAGACTACAACCAAGGCGTTGAGATAACGGAGTTTCCTCTGACTCTCTTCTTATGAACGGTGAACGCACACGTCACGACTCTATGGAGATGAAAGACGTTCCGTCCTGCTGATTCAACGCTGAACTGACACCAGATGGTCCTTCAGTCCTTGTTTCTTATTCCATCCAGTCAGGCGGGGCGATACGTACATACATACATACCGGTACATACCGGGTACATACTGTACATACATACAGCTGAGCAATGGAATGGCATCAACCTCAGTGTCTGACTCACAGAACTGTCTTTAATATGCGTAAACACATTTATAATTATATTCTCTCTCTTTGTCTCCCTCCTCTTCCTCGCAGGGAGCTCTTGGGGTCAGAGTTCACAGAGACGCGCTACACAGACGATGGAGAGCCTGAGACCACAGCCACCAACTACACTGTAAGTCTACCCCCCCCCCCCCTCCCCCCCCCCCCCCCCCTCTCTCTCTTACAAACATCTGTTTCAGTTACACATCTATGACAGGATGTAGCTCTTTACATAGAGGAATAGAAACACTCTTTCACTCTCTGTTTCCTGTGCTTGCGTGTGTGTGTGTGTGTGCGTGCGTGCGTGCGTGCGTGCGTGTGTGTGTGTGCGTGCGTGCATGCGTGTGTGCGTGCGTGCGTGCGTGTGTGCGTGCGTGCGTGCGTGCGTGTGTGCATGCGTGCGTGTGTGCATGCGTGCGTGCGTGCGTGTGTGTGTGCGTGCGTGCGTGCGTGTGTGTGTGCGTGTGTGCGTGCGTGCGTGCGTGCAAAACACCAACCCACGTGATTATAACCTCCTCTGAACCACCAGTGTCCTCCTCCCCTCTCGTGTTTATTTATGCTGCTGTTGTTTGATTCTGACAGCCGTGAAGCACTTAGTAACTTTGTTTTGAAATATTATTATAAACATAATTAATTATAATTAATTGTCAGGGTTAAACAGGCACAGCAATTGGAATCGTTACATAATGACCTTTTCTTTCACTCCTAGACCATTTAAAGGGTAAACATTTATATGAATGCCTTTTGAGCACTAATCTATAACCTGTATTGGATTGTTGACTTGCTGCTTTGACGCTACAACATTAGTTCCAGACAATTGGCGTTCAATTGATGTTCGAAATTGAACTGCAATTTGTAATGAGATAATTGGACAGCCATTTATTTAACCCATTCTGAACGGGCACCCATTTTGGTGTTGGCATCATGTTATGCTTTAGCTATTGAAAAATAGCAGATCTACAAGCTCATATCGCGCCACCGAGTGGCGCGATACGAGCTTGTAGGTCTGCTATTTTTGAAAAATCGAAGAACGACTGACATTTTTTTAATCTGATCTCAGGTCAGAATGGGTTCATCAGACCAGTGTGTGTCCAGTGGAAACCTCGCATGAATCTGATCTCAGGTCAGAATGGGTTAGAGCAGATTGCTTAGATATGCAAATAAGCTGAATGCGCTCCAATTATGTTTATTTGTTTTTTTTTCTTTGTTTTGGATGCCAGTGCTTAGACTACTGATCTGTGTGTTACGGTGCGATCAGACTTGGATGGTTATAGCGGTGCGATTACATACAAAGTCAAAGCAAAGACGAGAAGTTGCGCGCCGCGCCGCTAACGGGCGCCGCTAACGGGCGCCGCTAACGGGCGCCGCTAACGGGCGCGGCGCCACCTGGCGCAGGCAGCACAAATGGGACGAACCCGAGGTGAATATTTAAATTCAAGTCTGAAACGCACTTTTCGACTCAGGCAGGCAAACGCAGATTAAAGACTAACATGTTTTATTATTCAAAATGGTTCCAGTTCACTTACAAAAGGCTGTTTGGTATTGTTTCAAAGCACATGTTGTAAAGGTATTGCGAAGGCTCTCTGTTCCAAACATAACCCATAGTGTTGGGTGCTTGCACATTATGCACACATGGCATCAACGCAGGGTGTTGTGTGCAGGCACACACTCTTTCTTTCATCATTCATTGTTTAAGAGCCTGCCCAGGGACTACAGATGAAATTTTGCTTTGGCTTAACTCTGTCCCGTTTACATTGAGGTGAAAACTGACATGTTGATTAATGAGCTTTGTCCCTGTCAAATAAATAAATAAAGCTCCACATGTACATTCTGTACTGTACTGCTTTCTCCAGGCTTTACCTCACAACAACAAACACAAAGGTCCACATGCACGTAATGTTTTCTCCAGGCTTTACCACCTCATAACAATCAATCAAACCTCCACACAGCACAGATGATCCCTGACCTCTTCCCCAACAACATGTGTCTCTTCTAATTCAACTGAGAAGAGAGTACTGCTGAAGCAGACAACCACAACACTCCGACTCCATGGTGCATTTATATAGCGCCTTTATCCAAGGCGCTTTACATAGATTGTGCATTACATTCACCCATTCACACACACATTCATACACCGATGGTGGCGGAAAACATGCAAGGCACCAACCAGCACATCAGGAGCAATTAGGGGTTCAGTGTCTTGCTCAAGGACTCTTCGAACTGACGACATTGCAATTACCATCCGGCAACTCTACATTTTACTATTTCTTTATTCGTGTTCACATGATATTTATCCTGTCTTGGTACCGTACATAGAGTCTCCATGTTGACATTTTGCAAGATGATAACAGTTGACACCTGTATTCAATTGCATTTGATTGCATCTCATATTATGAATACCTCACTTCCTGTTGTCTTGTCACAACGCCGAGGAAGGCCGACCAGGCCCAAACGCGTACGTTGTCTGCTCGTCAGAGGTAAAGAAATCATGTGAAAAGGACATTATGTATTGTATAGTGCTGGCATTTTCTTCATTTTCTCTCATAATTGAAGAATATTCCTATAGAGATAGGCAATTAACCACAACCTTGAAACACACTCGCAATTCCGCATCTTTCTAGTTCCATTCAGTCAGTGGTTTGGTCAACTCAGGAGAGACTCCCTGTGAATGGATGTACAGTATACACTCTGAGTGTACAAACCTTTACGTGATGACATCACTGACTGTACTGTTGACTGTACTGACCATAGACTGTAAAGAATATGGACAAAGCGTTCCCCGGGTCTAACATGGACGTAAAATGAAGCCTGTTATTCCTGCACTGTAAGTCGCCATCTTTCTAGATCCGTTTGGGCCCAGCTGGCCATTGGCTGGCTCCGTTTGGGCCCAGCTGGCCATTGGCTGCCCAGACAACGAGGCGGGACTTCCCCCCTTCTTCTCCGTTGGTTTTTATTTTGACTCGAGTGGGTGGGGACTCCCGATCATAGACTGTAACGGTAGCCACGCCCCTCAGAACATACGCGACTTTATGGTCATTTATTTTATAAATGGGACCATAATTTTCCAAAAATAATATTATGACATTAGAAATGAGACTTTAAACTAGTGACTGGAAGCAGAAAGTATTCATGACCATGTTTATTAAGGTAATACAGTCTAGGTGAAGTTGGGCCCAAATACATGGACTTCTATGGGGCTATGGGGTTTTTTGGGTCCAGTGACAGCGCCACAACAGGCCATTATATGAACTTTCAGGAGTTTCAGGCTTCACAAAATATCTGTCTGACTGCCCCCCTGGTACTGACTCACCTCCAGCACTATGACATGAGACTGAAAATGAACAAGAAATTAGACTGATAATTAATATACTCTTCATATGACCGCCGCACTCTGACTATAGGTGCGTTGCCCCTTCAAAACATATCAAAATAAAGGTTGTGGGTCGCACACACCAAGACTGCAGTTGTATTATAATATTTTATTTCATATTTGAACAAAAAGACAAACGTTTCATCTATCCAGCCTTCATCAGTTTTTTTTATACTGATAATTAATATGAAATGAGACTGATAATAAATATGAAATTAGACCGAAAATGAATTTGAAATTATAGTGAAAATGAATATGAAATGAGACTGAAAATTAATATGAAATGAGACTGAAAATGAATATGAAATGAGACTGAAAATGAATATGAAATGAGACTGAAAATGAATATGAAATGAGACTGAAAATGAATATGAAATTAGACTGAAAATGAATATGAACTGAGACTGAACATGAATATGAAATTAGACTGAAAATGAATGAAGTGAGACTAAACATGAATATGAAATTAGACTGAAAATGAATATGAACTGAGACTGAATATGAATATGAAATTAGACTGAAAATGAATGAAGTGAGACTGAATATGAATATGAAATGAGACTGAAAATGAATGAAGTGAGACTGAATATGAATATGAAATTAGACTGAAAATGAATATGAACTGAGACTGAAAATGAATATGAAATTTGACTGAAAATGAATATGAACTGAGACTGAACATGAATGAACTGAGACTGAACATGAATATGAACTGAGACTGAAAATGAATGAAGTGAGACTGCAGGGCTGAGATTGACAGGCAATGTTCTTCCTGTCAATTGATTGGTGTGTTGCTGCTCTCGGCCGAGCACCATCGTCAAACATGAGCTAATTTCACACTCTGGTGCTTCTGGCGCTCTTTTAAACAGTCTAATTTAATCCATAGTGGTGTTATAGTGAGTCTAATGCTGCGTTCACACTGGCAGATGCAACAGATTCAAAGATACAGATTTTTTGTGTAGCTGTTGTAGCTTTTGCAGCATATACAAACGTTGGATGTATCTTTGTATCTTCAAGTCGCTGGCTTCTATTGAAAATGGTGTTAAAGGGATTGTGACATTAAAAAAAAGGTTTTTTGAATTGTTCTTGTTTTTTTTAGGTTTTCTAATCTCAATTGCACCCAAAAAACATGAACTTTTAACATTCAGTAGATTTTCTGTGATCTGGGGTTTTCTGGCTCAAACAGGTGCTCTGATTTGCCAGCAGTAAGTGACATCACTTACTGCAAATCCCATATATGTCAATGGGATTTGCCAGCAGATGTCACTGTTTTCACTGTGTTGCCTGCTTTCATTGTAGCTCAAAAGACCCAAAAAACCCCAAAGAAAACTTCAGACCACAGAAAATCCACTGAATGTTCAAAGTTCAGGTTTTTTGGGTGTAATTGAGGTCATAAAACCTAAAATAAAAAATAAAAATAAATGAAAATGATTGTCATAAAACCTTTAACACAGTATAGAGGTGTTCCAGACCATAGTGATGTTACAGTGAGTGAGTCTACAGCAGCGATTCTCAAAGTGGGGTCCTTGAGGGCAACGACGTAGAGTCTGTGGGGGCCACGGGGCCACAGCCCCCATGAAGATTCCCAGGGCCCCTTTAGGCCCCCATGAAGATTTTCGTGGACATTTGACATTTACATTACATATTTTCTGGGAATTCCGAACATTTTGGACCTCTCCGCCGGCAATCTGAGAATCCCATCGTCAAATATTCGGAAAAACAGCGCCTCCCCTGTTGTTCCTCAATTGTTGCGACTAGGCAACAGTCTGTCTTGAGAGACACCGGCCGTCCAAGAGGTGTTAAAAAGTATTCAAATGCTAATCGGGTTTCTTGACATAATAACACTGATCAAGAATTCACCAAAGAGACCTAACCCTACACAGACTAGTGAGACTACACACTGACTGGAGAAAAGACCCATATCGTCCAATATGGGACGGGCCCCCTTGAGGATTGATCAAACTCTTCGGCTCTGCTTGAGGGAGTTCCAGGGGGTCCCAGTTTGGAACCAAATGGACACTTATGGGTCTGTAACTCATCAAGTGTACAAATGGAACCAAATGGACCCATTTGTACCCATTTGTATCCCAGAGATAGAAATGCCATTAAATGGGGGTCTGTAGCCTAATAATGCATGTCATCAAACTGAGGGTCCTTGAAATTAAAATGTTTGAGAATAAACTGCTAGAGCCGTAAACATCTTCTCTTATTTTGGTTAGGGATGGGTCCGATTAATCGATTATCGTTGATAGGACCCGAAATCGATTATGAAAATTAATAATTGATAATCGTTTTTTTTTTTTTTTTTTTTTCAGTTTTGTTTTTAATGAAAATCTGTTGGAAAGGCAATATTGTCATCCAAACAGGACAGGGCTATAGGCCTACCAAAGTGTGCCTGGGATGTGTCTGTGTAGCTGCATGACTGAGAGGAGTGTGAGTGGAGATTGATTCCAATCAAGATACAGGTTTGGAGGATTTAGCAGGTGTTGGGAATTTACCTAATCAGGCCTAGGCTGGGGTTGCTATGGTGATCAATTGGATCAACAGTGGTCCAGGGACCACCAGTGGTCCTCATTTAAAAGATGGAGTTAGTAACCAAATGAACCCTTATTAACGCTCAAGAGTTACAATTATTGTTAATCAACTACATCAGGGGTTCCCAAACTTTTTTGACTTAGGTACCCCTTGGGGGGAAGATTTTTTTTATTTGTAGGGTTCATAAAAAAAAAAAAAAAAAAGCCCCCCCCCCCCCGCCCAAAACGATTAATCGATTAATCGTTAATATTGAATTATACAAATCGATTTTCATTTTGGACACATTTACACATCCCTAATTTTGGTCCCCATCATATCCTATCAAATGGGGGTCCACGGGGCTAATTAGTGTCAATTCGAGGGTCCTTGACGTGAAAAAGTTTGAGAACCACTCTACAGTATAGCGATTAGTCCTGCTCCAGTGTTTGAGAACCACTCTACAGTAGAGCGATTAGTCCTGCTCCAGTGTTTGAGAACCACTCTACAGTACAGCGATTAGTCCTGCTCCAGTGTTTGAGAACCACTCTACAGTATAGGGATTAGTCCTGCTCCAGTGTTTGAGAACCACTCTACAGTATAGCGATTAGTCCTGCTCCAGTGTTTGAGAACCACTCTACAGTATAGCGATTAGTCCTGCTCCAGTGTTTGAGAACCACTCTACAGTATAGCGATTAGTCCTGCTCCAGTGTTTGAGAACCACTCTACAGTACAGCGATTAGTCCTGCTCCAGTGTTTGAGAACCACTCTACAGTATAGCGATTAGTCCTGCTCCAGTGTTTGAGAACCACTCTACAGTATAGCGATTAGTCCTGCTCCAGTGTTTGAGAACCACTCTACAGTACAGCGATTAGTCCTGCTCCAGTGTTTGAGAACCACTCTACAGTACAGCGATTAGTCCTGCTCCAGTGTTTGAGAACCACTCTACAGTAGAGCGATTAGTCCTGCTCCAGTGTTTTCAGGATGCCAAACTTGCGTGTAATTTTTGTACAGAGAGTGCTTGCAGAGTTCTACAGTGTGTGTGGTAATCACATTCCACCTCCAGTGTTCAGAATTGACACTTCTTGTGGCTTAACCCATTCTGACCGTGGCACCCATTTTGTTGTCGGCATCATGTTATGCTTTAGCTATTTAAAAATAGCAGATCTACAAGCTCGTATCGCGCCACCGAGTGGCGCGATACGAGCTTGTAGGTCTGCTATTTTTGAAAAAATCGAAGAACGACTGACATTTTTTAGAATCTGATCTCAGGTCAGAATGGGTTAATCAGACCCAGTGTGTGTCCGGCGGAAAACCTCGTATGAATCTGATCTCAGGTCAGAATGGGTTAAAAGGAAACTAGATGTTTCCCTGTGATGAAAGTGGGCCTCGTTCCCAATGTCTACTTAAGAAATTGACATTTGACGATGTAATGCCCAATTGACTCACACAACACACTCACACTTCAAGAAGCTGGTGGGGACTTTGCTTATGTTAAGAGATCCTTCACATCCGTCTGTCAAAGACAAATGGATGTTGTCATGGAGACGTGTGCACTGTGCATCACTCTGACACCAGCCGATGGATGGAAGCCGACAAATCATTTATTATTAAGATTGCCAGGTATTAATTAATTAATTAATTCAGTGTCTTTTTCAGTGTTTTTTTTTCAGCCTGGTGACAAAAAATCACACCCGTGTGAAGTGAGGGGCACTAATATATTAAGGTCTAACTCATGTTGCCAACACAAACATTAAATGCCATTAACAATAAAGTGACAATATGACGTAATGAGGGACAATATGACGTAATGAGGGACAATATGACGTGAATTTGATCATTGTCAATGGCGTTTTTAAAACAAACATTGAACTAAAAACAAACATTAACCCATTCTGACCGGGCACCCATTTTGGTGTTGGCATCATGTTATGCTTTAGCTATTGAAAAATAGCAGATCTACAAGCTCATATCGCGCCACCGAGTGGCGCGATATGAGCTTGTAGGTCTGCTATTTTTTGAAAAATCGAAGAACGACTGACATTTTTAGAATCTGATCTCAGGTCAGAATGGGTTCATCAGACCAGTGTGTGTCCGGCGGAAACCTCGTATGAATCTGATCTCAGGTCAGAATGGGTTAAACCTGTATATAGGAGGGGCTAGCGCCGCTCAAAAATAAACGCCACGCGTGAAATGCTACGATAAGCAAGCAAAGATTCGGCCGTGATGTCACTGCTATGCAACAAGAAAGTAGCAGTGCTACTTAGCACACTACGCACAGCAGCAGAAACAGAACGCCATAGAGCACCGAAGTCTGGCGTCAATATCTGTAGAGGGCGCTAAGTCCACTGGTTCAGGTACTTTTTTATTTGCATTGTAATCCCCATAGGGGGGATTTTAGATCGCCTCATATAAGAACTGTGATTGAAAAATAAGCAAATCTTCCAGGCTTCACAATATGTATATGAAGAATCAACTGACTGAGAGAAAACGCTAATGTTACTGCTGCTGAATTAGTTAAATTTTCACTAGAAACAGACTGCATGAAATATGACTGACTGACGGTCGTAAACGATACAGAGACACCTCCCCGACAATTTCGCCGAGACAGTTTGTTTATTTTTGGACCAGAATTCTTATATGAGATGATTTTAAGATGACCCCCATGTTATTCTCCATAGAGAAATTACTTCCGTGAACCAGGGGATGAGCGAGTGACGTCAGGACTTCAGCGCTCTTATTGCGAAGGAATCTGCAGTGATGTGACATCACTGACGATTCCTTGGGCATGTGACGGACTTAACTTGTCTCTGCTATAGAGCACCGAAGTCTGACGTCACTTTCAGTAGAGGGCGTCAGTCCCCAGGTTCATGTATTTGTTTAGTTTCAGTAGAGGGCGTCAGTCCCCAGGTTCATGTATTTGTTTAGTTGCATTGAAATCCCCATTGAGGCGATTTGAGATCGCCTCATACAAGTAAGACGCGCAAACGCGGGAAGCGAACGCAGTGTGTGTGTGTGTGTGTGTGGTTGTGTGTGTGGTTGTGTGTGTGTGTGTGTGTGTGTGTGTGTGTGTGTGTGTGTGTGTGTGTGTGTGTGTTTGTGTGTGTGTGTGTGTGTGTGTGTGTGTGTGTGTGTGTGTGCTACAGCTGCGCCCTCTGGTGTGTGTGGGTGTGTGTGTGTGTGTGTGTGTGCTACAGCTGCGCCCTCTGGTGGCGGGCGGGTGGTGTCACAGCGGGACAGACAGACACACACACAGACACACACACACACACAGACATGATCTGCAGGGTCTCATAGTTAGTGCTCAGTGCGTTCGCAATAAGAACTGTGTTTGAAAAATAAACATGTCACCCCGGCCGCTTCACTCATATGGATATGAAGAATCAACTGACTGAGAGAAAACGCTAATGTTACTGCTGCTGAATTAGTTAGATTTTCGCTAGAAGCAGACTGTATCATATATGAGTGACTGACTGTTGCAAACGATACAGAGACACCTCCCTGACAATAACGCCGAGACAGCTTGTTTATTGTTGGACCACAACGCTTATAGTAGACGATATTAAGATCACCCCATGTTATTCTCCATAGAGAAATTACTTCCGCGAACCAGGGGAATCGAAGGGATGAGCGAGTTACGTCAGGACTTTAGAACCAGGGGAATCGTCGGGATGAGCGAGTTACGTCAGGACTTCGGTGCTCTATTGAGAAGCACCCAGCTAAGCTACTGTTTATAACAAAGGTCAGCCAACCCGCATATCGTTGCGTTCCGCCCGTCCCCGGCACCCGCTAACTAATAAAGGTATATTTTTCCGCCCCGTTTCCACCCGTCAAACTCGGGTACACTACCCACGGGGTATAAACCATAGACTGTAAAAAATATGGACAAAGCGTTCCACGGGTCTAACATGGACGTAAAATGAAGCCTGTTATTCCTGCACTGTAAGTCGCCATCTTTCTAGATCCGTTTTGGCCCAGCTGGCCATTGGCTGGCTCCGTTTGGGCCCAGCTGGCCATTGGCTGGCCCAGACACGAGGCGGGACTTCCCCCCTTCTTCTCCGTTGGTTTTTATTTTGACTCGAGTGGGAGGGGAATCCCGATCATAGACTGTAACGGTAGCCACGCCCCTCAGAACATACGCGACTTTATGGTCATTTATTTTATAAATGGGACCATAATTTTCCAAAAAGAATATTATGACATTAGAAATGAGACTTTAAACTAGTGACTAGAAAGTATTCATGACCATGTTTATTAAGGTAATACAGTCTAGGTGAAGTTGGGCCCAAATACATGGACCTCTATGGAGCTATGGGTTTTTTTGGGCCCAATGACAGCGCCACAACAGGCCATTATATGAACTTTCAGGAGTTTCAGGCTTCACAAAATATCTGTCTGACTGCCCCCCTGATTAAATATCTGTCTGACTGCCCCCCTGATTAAATATCTGTCTGACTGCCCCCCTGATTAAATATCTGTCTGACTGCCCCCCTGGTATAAACACACTGAAGGACTTTCTGTACATAAACCTGATCACTGGATGGATGATCTGTGTACATAGTATTGATGACATGGTGATGTTGTGCTGTGTTGTCTTCCAGGATCACTGCTTCTACCAGGGTGATGTGAAGGGACACGCAGGCTCCTGGGTGGTCCTCAGCACATGTTCAGGAGTCAGGTATGTCCACCCATGGTCTTCTTTTGTTAAAAGTGTGACATTTGGTATATAGTCTTTTTTATTGGCCTAAAATATTGTATATACGTATACATACATTCATGAATCCACCAGCTGACCGGCTGTTGGTTTGTATTGAGTTTTCTTTTCATAGGGGTGACCATACTATTAACATCCTAATAAGGCAAGATTTTAAAATGTTCATTATACTTTATGTAGCATGTGACATGTCAAACTAGGGGGTTGTCATGATTCTGAATCCATTTCAAGCATTAGTTTTGCACAAAAAAACACCTTCTTGTGCTCCTTGTGCTAAAAACGGCCAAAGCCGCAAATGTGCCCAAATTCCCCAAAATATGTAGCCTGGCTCCAGCCCTGAATCGCTAGCCACGCCCATTAAGAAAATATGTTCTGGTGATTCAGGTCTGATTGGCCATCAGCCCCGTCACTCGACAGCGTCGGACAACAAACATGGCTGCCCCCACTGTGGTGACTCACGACCGTATCAATATGGCTATTAAATCGGCCCATGATAAATAGTTTCTTTACAGAAACGACATATTTTACCGCTTTTTGTTTACATGCTAGTAGCGCTCGTGGTTTGTTTGGTTAGCAAACGGGTTAGCCATAGCCTCATGATTGACAACAACGTCATCTGCTTTCCTGCTATTATGATTGGTTGGTATGAACCAATCACCGAAGACTGCCGCCCATCCCATAAACTGCTGCTATTCCTTGTTGTTGCATTGTTTTCCTTTTGTAAGGTAAACTTTGCAACCAAACTGAAAAACAGGAAAATACTGATGCAGATACATAAAGAACAATCAAGAACACTACCAAATGGACTACATAAAGACACCAAAACTATATATAGTACAAACCAAAAAGATATACATGAAAACAACAACATATGCACCAGGTTGGATTTATTCAACGCAGGAGGCCACTTTTTAAGCTTAGGACAGTATATTTTTTAACCATATTTTTTTTACTTTTTACTTTTTAAATTGAAATGGAGATATGTCAGCAAAACCTCGATTCCGTCAGGCTCCAGTAACCATTAGAATGATTGACCTCACAGAACATAGCCTCGGGCTTGTAGCAAGTCGAGACCTGTTCCCGTCCGTCATTGATGTGCTTTGGTCTACCAAACCTCTGAGGTATATTAAGGGCACAGGCAAATGCAGGGTTTGTGTTAGGACAAAAGATTTTGTCCAGGTTTACAAAACGTCAAAACGTCAAAATATAGACCATATTATGGTCTAGATTTGCGTTTTGATTTCTGTAAACTTGTGCAATCCCTGTAAGCATGAGTGTTTGATGTACTGTATCTGTATTACTATTCGCGGCGGTGGCTCAGGGGTAGAGTGCCTGGATGGTAACCGTAAGGTTGCCAGTTCGAACCCGGGCTCCCCCAGAGTTACTGTCGAAGTGTCCTTGAGCAAGACACTGAACCCCTAATTGCTCCCGATGTGCTAGTTGGTGCCTTGCATGGTTTCCGCTGCCATCGGTGTATGAATGTGTGTGTGAATGGGTGAATGTAATGCACAATCTATGTAAAGCGCCTTGGATAAAGGCGCTATATAAATGCACCATTTACTATTTATGTGTCTCGTCAGTGCATGATGTGACGATGAGTCTAGTGATGGCAACAGAAAGACTAATAACACAGAAATAGGACTTCTACATTTTATGCTGTTATTCAAAAACTTGTACCGTTTTTTATTGCGTTAACCCATTTTATGGCGGGAACCCCTTTTGGTGTTAGCATCATGTTATGCTTTAGCTATAGAAAAAATAGCAGATCTACAAGCTCATATCGCGCCACCGAGTGGCGCGATATGAGCTTGTAGGTCTGCTATTTTTGAAAAAAATCGAAGAACGACTGACATAGAAACATAGCTTTTTCAGAAAACTGTCAGGATGTAAGAAGACATTTTTAGAATCTGATCTCAGGTCAAAGCAGCACTGCAGGCAGAGACATTAGCGGAGGGAGAGAGTTGGACCTCAGTTGTCCAAACATGTCTTTTTAACTAGACGTGGTTATTGGGTTTTTGAGGGGCCCAGAGCGACTTTGGACTTTCATGAAACACACTCGTTTGATCCGCCTCGGGGAGACGGGCAGCCATTTCACAAGTCTTTAAATTTTCACTGTTCTTCCCCGGTATAAAGTTTAACCCATTCTGACCTGAGATCAGATTCATACGAGGTTTCCGCCGGACACACGCTGGTCTGACGAACCCATTCTGACCTGAGATCAGATTCAAAAAATGTCAGTCGTTCTTCGATAAAAAAAAAAATAGCAGACCTACAAGCTCGTATCGCGCCACTCGGTGGCGCGATATGAGCTTGTAGATCTGCTATTTTTCAATAGCTAAAGCGCGACATGATGCCAACACCAAAATGGATGCCCGGTCAGAATGGGTTAATGTGGAGCGCCTGTCGTATTGCACGCTCAGCCTCCAATTGGATTTCTACCGTGGCAGAGGGGTCGCCATGGTTACTGATGCTCCTAATAAAATGTATTGCATTTGATTCAGTCAGGAACCATACATCGTTTTGAAATGCATTTAAATCCAGCTGTGAATCCAGACCAATAAGAATGTCCCAGCAGTGTTCCATTAGTGACAATTGATTTACAACTGAATTCTCACCATCCCTTATAGTCGGCAGTCGCTGTTTTATAGGATTATTTTAAGACATTTCTGCATTATTATATTATGCTTGTGTTCACACTAGCATCTACCAGTGCTGGAAAGTAACTAAGTGCATGTACTGTACTTGAGTACAATTTTGAGGTATTTGTACTTTACTTGAGTATTTCCAATTTCCAGTACTTTTACCGTCTACTCCACTACATCTCGGATTTCCTTTTATTTCACTACAATTACTTGAAAACCTTAGTTTACTAGTTACTTTGGCGATTAAAATTCTTGTAGATCGGCTATTTTCAATAGATTTTCTACACATTTTGAACTTGTGAAATGGGACATTCTGCAATATGAATACTCTTTCTTTTAGTACTTTAAGTACATTTTGATGCCGATACTTTTGTACTTTTACTCAAGTACATTTTTCTATTCCGGACTTTTACTTGTAACGAAGTATTTCTAAATTGCAATATTGGTACTTTTACTTAAGTAAAACAAGTGAGTACTTTTCCCACCACTGGCATCTACTAAGCCACAGGCCGTAATTTATCCCATTCTGAACGGGCACCCATTTTGGTGTCAGCATCATGTTATGCTTTAGCTATTTAAAAATAGCAGATCTACAAGCTCATATCGCGCCACCGAGTGGCGCGATACGAGCTTGTAGATCTGCTATTTTTTTTAAATCGAAGAACGACTGACATTTTTTTAGAATCTGATCTCAGGTCAGAATGGGTTAATCAGACCAATGTGTGTCCGGCGGAAACCTCGTATGAATCTGATCTCAGGTCAGAATGGGTTATTTACAATTACAATAGAAGCTACAAACTGACTCCTGACACTCACACAAAATAAAGTTAGCAGCTACAACAAGATTTATTTTACTTACCCAGTTGTATTCATACAAGACTTATAGATTTGAGGAATCACACTATCAAAAAAATGTCTAAGAAATTGCAGTCATTTTTGGTTTATACAACATTCACAAGACGTTGCTCCAAATAAGAGTTTAAAGTTAGAAGTTTGTCACCGTTTGAACGAAAGCAACGACTTGTCAAAATCAAGTGTAGTACAAGTAGCAGCTGTGTATGTTTATTATGGGCACAGTTCACGGACGGCGTGTATTTGATGCAGTAAAGCAGGTGCTTCGTACCATCTTAGTGTGACACGCACTATACCTACCTACCTACCTACCTACCAACCTACCTACCTAGTTAGTTAGTTAGTTAGTTTCATTTATTGTCCACGTGTGGAAATTCGTCTTCAGTCTCAAACAGTAAAAAACAAACGGTTACAACAACAGCAACAACACTTAACACAATTATTTTCTCATGGCAAAAAGTGCAGGACAAAAGTGGCAGATACATTGGAAAACAAACTAATCTAGCGAGACATGGTATCATTTAGTGCCTTAATGGCATTTGGTATGATTTTTTTTTTTTTTATGTTACGGTTAGCTCTTGGTACTTTGTACCGTCTACCAGAGGGAAGTAGTTGGAACTCCCTGCAGAGTGGATGAGAGGAGGTCGTTTGCTATCTTGATAGCTTTTTTACGAAGTACCTCCTTGTAGATACAGCCTAATTGTTGCTACCTACCTACCAACCTACCTACCTACCTGACCAGACCAGACCCGCCACAGTTATCTGCTGACGGTCGGCCAGGTGCATTTGGGCCTCGAATCTGGGTCAGAAATACGCTGGTGTTCTGTAACCTCTAGGACGCACAGCAAACAATGTGATGTTTGTGCAGAGTTTCCATGCGCACGTGTTTGAGTGCAGCATTTTGTAGCAGGGTCATTTTACAGGCTTGTTGTGGAAAAGTGTGATTACAGAACAGAACATTCCTACAATTAGTCTGGATACGTGAAGCTCCTCCATGCAGCCACTCATGAACAATTAGTCTGGATACGTGAAGCTCCTCCATGCAGCCACTCATGAACAATTATCACCCTACGGAGGTCACAAGAGGAACCAGTGTGTTGATGTCTACCTAGCCTTGGTACCAGGCTTTCATTTTTGTTGGTGCAAAAATGTAAAGCCTGGAGGAACGCATTGGCCGCTCTGGTCTAAAAGTGGGAGTCAACCCTTCCGGGTGGGCGTCGCTCGAAATTATGTGACGTAGCGCTGCACTAGGGGGGAGAAGAGGGGCCGGGGGTGACGGACAGATCGATGAGATCCAATCAGGGCGTGCGCAAATCTGAGCCGCGACCCGCCCCTCTAGACCAGAAACCTAACAGCTCAGGCTAATGTCTACCTACATGAGGAGGCCGTGTTTTTACAATTCCTTTTCTTTTGTTCAATTCCGTCCAACCAGGGGGCTCATATCCTTGAACTCCAGTGACACCTACTACCTTGAGCCAATCTCAGGCTCGGAGGCGGAGCCTCTCTACCATTCGCTGCTGAGCACAGAGGAGCTGCCAATCAAGAGCGCCACCTGTGGCCACGGGCATCAGAGCGGGCACATCTCACAGCTGCATAAACCACTGCATCAAAGAGTGAGTTCACACCTGCATTGCGCACGCACGCACGCACGCACGCACGCTAAGGCTTTCATATCTAGTGGTTTTTACTAGTAGCCTAGTTGTTTAACTACCTATTATGTAAAAAATCACACCCGTGTGAAGTGAGGGGCGCTAATATATTAAAGTCTAACTCATGTTGATTAGGTGATGTAAAACAATTTTCCCTTCATTGTCAATGGCGTTTACAAAACAAACATTGAACTAAAGACAAACATTAAACCTGTGTATATCAATATATATATATATATATTTTTTGTATTATTATTAAAGGTATATTCTTTGATTTCACTTAATTCAAATATCACTTATTTTTTTGTTTTGTTGTGATAATCCTCCCTACTATATAGAGTGTGCTGGCCATATAAGGAGTTCCTCCCTGTCCCCAGTTAACCCCTTGGGGGTCAAAAAACCTTAGGTTTCGTTTTTGACTCTCTATCCTGATTGGACGAAAGGCTGCAGGGTCCCACAGCCAAAAACGAAACCTAAGGTTTTTTGAGTGAAATCACTGAATATACCTTTAAATTATTTTAAATAATCTTTGCACGCGCACACACACACACGCACGCCACACACACACACACACACACACACACACACACACACACACACACACACACACACACACACACACACACACACACACACACACACACACACACGCACGCCAGCTCAACTGGGACGGTAGATTTGTAGATGTTGTGTAGCAGCTAGCCAGCTAGCGTCTCTTTGTATCTTCATGTCGCTGGCTTCCATTGGAAATTATCCCATTCTGACCTGAGTTCAGATTCATACGAGGTTTCCGCCGGACACACACTGGTCCTGATGAACCCATTCTGACCTGAGATCAGATTCTAAAAATGTCAGTCGCTCTTCGATTTTTCAAAAATAGCAGACCTACAAGCTCATATCGCGCCACTCGGTGGCGCGATACGAGCTTGTAGATCTGCTATTTTTAAATAGCTAAAGCATAACATGATGCTGACACCAAAATGGGTGCCCGGTCAGAATGGGTTAATGGTAGCCTGTGGCTTTGTGTAGCTGCCAGTCTGAAAACAACATCAGGTTGTATATATTACCCATAATGACGTTGATGAACAAACATCCTCCAATATTTACCCATAACGTTGATAATCATTAGTTTGAACAGTTCCGGAGTGACATACAGGGAAATCATACTGATGATTAACCCATTCTGAACGGGCACCCATTTTGGTGTCGGCATCATGTCGTGCTTTAGCTATTTAAAAATAGCAGACCTACAAGCTCGTATCGTGCCACTCGGTGGTGCGATATGAGCTTGTAGGTCTGCTATTTTTGAAAAATCTAAGACACTTTTAGAATCTGATCTCAGGTCAGAATGGGTTAATAATGAAACTGTGAGGATGTAATAGACATTTTTAGAATCTGATCTCAGGTCAGAATGGTTTAATACAGGGTAACATATAACATCAGGCCTCTACAGAAAAGGAGCATCTTTGTCACATGGGGCACAAAGAGCATATTGCTTTTCTTCTTAGTGCCAATGTGGAGCAGAGAATGACTCACCATGTCACCACGAAAGGCAGGAGAATTATGGGGAGCTGTGTGCTTTTATTTCTCCTTATGGTAGCGGAGCTCTCTCTCTCTCTCTCTCTCTCTCTCTCTCTCTCTCTCTCTCCTTGCTCTGCTCCTATCTCTCATTCAATTCCCTGAACTGACATCCATTCATCCTAGGCTGTTACAGTATGTACAAATATAAACTATAAACTGAGGGCACATCAACAACAAAGTGTGTGTGTGTGTGTGTGTGTGTGTGTGTGTGTGTGTGTGTGTGTGTGCATGTGCGTGTGCGTGCGTGCGTGCGTACGTGCGTACGTGCGTGGTTAGGCTACATTCACACATATCAGACAGCGGTCTTGGTCTGTCTGGTGTCTTGTCCGTGTTTAATGACCACTCCGATTCATTTCCAATGGAAGTCACATGGTTGGACGAGGCAGTCTTGTTTGATGGCGGGGAGGGGGAGGGGGAGGGGGGAGGGGGAGGGGGAGGGCGCAGAACACAGCCATCAAACAAGACTGTCTTATCAAACCATGAATGCGACTTCCATTGGAAATTAATTGGAGCGGCCATTAAACGCGGACAAGACACCAGACAGACACAAGACAGGTGTCTTGAATGTGTGAATGCAGCCCATAGGGTACGGTACAGCATGGCTCAGGGGCCCCCGGTATTGCTCTACAGTGTGGATTGGCTCAGGGGCCCCCGGTATTGCTCTACAGTGTGGATTGGCTCAGGGGCCCCCGGTATTGCTCTACAGTGTGGATTGGCTCAGGGGCCCCCGGTATTGCTCTACAGTGTGGATTGGGCAGGGCAGCGATCCCCTCAAAGTCTAAATCAATGACTTTTAATTACAGCAGATGCTCCGTCTAATGGATGCAGTCAAGTATTGGCAAGCTGGAAAAGTAATGATAGGAAGATATGGCCAATGGTAAATGTCCTTAGACAAAAAGCAGTGTGGAAGCTCCCCTCTCTCACATGGCACTGATCAGGGTTTTTAATGTGGTTCAACGTCATAAACGTGAAAGAACCACAATTTATTCTTGTTTTATTAACACGTTCTGACCTGAGATCAGATTCATACGAGGTTTCCACTGGACACACACTGGTCTGATGAACCCATTCTGACCTGAGATCAGATTCATACGAGGTTTCCACTGGACACACACTGGTCTGATGAACCCATTCTGACCTGAGATCAGATTCTAAAAAATGTCAGTCGTTCTTCGATTTTTCAAAAAATAGCAGACCTACAAGCTCGTATCGCGCCACTCGGTGGCGCGATATGAGCTTGTAGATCTGCTATTTTTCAATAGGTAAAGCACGACACGATGCTAACACCAAAACGGGTTCCCGTTCAGAATGGGTTAACCTTGCAGATATTATGTGCAATTGTTCATGAAGGCCTCTCACCGCCAAGCCATCAGCTCTTCACTATTCTAATGCTCCATTCCACCTCTAATGGGAGCTTTCTTTATTGAATCTGCAGGATTCAGGAACATTGTCTGAGCACTACCGTTCTGACTGTTGAATGACTGGCTGGCTTGTAAGATCAGTGGTGTAGGAAATGAGGCCCATTGTGTGCCAGTCTCACGTGGATAAACCCATGCATGCACCGTCTGTCGTCATTCATTCCAGGAAAGGAGGCTTTGAATGAACATGGACGTAATAACTTCTGAAGGACAAGTCGGCGTGGCCGGAAGTGATGGCTTTCTTTCTCAACATTGTGAACACGATATCTCAGGATTCAGGAACATCTTGAGGGAATGTCATGAGATTTGACACGCAAACGATACAATTTACAATCTAGGCAATTAGCAGAGCGATTTACATTAAGCAAGAACAAAAAAGCATGGCAATACATACAAAGAAGTTATCATGAATCATATGTAAGCTAAGAACGTAACAGTGGGATATCTATATAATGAAACAGCATATATACTGTATATATATATATATATACTATATAGTGCTATGTTTACATAAAATGCTATAAGCCCTAAGATGGAGTCTGAAGATGTGCGTTTTCAGACTGCGGTGGTAAGATTGGGAGTGAATCTGTAGTCCCCCCCCCCCCCCCCCCCCCCCGAACCTCAAATGACAGTGTAGGATTGTAGGCTCTACAGAGCCGAACCGACTTTTATTCGGCTCTAAAAATAGGATTGTGAATCGGCCCTAAGTGCGCTTAAATGCGCAACATTCACTTGGACTGAAGGATTTATTAGATTTCCTGTCGCATAAAACATAAAAGAAGTTGCCTGTTTTATGTTGTAATGTTTTGTTTGTCTCAAACCAAGGACCACAATGGAAACAAGTCACTGACTTTATTGTGTTTCCACCCTTGACCTTTCCCTGAGAAGCATGTCAAATGTGTTTTTCTGATTTACAGCAATAACAAATCTGCAACGGGAGAGGCCGGTATTTAACCCATTCTGAACGGGCACCCATTTTGGTGTCAGCATCATGTTATGCTTTAGCTATTGAAAAATAGCAGATCTACAAGCTCATATCGCGCCACCGAGTGGCGCGATACGAGCTTGTAGGTCTGCTATTTTTGAAAAATCGAAGAGCGACTGACATTTCCAGAATCTGATCTCAGGTCAGAATGGGTTAATCAGACCAGTGTGTGTCCAGTGGAAACCTCGTATGAATCTGATCTCAGGTCAGAATGGGTTAAATAGTTAGTTAGATCAATGTATTGTCCACGTGTGGAAATTTGTCTTCGGTCTCAAACAACAGTAAAAAACAATCAGCAACAACAACAGCAACAACACTTACACAATTATCTTCATGGCACAAATGCAGGACAACAGTGGCAAATACATTAAAAAAACAAATCTAGCGAGACTCGGTATCATTTAGTGCCTTAATGTCGTTAGGAATGAAGGACTTTTTTTTCTTTTTAAAGATGTTACGGTTATCTTTTGGTACTTTGTAACGTCTACCAGAGGGAAGTAGTTCGAACTCCCTGCAAAGTGAATGAGAGGAGGTCATTTGCTATCATGACAGCTTTGAAGTACAACTTCATTGTTTCTGTCTCTTCCCAATGATTTCTGAGGCTAGGTTCACTTTTCGCTGCGATCTTTTACATTCAGATTGCCATACCATGTTGCCATGTTAACCCATTCTGAACGGGCACCCATTTTGGTGTTGGCATCATGTTATGCTTTACCTATTGAAAAATAGCAGATCTACAAGCTCATATCGCGCCACCGAGTGGCGCGATACGAGCTTGTAGGTCTGCTATTTTTTGAAAAATCGAAGAACGACTGACATTTTTAGAATCTGATCTCAGGTCAGAATGGGTTAATCAGACCAGTGTGTGTCCAGTGGAAACCTCGTATGAATCTGATCTCAGGTCAGAATGGGTTAATCAGACCAGTGTGTGTCCAGTGGAAAACTCGTATGAATCTGATCTCAGGTCAGAATGGGTTAAAAGTCAAGATTCCCTCTATCACTGTTTC